>NC_090717.1:11527122-11831587 GCF_040954835.1 Lepisosteus oculatus
TGCAACAGATGCATAATGTCGGGAGCCTATAATACAAAAAGCTAAAGCAGCATAAACTATTTAGAATATTCTAGTGTGGCTGATATTTATTGCATTTCTAATTGAGAGGACAGGAGAGTAGTGATGAACTAACATGCCTGGCTTGGACAGTTGTTCCTGCAGCTGGAACAGAACAACACGTCTGCAAAATCCTTGTCACTAACGTGCACACACCACGAGAGGAGTTTGTTTTTTCCTTCTTGTTTGAGAGAGAACATGTTGACTGCAAGTGTCACTGCTGGGGAGGGCGGCTGGAGGTGGAAGGGGTGTTGTCAGCTGTTACTGTTGTTGCTCCCATTTTGCATCTGTTCATCTCGCTGGGACAGCTGTGTCATTGCAAACAGCATATTCTCAATGTGATTAAAAAACAACACTCCCCTCCCCGCCACAAAAATAGTTCATTAAATGCCTTAAGTGTACCACTTCTAATATGAGCTCTGTTCAGGCACATCCGTGTTAACTGTGCCGAGAATTTGCAGATTCGCGCACAGCCTGGATTTGAAAGACTATTTCTGTAGTCAAACAGTTTGTTTGGAATGAAGTGGATGTTATGCTGTTTATGATGCGTGACTTTTTCATGAATAGTTTAATGGTTCTGGAACAAGTCGGCAGAAGTACAGAAGTTGAAAGCATATGCTGGATTAATGAATTCTAACTGTTCAGAGATGCTGCAGCAGGAATGCTCAGTGCCATGTGGTTCAGACGGGGTGTAAAAGTAATGCTCTGCTGGAATTGACTCTGCAGCAGCAGTTGTTGCTGAATAGTATCCCTGTTCTCTAAAACAACTTCAGATAAAGGCATCTGTTAAATGACTAATTACACAGGGTGCTTATAAAGTTAGCTGGCTTATTCAAACAACCATTATCATGAATATTGTGCTCAACAGAGCATTGTAATTTGGCACACATACCTATGGAACATGGCTAATACAGTGCAAAACTATGGCACACATGGCAGTGGACACTGGTGATGTTAGAACCGTCTGATGTTTACAGTCATTGTACAAAAGAATGTGTTTTCTTGAACTTCCTTCCTGAAAAGTCCTAAAATCTCCCTGGCTTTGCACTCTGTTGCTTCACCGATCTAATTAAATGATTAATTGAACAATTGTCAAATCTGAAGTCTCTTATGCACGTGATTTGAAATAAGAAAATCACTGATTCATGACCTGAAATTAAAAATGCCATTTGTTAATTATACGAAAGTGAGAGCTCTGTTAGAAAGACTCTGCAAATCCCACAGAGACAATTGGTCTTTTCCTATTCAAGGTACTGTACCTGTGCCCCTTACAGAGATACTCGCACAGTGCTACCAGTAAAGAAGCACAGTGCATCACATGGTAAGAATTTCTCATGGTGAATATTCACCACAGTGGATTTTCATTAGTCAAACAGGTTATACAGTGATACAGTATCCCCTCGCCTGTCTGGAGATACTGTAAAGCAGTCACCCTCAATCAGCTACTTCTCAGAACTTCACAGGTGGTGCAGACTAATTCTGTGTCTAGCTTGCCTGTTAAATATGTTATCCATTGTTTGTCTTGCCAAGTATTTTACCTTATATTTTAGTTTATCAGCATGCGATCCTTCTCCTCTGCTCCAAGACTATGTTAGAATTGGCCCCTTCACAATAAATAAAGCAAAATAAACTGAATAACCTCCGCTCATTGTATATTCTTTCTCATGCATGTCTCTAAGAGAAAACTGATTGTTCAAAATCAAGAACCTTTGAACAGGTTTTTAATTGATTATGGTCTTAGAAACAAAAACATTGTAATTCTTAGGGTATTCAATGCTGATCAACAAGATGTTGTAAACAGAGAGGGTTTCATTGAAACATGAAGCAGAAATTCTAGAAGTATGTACAAAGAGAATTGCAAAATGTCAGCCATGAAACATGATCTGAGACATCCATGAGTACAAATCCTATCTATTAGCATTTGTGAATGTTTGCTCACTGAAGCTAGGCCGTTGGGGGCCCAAGTCTATATAATACTTTGCTCGGCATCTTCTGAGCATTATTCATTCTGTTCAGAATATCTGAAATCTTAACTGATGACTCTAATCCATCGCTGCAGGCTGAGCTCCTAGACAGAAAAATAAGGGTCTTCGTCTCCTGGTCAGAACGTAGGCCTCATAACTCGTGTGGCTGACAAACTGTCGAATTATCAATCACAGAGTCACATTACCCATGTGCCATAACTTCAACACTGCAGCAACAGACCTAATATTCTGAAAATGAAAAAAATACTCACAGAAAGAAAAGCCTATTCTTCCACATGAGCACCAGATAACAAAATAAAGAATTGTTTTCTGCCTCAGCAAGGCAGCTGAATGCACAGAAGAGGATTTTTTCTGAATTAATATATACTGTTCAAATACAAACTCAGACTGACATCATGGACCCAGGCTGCTGCTTTTGCACAATGGAACTGCAGATCAGTTGCAATCCATTATTTGGACAGCTGTTAGAACGTTTCCTCGACACAGGTTTATTTCAATCTTGGCACATGTTGCAGGACGCCCCTTTTAAAATATGCTCCTCAGAGATGAATTGAAAATGTGCTTCTGTGACTGGGAGGAAGAAGAATCTATCTCTGTGACTGACAATGTAGAGTGAAGTGTGCAATGCACAGAAAGTGTGCCTGCCTGGTATGGAGATTTATTCGACAGGGCAAGTGCTCATTGTGAACTGATGCTTTTTTGTAGTGTACACTCCACTTGTATGATTTTACAAGGTTGTTCATGAACATAGTGATTAAAGTGCAGGGTGAGCCGAATGGTATCCAGGGTTTGACGTGTAGAGCATTGATACATTGGTGCACTTCTGACCACGAGAGCAAAGAAGAAAACAAAATTGCTGCTCTGGAATGAGTCCAGACTGAAGACAACAAGGGGGCCAGTTGGTTCAAATATTCAATATCTTTGAAGTCAAACCAAGTGGAATTCTTTAAGATCAACAGTGAAAAATGAACAAGGTGAAACAGATAGAAACTAAGGGGAATTAGATTTAAAATGGAGAACACAATGTAGTACAGTATTTAGATCGTGGCTTTTGTCTACAAATCATTTCTTTAGGGTTCTTCCTGTATTGTCAGCAAGATTTGGCCATTGAATATTCAGTTGTATTTTATCGTCAGTGCTTTAGGATGTCCCATGGAATTCTATTCTTATCCTTATGGGGTGGCATGCTGACAAAGTGGTTTTCATTGCTGTCTTGCAGCACTGGGTCCCTGGGTTCAATTCCAGACCTGCGGTGCTATTGGTGAAGTGTGGAGGTTTTATGTTCTCCCTGTTTTTTTTTTGTTCATGGGTTTCTTTCTGGCACTGTTGTTTCTTCCACAGTCCAAACACTTGCTGGAAGGTTCATTCGCTTCTGGGAAAACTGGCCTTGTTGCGACTGCGTGCATGTCTGTGTGTCTGCCTTTTGATGCTCCCATCCAGGGTCAGCCTTGCCGTGCGCCTGATGCTCGCTGAGATAGTCCCTGTGACGCTGTACTGGATGAACTTGGTAGAAAGTAATGTTATTATTAGTAGTAATACACTTTTACTATAACCAATGTGCTGTATAGGTCATTGAGGTAATCTGTAGTGCAAAAACCACATTGTGTTACTTCATACAGTATGACTAAGGCTTCTGACAAGGACTTATAGTTGGTTCAGACCAGAAAGGCATTCATCTCACAGCTGTCATTCTCAATGAATTTACTTTCTTTCCAACATTCAGAGCTGCAAAACTAAGATCTGTGGAAAAAACAGCACTTGTGGCCGGTACCAGGTTCCTCTGTGGTGCCGAGAGTCAGGGCCAACAGTTCTGCTGCATAAAGAAAAAAGACAGATGTCCATGCCATCACAAACTTCTGCTAATCAATCAGTTAACCATTGCTGTACAGCAGCTTTTCCTTTGTGACTTTATTGTTTATTGAACCTCAGCTGACCTCCAGCTGGGGTCACCTCAGATAACATGGCAACACTGCTTGGTGTTGGAATGAGGTAAACAGGAAGAGATTTGGGAGGTTTACAAAACCTGGAAATCGGCTGCTTCTATGTTAAGTGTCACTTCGTTAGATATGAATCACATAATGGGCCCTTTTTAGCAAGGAGCACAGTGGCTCTGGAACATGGACTGAAAACAATCAACAAGCTGAAGTCAGAGGCACGCCACATGGCACAGATGTGTGCAGGCTCCTCCTACCTTCGTGGGAACACTGAAATAACTGGAGCCCCCACAGCCCTGCTGGTCCTTTCTCCCAGAATGTGGAATTGCCTTCCAAATTATTAGGATTTACATAAATGTGTAAGGCAGCATATATAAAAAATATCAGGATAAAGGCTAATGAGGCCTAAGAAGAGGCAGAACTGAGAAAAAAAAGTACTAAAATTGACTGGAAAGTGACTTATTTGTCACTACTTGACATGTCTGATCTCTAATGCTTCCTTATGTATGGGCATAGCATTCTCATACCGCTGTATTGCCAGTGACTCATAATTTTTACAAATGCAAATGTGACCTCTTGTCCGATTGTAACTTTTTATGAAATGACATTTCAGGACCACTCACCTGTTAATGCTGTTTATGTGATTTAAAATTCTGTTGAATTAATATTATGACATAGTTTTAAAAAAAATAGGAAATAGGAATACAATTTCCTGTACAGTTTCACATACAGTAACATTATTATTCTATGGCATTATTCTTGCTGCAGCATGGACTGTGAAAGAAATGTACAGTATTTGTTTTCACACTTCTTTCCTTATCTGTTAGAAGTCAAGATCAACTCACGACCGCTGTATGAGTTGAGATTAAAGACAGTTTCACTGTGTCTCTTTATGTGACTGCCTGTGAGGTAGCTGCACTTGGTATTCAGTAGATCAGAGGATGGTCAATTTATCAAAGCCTCTGCCCGATAATGGCAGCAGGGTACTGAAGAAGCCTGCAGCAGGGGGCCTCTAATGTGAGGAGTGCACGCTGGGAAATTAATGGTTTGTTAATATAGGCTGTGTGTGAAGTGACGGCTTGGACAGCTCTGGGACTCAATTACTGCTGGTTAGATCACTGGCCTCAATCTGAAAGATGCAGAAGGCACTTCTTTCTCGTGTATCATGATACCCACATGAGAGACTCATACAGACACATCCAATACAGTAACACCATTTCCTCTTGAAACACATTACATCATGAAAACAGAACCCAGAGGACATCAGGGTTAGGACATGAGGCCAAACTGATGTACAGTGTGCTCTGCATGTGGAGAAACATGCCCTTCAAACATTGGGCATTGACTTCAAATTCCACAAACAAAATTCATGAATAAGTGAATCATAGGTTGGTGTCACTGACAGCAATAGACATCCTTTACTTCACTAATCTCTACTGCTATAGATAGGCCTGTGCCCTTGGTAAATAAATGCCCTTAAAATAAATATAATTACTAAATTGTTTCATTTAAATAGTCTCAACAACATATTCAACTGCTACTCAGTGCTATGGAGAGTGGACACTATATAAAGCATGCTTTTTTCTTGCTGCTATAAATATTCTAAAGAAAGATTAAGAATCAAGTGAACAGTCATGGAAGTACTACAGAACTATGTGTCTTGGTGCTTTCAACTATTCATGCAAAATTATTAATGACCACTTTTTCCAGCATTGAAGACCAGAATGACCTATCTGCAGACTGCTCGGTAGGAGACTAAATGCACTGTACTTGCGCATCTTCTTGCAGATCTGCTTCATCCAAGCAGCTTTGTTCTCTGTAGTAAAGGCATAGCTTAGTTAACAAACAGTTGACATGTCTAAGTACGTAGAAGTGCACCCTGGGTTGTGCTTGAGTTATTCAGCTTCCATCGGGAAGGTTAGATTTGTGTTTTGTGTAGACCTGTTATTAGAGTAAAGCTTGCGTGTGACTCAGTGTTGTGCTCAGAAATAAAAGGAACACTAAATAAATAACAGAAAAACCTCTGTGGTCTCCTAAGTTATCTCAGTGTCTGTTCTTGTGTGTCTTGTGGAAAGGGAAAACAAAATAAATTAGAAGGAGAGAGAGAATCAGACAATCCGCAGGAACATGGGAGTGAGTTGGTAGGGTCGAAAGGGAGTGAGCTCACTTAATTTACTTTCTTGTCTGTTATTACTGTGCTGTAGTAAACTTTATTACAGAACAGTAATGCTGCATTTATAACAGTAATAAAACCAAGATGTAAAAAGTAAAAAAAAAATGCAGTGTAAGCTGTTATATCACAATAGCGATCTATTTTATTTCCACATGCGAAACCTTTGAATTGTGGGGGGAATCTATATTGTGTTTTATATTCACAGTATTTAGTTTCCTAAAAATACTTATTACCAATAAATATTAACACTATTTCTGTAGTAGTTAACATTTCTAACAAAAATAAGACTATCAAAATGCTTATTAACGTGTTTCAGAACCATTACCATTTGTTAAATCACCATTTGCAGAGAGTTCAAAGCAATGCTTATGAATACTGAGGTTTTACTATACTTTACGTTTACTATAAGTCAAATGATTTGTTGTATGCGATTACTAATGGTAATAATAACTACTGTTACAAGTAACTGCACAGTACAATTCATCACCCTCAATTTGAAATTGATGGACTAATCAGTGCTTATCCTGTCTCTTTTACTTCATACTTTGATGAGCACTTGTGGGACCCATCTGGTTGTTTCTGCTCTGTGGCACACTCTGCTGGAGGTGTCACCATGTTTGAACAGCGCCCCCTGTATTGGAGTTCTGTTTTGTTTTTCTGTGATTTAAAGTCCCAGATAACAATCTCATTTAACGCAGAATAAACTGCAATGGAGAAACATAGAAATGAGCTTTCAAACATCAAATTGAAACACCCTTAGCAAATAGGAAAAAAATCACCGGAAGAGTTGGACAAAGTGGAATCAGTTATATCTTTGTCTCTCTTTGTTTTGACAAATTCATTTAAAACAATTAAGCACTGAGATATAATTAAAAACAAGAGAAGGAGTGTCAGGGCCAGCTGTCCAGGAATCTGTCTCATCTGCGGGATGAGTGCCAAACAGTCACCACCTGCCATCTGAGAACTTCAAACATGCTAAACTTTCTTACTCTTCTGGAGAACATGAGGTATTCATCATCTGAAAGTAACTTTAAGGACAGCACACAAAAATATAGCATTTCATGGTAAAATTGAGGGTTGATTTTTGCCTCAGCAAAAGTGTGTTAAACACCTGCGGGGGATGATTAGAGACAATTTCCTGTGTCTGCTGACGATGCCTGTAGAACAGTGCCTTTCCTTTGCAGGCAGCTGTGAGCAGCTGTTTCGTACTGCCTTTCCAAGAGAAAGGACTGCCAACCAAAACCTCCTTTGATCACATGCAAATATTGAATTTAAATTCCATTTCTGTTTTGTCCCTTCCCTCCAACTGAGTAGCATCATAATCCTGAAAGATGCATTGTTATCACGAGTTGTTTATTATAATATTGTTTTTTAAATCTTTGGATTTCCTTTTGGTGTTATAATCTTGAAGAAATCTATTGATTTTAACATTGGTGGTTACAGTTTTTCTGCTTCTTAGATCTTGCATCTATGTGCAGAAAATGAAGACAACATGGTATATACAGTAGTACACATTTTCAGACGAGAAATAGTAGAAATGGTTGTAATTTAAATAATGTAATATTGTAACTCCTATTAAGATAAGCATGTCTTGGACAGTTATTTTAAGACAAGCTTCTGGCTAAGAGGTTTTTAAATCTTCCTGTGTATTCGTTTATCCAATCTTCTGCTGTGCCTTTGTTGTAGCAGCACCTTTTACTTCATTTATCACTCTTGCTGCAATGTGTGCTTGTTGAATAGGGCTCCTAATGGCAATGCAGCCTGCTGGGACTGTAATAGATTTGGAAAGGAGGTGGACTGAGAGTTACAATAACATAGGGAGATCAGTTCACACCAAACCGAACCTGCAGAATAACTCAGAGATGTGTGGAGATTATCAGGAGAATGTTTGTAAGTTCAGATTGGCTCTAGGAAGTAGTTTTGTGTTTTATTCACTGTGTGTCCCTCTTATTGAAGTCCCTTCCTATGCTGTAAACATTTTTAATTTATAGAGAATGTCAGTATTGGGAGGCTTTCAAAAAGTAACTTAAGGGACCAGTAGAAAAGAAATAGCACTCTTTCTGACTACCACAGTTGGTGCCACAATCTGTAACAAGCCAGAGTGTGGCCCAAAATTATAGGCATTCTGTCCTTAAAACTGATACACAGTAAAGCAGTTCAAAGGATTTAGAACATGTGCTAAAAAGCACCATAAATTCTGTGGTCCAGTGTTTTCAAAACTGAAGTTACTGTATTTGACACAGAATAATAGTCACAGATTTGGGTTTTAAAATGTAAAGTCATGACATGAAAGTCACTATCCATCTCTCTTCACAACTGCCAGGGCCCTCTGCCAACAAATCCCTTTGACCTTGGATAAATATGTTTTTTTATGCATAGCACAAAAGAGCTTGAAAATACCATAATTAAAATCTTTCACATTTTTTAAATGTCACCCACCATAAAAAGCAACGTGCTGCGGCAAGGCCATCTCAGGCCAGTCAAACATGTTTTTTGTAATCCCCAAAATACAAAAGTATATAAACTGAGAAGTTCATGATAAATCACTTTTCAGCTTGTGTTAGCATAATCTGCCACCATAACAGTTATAGGGGACGTTTAGTAATAAAGCCTTCAAATAAAGCTTTGAAGGCTCTTCATGACCAAAGCTTGAGACATGCAAGATTTCCTTATGCTGTCTGTAGAAGGTTAATGACCCACCTTTGCAGTGGATTCAGTCAAAGGAGTAAGGTCTTGCCTTGTAGCAGCCGATGAAAACATCTAACTGTTAAACTGTTGAGCCTCTGGCTCAGGTTTTCTGAAGGTTTACTGAGGAGTAATAATGAGTAAAACCATCTTAGGAGATAATTAAGATGATTTGTGTTTAATCTCTTTCTCCTTTAACACAACCTGTGTTTAAGTTGTCTCTCCCTTTCCTTTTTTCAGACTTTCTATTTACTGTCTAGCGTGGATAGGAGGACAGGAAGTATCTCTAAGATTTCACTGGATCAGAAACATCATTTTTATTTTATTTTTCACATTTAATTAGTTTTACTCAATATACATATTTTTGCAGAAAATAATTAGGTGAATTAAATTCTACCACGGAGAATCTTGACATTTTCACTTATTTGGCAAAGTCGCACGGTTTTTTTTAACCCATTTGATCAGAGGGTTTCAAACTCAGCATCTTTATCCTACGATAAAGGATTAATCAAAGTCTGTGAAAATTTTGAAGCTGACTAGCAAAGATGATTCCAACCTCTATTTCAGGCACAGAACACAAATCTGAAACTTAATGTCATTCTTATCAATTAAAGTTGGAAAAAATTCTCTCTGTTCTCCCCAGAAAGGACATGGTGAGGATCAGCAATTGTCATAAAAAATCCTTGATGATGTCATCTTTCTTTAAGTGTTTTAGATACATGAAAATGAAGCATATTGTGACATTTAAAAAAAATATATCAGAAAAGTTTGCACATGAGAGGACACCATTAGCTGGATAACTCATTTTACACACCCCATCATGTTGTTCTATCTAAAAGGTTTTACAACCTATCATAATGTTAATCACAGGTAATTGACATTTGATCTAAAACGTCTTCTGTCAGTGCATAAACTTAAAAGGACATATATGTTTTAGAAATTGATAGATTTTTTTTAATTTGGAAAACCAAACCTACACTAGAAACACTATAATCTGCACTTACTGTAATTTGACTTCTGGTTTTCAAAGCATTAACAAGCTGTCGCTGCAATTCATCTAGAACATAATAAGCATGCAAAATGTGTGTGTAATGATATGTTCTGCCAAGAAAAACTAAACAAATTTTAGTGCCCCAAGTACATGGAGATTCTGTTTCGCTAACACCGTAAATAACTACATTAGCACAATTACAAAGTGGAGGAACATTCTGTCCTTAACAACAGCGTGAAGCCTCATGAATGGGGAAAATTCTTTGTAGCAGTAATGGGGGATGGATGCCGTGTAACATGTTGTTAATATACTGTAAATACATTGGTTGAGTAATTCTGACCAGTTGATGCTTATGCTAAGGAGACCACAGCAAGGACTTTACTTTTGATTGATCTAAAGGAACGAGACATTGTAGGACATTTTTAATATCACTGCATTTTGTATGGAAATTTGTTGTTCTGCAGTTTTTAAATATCCCCACTATTTCTGTAGTGCAGCTACGGTGCTAAGTATTCACCCCCCTTCCAATGATGTCCCAATGTGCTGAATTACAGATGATGTATACGCAATTTTTGGGATGTTTTATATTAATTATGTACATTTTAATGCTTTTAATATTTCTAATCAAACCTTGAATACTCAACTGAACAGTTTTATGGGTGAGAGAAATTGAGAAACTGTTGCAAAAACTACAGTACAAAGAAAAATTAAAATCCCAGCTACAGTATGCTGATTGCATCAGTACTCATTCCCTTTGCTATGGCAAACCTAAATTGGCTCAGGTGCTCAACGTTATTTGTCAAGTCACACAATTAGCTGAATGGCCTCTGTCTGTGTGCAGTAATATTGATTTACATATGTAAAAGAAAAACACCTGTCCCCTGTAAGGAAAATTTAAAAGCTATTTAAGCTGTGTAAAGATGAAGTACTGGTTAGCACAGTTGACATTCGGGGAAAAATTGTCATATTTTGATAGAATCTAGATGATGTAGATTTCAATGAAAAAAAAACACATATAGTACATACTGTATTCAGACTTGATCCGCAAGGATGTTACTGGGAGGCTCCTATAATTCCCAAGGAGACTGGACGGCCTAGAATTCCCTTGTCAGTAAAGTGACATGGACCTGGGGGGATCTTACTGTGATCGAATTCCAGGAGGGGCAGCATTATACACGCCATACTGTCCAGCAGAGGAAGACCTGATCCCTCTCCTCACCTCACCCGCCGCCCAGTAACCCAGCGGGAATTTAAAAAACCAAGCAAATCAAAGCCAAGTCAAGTAGAACAGGAGGAGCCCGAGGAAACATCTTTCCTGTCTCCCCATCACCACCCACAGACAGTAATTTATTTCAGGCCTCTATCTGTGTGGGCCACAGCTTGTAGAGCCAGGAGCCTCCACTCCATTACCCTGCTATCTTCACCTCACTTCTTCTGGGCCCCTCAGACCCAAGAGTTCCCAGGAAGAGGGGACATACATCATACCAGAGTCAACATTCTGCTTATGATAAATATCAAAGATAATAGCATTCATTTCAGCGGAAAAAAGTGCAGTATATTTCTCTGTCATTCCTTGAAGTGAAGAAAAACTGCACAGGATTGTAGCCCCTTCTCCCAGAAACAGTATCAAGATCTCCACATCTCCAGAATTTATGTACCCTTACACTATTGTTGTCCTTGGAATGCTTATACCAGTGGAAGAGCACATGTTTAAAATTCATATCTAAGACAAACAAACTGTCCAAAATAATTGAAAGGACTGATCATCTTTCTTAGTTCACCTCGAAAAATTATTTTATTCAAATTGGATCACAAAAAAACAGCACCCTTCGTTTTCAACCTAACCAACACCAATGGAGCCAGCAGATTGCTTTGATGCTTCGCTGCTTTGATGTTATGATGAAACCGTACTGGAGCCTAGTTAGACCACATCTGCAGTGCTGCATACTTGTCTGGTCTCCACATTCCATGAAGGAGAAAGAAAAAGCCCAGAAAAGAGCATCATGCTTACAGAATGAGCCCTAGACAGGGGGATTCCATTGGCAGAAGGAAGATACTGTATCTTTGGCAACAAAAATCCCTCAGTATCAGCCGCAGAAATGTAATTTGTAGATGACATGTGGGGTTGCAGTTGTAATGTAAACTCTAAACTTGCATCAATAATGGGACACATTTTCCTTCAGGCAAAAAGAGACTCCTGGTGCTACTGATGTAAACTCTGACCCTGTACATTTTCCCAGAGGACAGTCGTCACAGGGGAAAGATCTAGAGAGCCCGGGAGGGAGAGCTGTTTCACAGTATGTGCCTTTCTTTTTCCTGGTTTAAAATTCCCCTTAAATGGAATAATAATTGTATATGTGCGTGTGGTCTCTGCTGTGCCACGTGTGGATGATATCTATAAACCTACATAAATAGCATTTTAAAAAACATTTTTTTGACAAGAGGCACAGTATGTTGTAATATCCGTTATCAAAAATCAAAGCAGTTATTCCTGTAAGAGTCAAGGTAAGAGACAGTATATGTAGGTGTCTTGTAGGATTCCTTATGGTATAGGGGCTGTGATATCCTATGTGGACTGTAGAAGATTAGCAGTGCTTGAATGTCCTGGTGGGAAATCTGAACAATGAGTGACTCTTGAGAAACCCACAGGGGAAAACTGGAGTCAATCAACACTTATCAAATCTAAAATCGTATTGATTACCCTTTCCAATTGCTACAGCCTAGACTTTGCAATATCAGACCCTATTATCCATGCGAATGATCAATGAACTCAAGACTGATGCAGTGTACTGATAGGCATTTGTGAACATTTCTGAGAGAGGGAATGGGCTGGTTCATTACCTTTTCACTTCTGATAGCTTTGGTTCAGTTTATAGGTAAATAGAGCTTCTAGGTTTCAGGGACAGTCCACATTAGTTCTTTCTTTAAGCCACAAAGTTGTGGTGTCTCTGCTTTCTCTGTGCTTGAGTGGAGCAGAGTGGGCTCTCTGGTTAATGTTTCTGGCCCCAGCCAAGCTGCCTTCAGGAGGCTCTGAGGTCTATAAAGTAAATGTCCTCAGGGCAAGGAACATTAACCAGCTCCTGTGGTTAGTGCTGCATCCATAATGTTCTTCTGCAGTCATGACACTTCCTCTCCAAAAAACATTTTTCTTGTGTTGTTTGATTACATTTTTTTATATATTCTGAATTTGTAATAAATAGTAATTTAGCATGCTGGATATTTTGTACTCTGCAAACAGATGTACAATCACTGGATATTTCATACTCTGCAAACAGATGATGGGTATTTACTCACATTATATAAAAATATAAACAATTGTAAAGTGTCAACAATTGCACAACAATGTTGCAAGCAAAATACAGCTTTCAAGCCCAAGGCCTATTGCTTTAGTGTTAAGGACGAAATAAACAACGCACCATTAATCTCTTAGAAGGAAACCTGCATTCATTACAAAGGTGATTAGAAATGAAATCATGCACAACTGTTCTGAAATGTTTCTTATTCACTTCATAACTTTTAAATACCTTCCCCTTCAAATGCGCATAAACTCTGCATTGCTTTTCCTGCCTACAGTTTAGTGCTTTGTAAAATAGACAAATGGAGGATGGGATAATTAGTCCTAGGATTAGAAAACAGTTATATAGTCGCTCCCATACAGGTTTAAAAGGCATTGCTCTGCTTGGACGAACACTAAAACTTGATTTCTTTAATTGAAATGCCTCCCAGCCTCCTACACTCCACCTGAGCATTGAACTGGAAAGTAGGAACTGGAACTGGAATGTGGTGACAGTCTGCTCCTGCTTGTTGGAAGAGGAGACCTGCAGTAGTAGCCATGGCCACAAGATTGAAAGATTGGACAGAAAACTCTCTTAGCAACATTGTGATGATCATCGCTCAAGACCCTGATCTGCCGTGGGAACACCTAGGCAAAGGAACTCTGAGTCTGTAGCTAAAGCAGCAGAGTGGCTTTATTTTTCATTTTGACTCTGGAGGAAATGTTCCGTCTATTTCACAGTGTCAGTTACCAGGTTAATGCTGCTATTCAGGTAGAATTTCTACTGAGAACGGTTACCTTTTCAGTGTTTTACTTCTCATTTTCAGAAGCTCAGAATCATCACATACAGCGGAAAAATTTCCTTCAGCTTCACTTAAGCAATAATAAAAATAGTGTATTTAACAGATGTATACTGTACATGCAGATGTCAACATATATATAAATAGAAATACTATACAATGAAATACAGTAAAAAAACACAAGATTCAAGTGTGAGCTGCATGCTGTGTATTTGCTGTCAATTCAATGCTGTGAAGGCTCTCACACATCAAAGTAAAGGCACTCTGAATGAATGACTTCTTAAAAATGTTTTTAAAACCTCTGGTACTCTGCAACATCAGCCTGATGGTAACTTTTCAAATTGGAAGTGTAGTCCTGTAAACACTCAAAGTATACATGTGGTTCTAGTATAGAAGCTCATGTTAATATACTGTAGACCCCTGGTTAAGCATATTTGCACAAACATGTATATTTGCTTTCAACACTACACTTTTCATGACCAAAACAACATTTTTTAAAGGTTTCTCAAAATATCACAAATGCAAGTGATATCCAATATCCTCTAAAATTACCACTAAGGTTGTTTTCACTGTAGTGAAACTGTTTTGCAATAAACACATTAATGGTGTAATGCTGACAACCGCACTTCAGACAGAAACAGCACAATGTATGAATAATATATAATTTTACCTGCAAAACTCAAAATGCAACTATATATCACAAAACACAAGACGACCTGAGCATTTCAGAAGTGTGTCCTGTAACTAGATACCTCAGCATAAAGCATAAAGTATCTTGTGTTTCAGTTTAGAAAAGTGCCAAAAGCCATTGATAATTTTTCGGTTCTCAAGCAAAATTCAATCGCAAAAGGAATAATTTCCCAAAATATATAAAAACCATTGTCTTCTACCTTGAAAATATTTCCAGAGTAAATTGAAACCACATCTTTATGTAAACAAACAGTCCAAAATGGCTGTTCAGGGTCCCCTACTAAATGTTTAAATAGACCACTATAGAAAAAGCTCATCTAATAGGTTGAAATATCTGTCATTCAGCAAACTCTGACCAATCAAAGACTTAAACCCTTCTCTCTATAACATGCACATGTAGTTTTTTTATTTTACTAAACCTGTTTCTTATGAGTACTGTATTAGCACATAAATACCTGTAAAAAGTGTAAAAACATTGTTTTTTTCTACATTGTGAACATTATAAGAAGCCTCCCTAGACTGGCACTCATGATATACACTTGTGTCGCATGCCTTCTAACGTGTATACTGAGAAAGACTTTAAAAATATGAAGGTTCAGACAGGATGTCCAAGGAGTTCTCTTTAATTCAAGACCCTAGCCAGGCCTGTATTGTGCATACTTTCCAAAATATTTCACGATATTAAGGGGAAGCCCAGGAGGACATTGAACTTGACATCCATCTGGGGGAGGGGATGGATAAGGGAAAGGCAGGGATCTTGGCTCATGCCTTTGTGACAATACAGACAGACTTATTTAAGTCATTGTCTACTTTCCCGGAGTGTTTTTAAATTTTGAGGTACAAGTCATACATGGTGCTGCTGCCCAGATTCTCCTGCATGCATGAATTCTGTAGCACTCTTGTCTGACAGTCATAGTCCTGGCATTGTGTCACAAGCCAGCACGTTAGGTGGAAAGAATCCCACTCAACAGGCTGAATGTAACAAATATTTTGATCTCTCTACATTAAGGCTATTGATGATTATTGTGTCTGACAGCTGCACAAAACATTTTGCAGCATATGAAATATTTTTTTCTGAACAATTCAAGAATAAGGTCTTGAGAGCTAAATTCTTCTTCCAGTATTGTGGGTTTAACGCTCTTTTATAAAATCAAGTTTCTGTAGGGACCCTGCTGCATTGATTCAGTGTTCTATTGCAGCAGTGCGGAATTCAACGTTTGGGTAGAATTGTCCACATTTATAAAACGGTTCTGTCCATATTTGAATCTCTATACTGTGTAAATATATATTTAATCAACCCAGCATGGATCCTTTCAGCAATGAAGGCCAAGCGCTCTATCTGATAAACCTTTAAAGAGATTTTGACCCAGCTTATCTGTGCTGGCCGAGCAATCAGGAATTCATTACTTTGCTTTAACCTACCTTCATTAAATTTAGATGCTGGGGGGACAGAGAGCAGGCAGGCTTTGTGTCTACAGGTTAAAGTTGATGCTCATGAGGGAGTAATAGGTCCCCTTAGGAGTTAGAACAGACGCTTTCTTCTCCCCAGAGATGAAATTTAAGTCTGAAATAATGCAATGGTAAAGATGTGCATTTTGTCTGAAACATGGCTTCAAACATTAGGGCCTCAACCATGTGTGGTTTCTAGCCCCAGTGCTGCCAATCATCTGGAGAGCAAATGGAAAGAGGAGGGGTAGAGGGGAGATCCCTTTTCTTTCTAAAGGAATAAATCGGAGATTATCACAAATCCTCTGTCCTTAACTGTGTCAGATGATAACAGGGACAGGGGTCAGGCTACAGTAGAACACAGCCTCTTCAAAGGGGATGCAGTTTCCATCCTTGTGTGCTGTTAAATGAAAATATAATGGAAAAGTTGGACAGCACCTTTCATGGAGCTCACTGAGAGCCATTTAAGCTCTTAAATTGTTCGTATGTCTCAGAACATGACGTGTCCCAGTTGCCACAGCTGTATTCCCATTACTCAGTGACAGTAACCTTGAAATTAGATAGTAACGTCCTGCCTCTGGTGCTTACTCTTTACTCTGGACATGAGAAATTCTGCTTGTTTTTTCTTATAATAATGTACAGCTAAATGCTGAGGACAAGGTTTCTGTTGATTTGGTCTTGCTTTTTTCCAAATGTATTTATGTGTTGAGCATGAAGAAATTCGTTTTCCTTCTCTGTTTGAATTAAAAAAAAAAATAAAGCTCAAACCTGATGCAGGTTTATTTATTTGGGGCTTTGTTTTTTGGATTATTGTGACCAATTTTAAACTTCATAGCAGAGGTTTAAAGCGGATAGGAGAACAATTTTAGCATGTAGCCTCATCTCATCTGATCTCAGTAGACCTCTGTGGAAAACTGAGTTTCTGCTGTTTGGTGGCACTTTCTTCCTGCACCACAATTTCAGAACTGTGGCCCCAGCGTGGTGACAGGGGAGCCGTTACTATAGGAAATACTGCCCTTTGAATGAGGTGGTAAAACGACATCCTGCCTACTTGTTAATTAAATGTTCTATGGCACTGTTTGTAGAAGTACAGCTGTTAAGGCCAGGTGTCCTGGCTAAATCCCACTCTGGGTTTGCACAGTCTGGTTTACCTAATGTTTTCCCTTGATTCAACTGGTGGAGCAGTTTCTCACTTCTCTGCCTGATCCGCTGTGTAGTGGGGTTTTTGAGGATCCATTGGGATGAAAAGCTCTTTAAAAGCAGGCTAGTTATTATTATCTGATTGCCGAGTCAGGGGAAGAAGAGAATTAATTGGTGACAATCACCACATGAAGCCAACAGTACTCATACAGGTTCCCTCATACCGATGCTTTAAGCGATGTGCCCGGAGCAGGCTACTCGGCTCACAAGCAAGGTCAACAAGTAGCCTGTTCCTCATTCCCAGAGTGCATGTTCCCCCGGTCTGGGCTTTTTCCTGTCTGCTGCTTGTGGGTTCCTCAACTTGGCTGCCTTTTGCCCAGCTAGTGGGTTCTTAACGTTCCTGGATGGTAGTAAGAATTCCATCTTGGTAGAGAGACATTAAAACCAGCAAAAGAAAAGGCTTTTTCACAATGCAAACAAGGACAGCAGCTACAGTATCCTAAACCCTTTCTTTTTACATCATGCCATGAAGAAAATTCTTTGATATCTTGTAATCGCTAGAAACATTATTTCCCATAACGGTACTTCTAAATTTAAGTTTAGACAGAAATTGTAGGGGCCCAGTATGAGTTACTAGAGGGACCTCTTGGAAACCAGTCAGCTAGAGAAAGGTGAATCTCTGTACTTTAGCAGCGAGCTCAGGAGATGTAGTATAGACCTTCTGTTTATTAGAAGGAATAATTAAACTTAAGTGTTCCTTCAAAGGCACAGGGTCACTGAACTGCTCACTATCAACTTAAGTTCTTAGAAACCAACACCACAACTGTCAGGGAGTGTGAGGATGTGTGATTTAGACAAGTCAGGCTGGTGACTCAAACTCTGATATCATTGGGAAATGGAGAAGAAACATGTAAATGACTCTATGTAAGACAAAGAAATAAGAAAAAATAAATAAAATTAGAAATCTAAATCTTTGATAGAACTTCACTGCAGGAAGGAAAAGTGGGCAATTTAGTCTCTATCTGAGCTCATCATGCTGGATTATACAATTGATTCAGAAACAGAAAAAGACGGATATTGCTAATTGATATTGCCAACTTTTACTGGCATGTTTCAGGGGCCAGGTGGAAGCGTGCTCTTTCAGTAAGAGAGAATTGAGGGAAATTTGTAGTGAAAGGGCCCTCTGGCAGAACTTGTGTTTTCAATGCTCAGAAATATCCAAATAACCCTAATTAGGGCCTCTTTCATTTGCTTTGTCACATTTGTATATTGACAGCTCTCTAAATCACCTCATCCAAAGGCCTTTAATAGGGGCATTAATTATGCAAAGAGCAGGTGCCATGCGGCCGTCTGTGCTGCCAAGTTGTACCATTTAGAGATCAGGGTTTTAAACCAGCAGTTTGAGGGCTACTGGGTGCAACTGATGCATCAAAACAGATGCCGCTGGCTGCCATGCTCAGTTGTAGCAACCGGTATCAAACAGTCATGTGCGTTTTCACAAAGCCCAGTAATGGCTTTGAAGGTTTAGTACTCGTACATCAAATGAATTTTCCCTGTTTAAAATGGTAATGAGAACCTTTTCAGAGTGACTGAAATCACTCAGCTCACCCTTGGAGTCATCTGTGGCGTGATGTGCAGCGTCCCGAGCAAAAGATGAAGTGATTGAAGCTGGGATGGCACACACGGGTGTGCCACTAGGGGGCGCTGTGTTTTGGGATGCTAATCTCGCGTTCACAGCTGAGTGATCTGCCTCATTGCTCTCAAGAGCTCCATGTGTTTTCTTGAAGTGGATTGTCAACAACTGATTGCTTATAATAATAATAGTAATTATAATAGTATTATCTTTGTTTTAGTTTTACTCTACCCACAAAAATCTGTGTCACTCAGTTTTGAATTAACAAATTAAGACATTTTAAAAAATACACAATGCGAAGCACAAACTAAGGAAAGCTGGTGCTGTGCAGTGTCTGGTCATCTAGATTTATAATTGTATGGTTTATGTTTTTGCTTCATTTATGCAAAACCCTGCACTTGTCTTTAGGGAGGGTAAAGAGAGTAAAGCTGAGAGATCCTTATGGGCGCTAGCAATTACAGAATATTATTGAGTTTTATTCAAAGCCTCAGCTGCTAACTGCAGCTTCAAGACTATGACAAAATGAGAGAGTTTCAGACAAGAACAACTGAATGAAATGATACATGCAGAGACTGGATGATCACATTTCATGGGTAGATGGCTGTGCAGAGCAATCATGTTTTGTAAGTCAATCTGAAGCTGAACAGCGTTAACCAAAGTAGTTTAACAGACAAGAAAAACAGGAAAAATATTAGAAGGAGAAAGAAAAACAAATACTCAATATCAAGAGAAAAGTAAAGAAAATGAGAACACTGAGAGAGTTTGAAAGGAGATTGGTTTAAATTCATCCTGACACTGTTTTTCCAATACCACAGTTATAAAGGAAGTGCTGGAAGAGCTCGTAGATTCTGAGGGACAATAACAGATTAAAATGGACTGTAAGGTATTAACAAAATGTAATTAATGAATATTTTATTCAGGTGTTCACTAAGGGAGCATAATATAATAATCTCTCTCAGCCTTTACATGCTTCAACATAAGTGAAGCTGAATTCTTTGCAGGTGTTAGGAACACAGAATGCTAGTGCTTCACTGGGCCTAAGGGTATCCAGCATAAACATTAAGAAACAAACATCATACACAAACCTATTACAATTTAACACTAACGCAGCAGATACTGTATATCAGATGATAAGATTATTGTGAATGTGATGCCTATGCACAAGAAAAGAGACACATTTAATCCAGGCAAACACTGACAGTTCAAAACCGGTCCAGACCAGTCAGCTTTAGTTTTACGAAAACAATCAAATAATTTTAGAAAATCTGGCATCATGCCAGTATCTTAAAAATGTTGTCTACACGAGGACAGAAAAAAAGACATTTCTGCAGTGAGTAAAGTCAAGCAGACTGATTGACAATGGCTCTGGCTGATGTTGTAATAATACATTCACTGTATTGGTGTCTTGATGGAACTGACAGATGTTACACATTAAATTCAAAAGTACAGGACACCACCCTTCTTTTCCACAAAAACACTCCAGCTGACAAACCGAAGTAAAACCTTCTGTGACTCTCTTTAGGGGCACCCCAAGCCTAACTGAGCCCTCACATCTCCTGGATAGACACTTTCTGAGACCCATGTTTTTCTGCGTTTTCTGTGTTACTGCAGAACTTTGGCTTTGCTTTAACAGCCCATAAATTAATCTGCCAGTCTCCCAGTGACATGCAGGCAGTGGGGATGTTTGCCTGGAGAAGATTTATAGGTGTAGTGGGTGACTTCTATGTTTGGTCTGAGAACTTTTGTTTACCCTCCCCTGTTTGCCTTTCAGAAAGGATAATAATAGGAAGAACTAATGGCTTTCCTTCTAAAACTGAAGCATTAGTTAACTGTTACACTCCTGTTTTGCAGACTTTCAGCATTGAGCACTTTAGGGTCTCATTTACAGTGCAAAAGGACACTCGGTAATATAACATTTTGGGGACTTTTTGGGCAGGCCCTTCAGAGAAATTCAGCTGAAAACAAATTCCATCTTGGGGGGTGAGATGGTGACTTTGGGATTCTTGTTAATTGGTAAGAACATACTAAGAAAGGTAAGAAATAAGACAAGGGTATTTCACCCATGTGGTGCATACAGTATTCTCAATAATAACTGTTTGATAAGAGAAGTTCCTCCACATATTGTTTTAAGTATCCTAGGGTATTGGATTAAAAAACCTTTTCCCAGACACCGATAATCTATTGTGTACTAAAGCCTCCAATAATAGAAATTTATGTAATATAAAACTGTCTACAGGTGTCTTTTGACCCAGGCTTATTGTTAATCCTGAACATAATTAAATTTATTTTTTCCTAAAGGTGTACTTGCTGTTTTTTTTTTAAATAATGCAGAGCAGTAAAGTCTTTTTGTAATATGGTAACTGCTCATCAATATTTGGTAGACAAGAAGTCTGTTACAACAACCCAACATCATAATTACGAGGTGGTCTGATAATGGGAGTATTTTTTTGTTGACATATCAATCAGTTTCAAATGCTGCAGTGAATTGGTGACTTTCGTTTTTTCTCTTTTGTAATTATTTTTGCATTAAGCTGTGCAGACATCAATTCCCAAAAGAGGTGCCCCCCCTGTAATAAACATAGGTCTGTATTTGTCTAATCTCCTCTAATTAATCTGTGCTGGGAAAAGAAATGAGGACAGATCTTGAAATGGCACGTTTTAATGGTCCAGGAGCCATTCATGCAAATCAGGATCAGATTAACTATTAAGCACTTTAATATGCTTTCTTCTCCTTTCATATAGTCATTTATAAGACATCTCTTGACTTTTCTATTGAATTCAGTGGGTGCACAGCAAAGAAGCCTTTGTACCTATTTTTTCTAGGTTTGAAAATCATTGCCACTTTAACTGAATTTGATTGGAATGGTTGAATTAGACAGTCGGGTGGGAGACATTTCCTTTGCCATTAAGAGTCTTTCTGTGAATCTGTTTCTCACAAGAGCTATGTCAGAACTGACACTGTAGGGCCTCCAGTGGAGGTGGAGTTTTCAATTGCATATTCATTAATCTTTGTCCTTCCTTTTCATAGCACTCCAAGCCTTTACTGGGGTCTGTGGCCAAATGTGCAATTGGTGAAATTTACAGTTGTTTTTGCTATGATTGATTTTGTCTCTTGTTTCTTGGAATGCTGTGCTTATTAATGGTCTTGTCTTTGTCATTTCTGTGTAGATTATTTGATGTTATAAACAAATATTTTGCCGTGACTGGTCTTTAAAGCCATCTTAAGGAATGGAATTAGGAAATCACATATTAATAATAATAATTATAATAATGATGATGATGATGTATAGCACCACCTGGATGGTGCAACACCAGCCAAAGTGCGCCAGCACGCTCACCACTCACCAGCTGTCAGCAGGGAGGAGAACAGAGTGATGAAGCCAGTTCATTGAAGGGGGTTATTAGGAGGCCATGGCTATTAAAGACTGGGGGGGAGAGGGGATTTGGCCAAGAGACTGAGATAACAACCATACCTCTTTTCAAGAAATGTCCTGGGATTTTTTATGGTTTTAAAGACCATGGAGAGTCAGTACCTCCATTTTTACATCTTATCTAAAGGATGGTGCCATTGTTACAGTATAGTGTTTCCATCACTATACTGGAGCATTAGGACCTACACAGACCGCAGGGTGAGTGCTCCCTACTGGCCCCACTAACACCTCTTCCAGCAGCAACCCTAGCTTTCCCAGACGGTCACCCATCCCAGCTGCTGGTTAATAGCATGTTTAGCATGTCTTTGGACTGTGGTAGGAACCTGGAGTACCCAACAAAAACTCCTGTGAACCCAGAGAGAAACTTCATGCATATAGAAGCCCGGGAATTAACCCTTGAGCTTACCACTGTTACCATCATGCCTGGATTCAAACCAGTTATCCTAAAACCACAAGAGTGGACTACCATCCAGTATAGTGTAGACTGCTCTCATGGAATTTATTCTGAGCTCCAACCTTGAACATACTGACAGTTAATAAGGAAATTAAAATTACTGGCAGGACAAGCAACAGAAAAGCGAGTAGAGCAGTTGTGCTTGAGTCTGCCATCCCCTAGCTTAAACCTTGAAACTGAGATTGTCTTATTAAAGAAGCTACATTTTTAACAAAATGAGAGAATTGTCAATTACATTTATTTTTTACAGTACCCTCCTGGTTTGGCAACACTGGGTTTATGACACACATATACCGCTACAACTCCAGAGAAGCATGGGAAGTTGGAGGACCTGCTGACAAGCTGCTCTGACATGCCTGCCTCATAGCCATTTTTTTTACATGTTCAATCTCTACAGTACCTTGTGAGAGAGTTAGTTCTGGTTGGAGGAGACATGTATGTCTCATTGACATCATTGTGATCTCGAAGGTGCACAACAGGTTTCCTGGTTCTGCTCACAACTGATCTGGTAAATCACCCGTACTTAAATATTGTTCACAGGCTTTGATAAAAAAGTGCATATTTACATTTGTGGACGTTCTCTAAGATCATTGGAGACATGAGAAGTTGTTCTCCGAGCAATACATAAGTGGTTAACGTTGATTAAATACTAATGAAGAACTGTGCAGTTATTTGTTTGACTTTGCCACTCGGGGCTCATTGCAAATGAGATCATTCATCTTGGCTGCGTTGTCTGGGAGTGTTTCTCATGGAAAATTAATTAATGTAGTTTGTCTTTTTCTTTTTCTCTTTGTTTCACTGCCTGTCCTGTTCTAGTTTTTTGTTCTCCACTCTCATTTTATTAATTTCAGTTTCATGAAGACCTCCATTGTTTCTCTCGACAGCTTGAGAGCTCTGCACAAAAGCTTTGGTTTCCAACGTGTGTCTTCCACCTTTTTTGTTGCGTTGAGCATCGTTATATGAAAGCAGTTTCAGTGTTGTAGTTGTGTTGTATGGATTTAAACTACAGTGTCACTGTGATCTGCAAACACATGCTTCAGAAACTTTGAAAAGCTGTGAAAGTGTGAAAAGCTCGGTTTAGACATGTTCTTTCCTTCACAAAAGCCAAGCTAGCCCTCCTCTACCAGCTTCCATCAATGAAAGTGAAAGTGAAATTCTTTCTCCTTAGCCATCCATCATTGGTGTTTCATAATTGGATGCTAATGGAGCTCAGTTGTGCGGGTAACATGGTTTTGTGGTGATGAGATTAAGTGTTTGGGTAGTGATGTGCTGACCAATATAACTTCTTTTTAGCCCCAGTGCCAATTGTGACCCAATTTGCTAGGGTTGATGATTTTTTCAACTTTATGTTTTAAGGGGACACAATGCTCCCTGTTTTCCAAAAGCATTCTCCCAAGGTTAAAGGTTTATGACCCAAAATTGTTCAGTCAGTAAAGACACACACTGCCATAGAATACAGATTTTGCCAGTTAAATTGCCAGTTAGAATGCAGACTGTGTCATAAACTGACCAGGATACCAGAAGCTGTAGTACTAATTAAGGTATGTTGGTTGGGTGGCCATGACTTTTGCCAATCATTGCAAATGTTTCCTCTGCTTCCCATAAAACAGCAATCCCTGGGACTATCTGGACACCAGTAAGGCTACGTTTTGGTCAGTGAGAGGTGCATGACTCCTCCAGTACCGGCTGCTCAAGGTGCAAGGTGCTGTTCAGGTGACAGTGTGTCACATGGTAAGCCAAGGGGCAGGGGAGTGTGTACATTCCTCATTGCATCCATGTTGCACGCTGGTGTGATTAGTTAGCTGAGTTGATTAAGGACCGATGTCTGCAAATTAAGAGGGTGGAAAATAGAAATTTGGCAAACAATAAGAACTCCTTTACCTGCACAGGGAGAACGAGGATGGACAGTAATGTTCCTGTAGGTGTGATGTTCTTGTGGTGATACGCAGTGTTTGGTTTTCGCCAAACATGTCGTTTTGCTTTATGACCAAACAACCTCACTCTGGTTCCAAAAGTCTTATGGTTCATTCAGGTTGCCTGCAAGCTTAAGCTGTGCAGCAGTGTTCTTTTTGGAGAGAGGGGTTTCCTCCTTGCTGCCCTTCCAGGCAAGCTCTTCTTTTTGAGTTTTACCCTCGTGGTAGAATCATGAACTCTAATGTTTACCATAGGGACAAAAGCCTGCAGAACCCTGGATGTAGTTTTGGGGTTCTTTGCAATCTCTAGGAGCATCATATTGTACGTTCTGATCTTGGGGTGAATTTACTGGGGTGTCCACACCTGGGTAGATTGGCAACCATCTTGAAATTTTGTTTGAAAATGATCTTTCTTACTGTGGAATGATGGACTACATACAGTATTGTTTGGAAATGGCTCTATAACCCTTCCTAGACTGATGTGCAGCAACAACTCTTTCTCTGAGACTATCACAGATATCTACTGACCTAGGCATGATGACCTGAATGCTCTGGACCAAAATGACAAAGTTTCTGATTTTATATACAGGGTGATTTTATATACTTTTACACACAAGGCTTTTGAATGTTGACTGATTTTGTTGTTTAATAAATAATGAAATAGTAAATTTGGGTGTGTTATTTGTCACATGAGGTTAAAGTTATCTACTGTTATGACTTGATGAGGACTACAGGTAGGTGAAGGTCAGATATGTCTTAATATGTACCGTAAAACCTTAAAACTTAATGTGTAGAATTTTAAGAGGGTGTACTTTCTTTTACACATCACTATACAAACATCCTGGACAGCAGTCCCTGAGAGCCGTACTTGGGAGTAGCTCTCATTCTTAATATTTTTGGTATTTGTCCTGCTGATTCTGAAATGGTGAACACTGTCAGATGCAGAGATAAATGGAATGAGCTTCTTGTAATTGATTGAGGGTGTGCTTTTGTCACAGTCTGGTAGCATGTTATTTGTCAATGTGGCAACCTCCTGACTACAACTGGTAGAAAGAAACAGAAGAGCCTGAGCAAAACTGATAGATTATCTATTTTTTGATTTGGGATCACCATTAAATGATTTATTTTTATGTAGGGAAAATTGTTAGAACCTCACCATCGTTATATGTACACATTCAGTTATTATCCAGAAAAGAATGAAGAAATAAAGAAATACTGATTGTCTTAGTGATGCCTTTTTAATGTTGCCAAAAAGCCAATTTTGTGACAAATAACAGAGGGTGAGTTGTGCATTTGTAAGTGTCATATAATATTACCAGAGCAAAAATGTCTAAGCAGCTGCCTTATAAATTAGAACAAAAATCAGTTTTGAATTAATAACTCATTGCCTTTCTCTGCATACTGTTGTAATAATAAGATACATAAATACATGTATAGAGGGGGTGGGAAAAATAATGGAAACACATTACAAAATTCAGTGATTTAAACACATTAAATAAGAATATATATTTCATAGTGCAATACTGTGTGGAATTCCTGTGCAGAAAGTTGACTTAACTGGAACCAAGATTAAGTTGCACATTAATGCTTGAATTAAAATGAAATTATGAAAATGTTGACAGTTTGTTTTAGAATTCTGTGCTACACAGACAGAGTGCCACACACAGCATGTCCTGTTACCTGTTTCTATTATGTGGAGCCTGATTTTCAGCTGAATAAGAAATCAGCTGGAATCAGCAGATCTAAAGCTAAAAATCGGACTGTACTCAGCAGCTAATCCTTTCAATAATCTGTTGTTGGCTCTTATGGTACCTTGTAAGAGAGAAGGAGAATGTTAAAGCGCACTCTAAATTTCAGTTGGAGCCAGTGCAATTTACAGAGAATGGGAATTACTTTATGTACTGATACACAGACAACTGAATTGTTGAGAAGCTGGAGTCTGTTTAGTGCCTTGACAATACTTTCCAGTAAGTAATGTGTTACTGTAAGCTTTGTGAAATAAAGACATTAATATATTTCAGAACAAGGGTCTTAACCAAGCAATGTTAAGCTGTAACATTATTAATGAAAGTACATATGGAAGTACAGGGTAAAAAGTAATGCCACAGTTTCTTGCTGGGAGCTTGTGAGCATAATCTCAGTCTTGTCATAGTTTAGTTTACTATGGGTTAATCATATCTTAACATACAAAAACAACTGTCAACCCGAGAAATTGCAGCAGTAGAATCTGATTTTGGTCTGCAAATAGATCAGAGATTCATCAGCTCAGCATACTCTGACCTGGAGAACATGAGAATTACAGAGTAAAGGAGCAAATTCAGCCCATTTAGCCCCAGGCTACATGTAAATACGAAAAGTTAAGTCTCAGTGTAGAGCCCAGTAGAACACCCTGAGAAAAACAACCAACCAGGATGTAAGGATTGGCTTTTGGAGGAGCCAGACCAATGACGAGAAGCCAGCAGTCCCTAGATACTAATTATTTTGTCTAATGTAGAGGAAGACTTTCAGTGCTGGTACTGTATGTCTGAATAGAAATGCTGAAACAAAAACCTTGGGTATATGATATCACAGGATGGTTCTTTTTCTCATTAAAAGATGTTTGTAATATTTTAGTTGTTCTCATAATATTGCTCCTTATTTATTTTCAAGATTGTTAAAGACTCTTTTGAAATGGATTTAAAAGTCTGATTTTATCATCCTTTCCATACCGCTTTCTTAAATATCCCTCTCAGTACACTACAGAATGAATGGTCTCCAGAGATGCATGTGTGCCTGTGACTCATGTTGAAGAAAGAAGCAGTATTAATAATTTATACCAATATTGTATGTAGGAGGAAAAAAAGAAAAATTGTGTAAATGAAGGGGAACCAAACTAATTCCTCCTATTTATTTTTGCCCTGAAAAGCAATATATAGACTAATAAAAATTCTTAATGAGTGCATTGATTTTAAGACAGCCATTTTTATTCCACTGGCTGCCATGCTTGAGCACAGAATAAGCTCAAAAAAAGGCATTTTAATTTACTGCAACATTGAGGTTTCACAAGGAGCAATTTCTCTCTCTCTTTTTTATAGACCTCCGCATTTGAATTCTTCTCCTGTAAAGGACTGCAAGACTATCTCCGGGGCTTGCTTATTAAATTTCCAATCAGAGGTTCTGGAGCTGTGGAAGCTATAAAACACAAATTCCCTATGTGTAACAACCTGAGGAGAACACCACCGGTTGTGGGAAATTGAGTATTACTTTGCTGATTCAAAAAGAGGGAAGGGGGGTGGGGGGTGGAATTGAGTTATAACAGAGGTTAGAGAAAACATAAAGGAAAATGAACACTGAGATTGTGATGCGAGTCTTCCACACATACACAGTGAGGAATACAGAGCTTGGGAGCAGAGTGGGTTAACCCTTTACCTGTCCCCGTCAACACTCTATAATAGAATAAGAGAATAAGCCACTTGTCACTTTAATCCTCCAACACCACAATGTCATTTGCTCCCAACAAGAGCAACAGGAGGCAAGCAGCAGTTAAGGTGAGAGACGGACCCCAGTATAAATGAGGTCATTTGTAAGCTGCTGGGAGTGGAGAAATGTTGAGAAAATGGGCTCTGGCATTAGCACTGTTTTAGATCGCTGTACTGGGACACAGCTGAGAATCTGAGATGCAGCAGGTACTGTTTTTACAATGGGAAACATCAGGTACCTGATTAAAATCTCAGCACAGTACTGAATGAACAGTGGCGTTTCATGAATGAGTCTGAAGCTTATTTACCATAAAGAAAAAAATGACTCTCTAGTAATTTTCTTTTTTTGGGCAGAATAGCCTTAATGAACACAACACAGGGCACCTGTTCAGTTTGTTTTTGTGTCTTTGCAATTATATATGATTATGCATACTATCCTTATACAGTACAGTATATGTATTTGTACATACAGGGCGTAGTGTCTCAGTCTTTGAACTCTTATGTTCCAACAGGAAGAGAGCTCACACTTCAGACCCTCAGGCAGGGGATGATGTTGTCTTAAATCAGTGTTTTGTATTGCTTAAAGTATCTGAACATTTTGCTCATTCATACTCATACCAGATTGTTTGTTTTTGCAGCCATGTAAATTGTCAATTGCCGGAGATGTGAGACACAAAGTGGAGAGGCTTCACAAAGTGTCCTGGGGGAAATTAATGTAGGCATGGCTGGAATCTCTGCTGGCCTGCTGCCGGCCTCGGGAAGCTGTCTGTTGTCACAGCAGATGGGGTTTTCTTAGCTTGAGTGGCTTCTGTTTGCAGCCCTGGTGCTCTGATAATAGTGGGGAATTTTCAGGGAAGACTGGAAAACAGTGTTGAGTGGAAACAGGTGTGTAGGCTTCTGTTAGAGAGCATGAATGTGTTGATCTTGAAAAAAATAAGAAATCTAAATGTACCCTGATACGTTATCAGAGGTGCAGGTTTGGGCAATTTTATTTCAAAACAGTTAAACTGGAGACTTTTAAAATGAGAAAACCAAGAACGAACTACTGTAGATGCCATATCTATATCTAGATGACATAGATATTCCAGGATAAACCATCAGAGTGACACCATATTTATGTTTAAATGTGACAGTAAATGACGTACTCATTATTTTACCCAGTTTGTCTGGAATACCATATACAATATGTATCTATTGCTAATTTGTTTGGAAATATTAAAAAAAAAAAACGTCCTATAAGAAAAGGTATTTTTAGGCTGGCGTGATGGAGCAGTAGTTAGTCCTGCTGCCTTGCAGTGCTGTGACTCTGGGTCACTCTCTGCATGGAGTGTGTTCACCCGCGTTCATATAAGTTTTCTTTGGGTGCTTCAGTTTCCTCCCACAGCCCAAAGACATACTAGTAATTGAATTGGTTTCCAGGACAGTTAGCCCTGGTGTGAGTGTGCACGTGTTTGTGTCGATGTCTGAGAGTGCCCTGCAGTGGTCTGGCAACCCATCCAGGGTCTGCCCAGCCTTGTGCCCAGCGCCTGCCAGAAACGGCTCCATTCTCCCCTGTAGCCCTGTATTGGATGAAGCGGTTAGAAAATGGATAGACTGATGGACTTGTTTTTATATTGGTATACAATGGGTTACAATTCCTGTTCCTGATGAATTACAGCTTGTTTTATCATTGATACAGCATTTGTAAAATCGTTTCTATCGTTATTGTGTCCTCAGATCAGTGCAATTATTTTTTCTCTATATAAACACAGCTAATCCCCAAAAGAAATGGGTTGTTTTATACACAAGGGACTTTTTTAATAAATAGACACATTAATGTTTTATTCTCTCTTTCATAGATCTGCTACCATGCATTTTTTTTCCAAGTCAACTCACTATTCCCAGGTGCTGTTCCATAGGTTTCTCATTAACAATAACCTCAGAAGTTCCATTTCCATTCTATTGATTTTGCCATATAATTGCAAAACCCATTACTGAGCATGAGTCTGCCGCACAGCCAATTTTCACTAATTACTGCTAGTGGGCAGGTGGACATTGCACTTCTTTCAGTTTGTGTCTTCGGCAAGGAAATATGAAGTGTCTAGAAGGAAACAATGCCATTTGAAATTTAATGTGTATACTAGGGTTTCACAACACTAATCTGGCACATGTTTCTGGAACTTGTTCGCAGTATTTTTCAGACAGACTTGTTAACTGGCATCATCACCCAATATTCATTGGCAGGTGGGATTTGATTTGCCTCTTTTTTAGCTACTTTTGTCTAGCACATCTGTATCACAGTCATTACATCAAAAACATCAATATCTAAAATCCATAATCTTTCTTTTTTCTAAAACTAGACATTTTTCTATTTTTCACCTGCTTCAACACTGCCTGAAGGTGAAATATTTGTAATATTGCCATAATTTCTACTATTTGACATTTAGTTAAACAAGTTTGGATTCCCTGTACCTCTCAGATGAACACACATCTTCTTGGCACTTGACATTGTGTTTAGTCACAGACAGATATGCTTTGCAGTCAGAATCGCTGGGACTTTAGCTTCACCGCATTCATCTCTCACAAGCCAAGAGCACCAGAACCAAAGTCACCGTCTTGACTCTTCAACCTTGACCATCCAACTGAAAACAAGCAGCTCTCAGTCATTCCATGCTACTTGGAAATACTTTGTCCGTATCAAGACAATGTGGGGAAGTAATTAAAAAGCAAAATAATTGGGTATTTGACAAAATGTAGGAAACTTAAATCCAGAGAAGTGGTGTGTAAGTTTAACAATGCAATAGGAATACCTCACCTAGAATATTGTGTCCGGTTTTGGTCACCAGACATCAAAAAGGATAGTTTAGCCTTAGAAAGAGGTCTGGTTTCAGGGGATTGTCATAGAAAGAGGTATATAAGATCCTAAGGTGTGCAGACAGGGTTTATTCAGAGAACTATTACATAGTCGGCAGCAGAACAAGCACATACAGTAGGATCACAATTTGAAACTGAAAAGGAATTTACTTACTGTATGGCAGAACACAGAAAACACTTCTCTACATAGGGAATCGTGGGTATTTGGAAAGAAATGCTGGAGATCAATTGTATTTACAGTAGACAAAGTGAGAAAATGTTACCTTTTTGGTTTTATAATGTATACATTTTTAAAAAGTCATCTGATCTGAGTCACGCTGGACTGTGACATGTGATGCACAGTATTCTATTAGCAGGAGTTAAAATATTACCATTCAAGTAAGCCATTTCTCAATCTCACAATCTCATTTCCAGGTAGTCCCAAGGCAAATATGCATTGCATTAACACACCTCGAAACAGTGAGCTGTGAAAAGCATAGCACAAAAAAACACATTAAAGGCAATCAATCAATCATTGCTTCTGTATTAAAGCAGAGTCTTGTAAATAAGCACTAAGTCATTGTGTTTCACAGCTCCTGCTGTTTTAGAATGGAGAGTTACTGCCTGAAGATATGAACAACCTGTCTTATGAAAAATAATAGAGAGGCATAACCAGAGTGACCCTTAAAATCCGAAGACGAATGAGCCCCCAGTTGGGTATTAATGTCCAGTGGTGTAACCACCAGGCTCCTCAAAGCAGACCTAATATATTTTCTAATAATTCAAGTATGGATTTTTTTCCTTTGTCTTTTTGTTCAGGGCAAGTTCCTCTTTCCCCACATTTTTTTTTCATGTAACTTAATGAAGACTGTTTTCCCAGAGTTAACATTATTCTTTCTACCATTTCCTCAGCTGCCTGCGAGGAAAAGGGAGGCTGGATTAAAGCCCATGTATCGATATTTTCCAGCTCCCTGGGTTGGCTGTGTTCACCCTGCTGCTTAACCCAGGCAGAGCTCTTAGCGGCAGCAGCTAATCTGAAAGAGAGGAGCAAGAGAGAACAGTTTCTGACTGACTCTGAGGGATCAGAACCTCTTCTTACGTGTCCAGCAGAGCTGACACTTTCAAATGACGTTTTCGTCACATACCGTGTGTAATCTTCTACCTCCTGATAAGCTTCTATTAACAGGTGTAGATGTACAGTACACATATCTGGATTCTTCGTCCCATCGTATGACCCTAACCTGGATTTTTGGATTTGTGTGAGGCTAAAAAAGAAACATGAATAGAATAGACACGTTTATTCTTACATACTGTGCAATATTATTTAACCTGTGTTAGAAGGACATATAATATTATTGTATCAAATAGATCCCAGTCTTCTGAAAAACTCTCCTTGTGGGATGGTGAAGTGGATTGTGTTTCCTGAGTAGGCCAGCTCACTGACCTACTGGGATCCATGGGACTCCTTTTATAAAAACGTAACATGAGTTCTCACAGATATGATTACTTCTTCTCTTGAACAGCAAGACCACAAAAAAAATCTATCCCATGGATCCGAGCTGTAGGTCTCTGTCTGGAGTGAGAGACCTGAACTTTCAGTCGAGGGTTGGCTGAAAAGTCAAAGATGAAAGGTAATAAAGGAGCAATATGGTTTAACTGTTTTCAGAGGATTGTCCTAGATTTAAAAAATGAAATTTTAGTTAACAAATAGTTTACTAAACTAGTTTGTAAAACAGAATCTAACTTAGAGCAGATAAAATATCTCAATTTATATTTATTATATTGGAAAATAAAGAAAAGGAGTAAAGGGTTACTCATGAACACCTGGTACAGTATGTCCATTTTTTTGCCTGTAGTAACTTGATCAGCAGCTGGAACAATAATGTTAATTCACTATCTGCTGGTTATTTCACACAACAATGACCCCGATATTAAGAACTCTGCAGGATAAGCCTGAGTCACTGAGAATGATCTGCTGCTATGCCAAGATTACATCTTTCATAACACAGGTGGAGGGACTCGGCACTATCCCTTTCCGACAATCCAAGAGCATCCACAGTCTGGTACTGGTGTTTAGTGGCTTGATCCGTCACAGATTACACTCATAAGGTAACAGGATTGTATGGACCTTGGATCCAGTTGGTGCAATTTTATTTTGGAAGGTAAACACTGGATACTGAATTCTACAGTCTAAAGTCTCCACTGTCTCCACTGAGGTGATGCAGTCTAAGTAATATTGAATACAATAATCTATAGGCTAGCTGTGATGATAATTTTTGTTCCAGTTTTCTGTTGTGGAGTAACGTGGAGTCCATTCATAGTTACACTGTTAAACTGCTAAATTGATTTTAATCTCAGCTACGTTGAACCCCATTTTCTGACTGTGAAAAATATTAAAAAGGAATAGAAAAAAGTTACGAACAGGAGGAGTGGCTGTAGGCTTCTTGTTAGTAGCAAATTGGTCTGAGAATCTTATATAACCATTTCTTAAGGGTTATTAGATGTATCATTCATAGTGGTACGGCAGAGTAGCTGCTTAACAGACAGGGGAATCTGTCACAGGGGAGCCTGTAACTAGCCAGGAATGCGTCCTCTTGCCCTTTGTGTAAAGTAGTTGTCATTGCTTTACTCAAATCCAACAGCCCCTGTGCTGTGTGGGCTGACTGGATTGGGAGTAAAACTGTTTGATCTTGAGGGTCAGCAAGGTTTCCACAAACAACGCCTGCAGTCTCCAGGGCTAGGTAGACAATAAGAGAGGTGCTGATTCAGCTCTTGCCCCATCGTGACCTCCTACTTTATACTTGTTTTGTGAGTTCAGATGCAGACTGTCTAATCTACGGCTAGTGATTGCTATCAGAAGAAAAGAAGATAAGTAATTATAAGATGAGCCTGCCAGACACTCACAAGACAATAGTGTTGGTTATACATTATTGGGGTTATACTGTATAGAGCACACAGAGATCCAGTATAAGCTATTGACCAAAAAATATTTTTGCTTTTTCATAGTCTTCCTGACTTGAATGCAGAAATCAGAGCAGCCGGTGAGGACTTTTTCCCTCTATGTGCTGGTATTTATTTAATAACTTGCAATAAATATGCAATAAACTCTTTTTTATGAGACAGGAGGGTACTGGCATGAACAAAGCATCTAATGCATTATGAATTAGGTATGAATCATTTGCAAACAGCAAATATGGGATTTTTAGCTGAGTTACTGACACATTTTGTTTGGTAGATAATACCTTTTACAAATGGGCTGTGTAAACATCTTGCAGGGAATTTGCAAAGCTACTCGCTGGCAACCATGATTGGCTCAGGACTGAAGCTCAGTTTTGTAATCTAATGTCTAATTGTGACAGATGTAATTGTCACAGAATCTGATAGGATCTGATCTGCAGCATCATGAGCCAACAGTAAGGCATGTACCATCTAGCCAACTTGTTTCTGCTGATCATTTATGAGGCTTTTCCTTACAGAAGCCTTTTAAATTATGTTTGTATGCTTGTTATGTTTATTATGCTTGTTTTGCAGTATTATTTAATTATGTTTTGAAAATGTATATAGTCTGGAAGATGTGGCAAGTGATACATGTACACACTCAGTTGGTACTCAGGGCTTTAGGTTTTAGGGACCTTGAATTCTGTCTGTTTTTGGGTGATTTCTGTAGATCAGGAAGCACATCAATACGTTGGAGCTTGCAGGGTATAGGCCAGTCTGTGCCATCTGTTCAAATGTTTGTGGTGGTTTCTGATTGGATTTTTGGGATAAACTGAGATGAAGGAGACATTGATGTCACCTTATTTCTATGAATGACCAAGATCGTGAGGGACTATATCTCTTTAATTCCAGACACCTAAACCAACAACAATCACTCAGAGTGACAGCTGCTCTGTATACACTTTTATAAGGTACAGTATGTGTTTCCACATTCCTTTAGTACTACCCTTACCCTTCTTGTGGTGTAACATCACAAAATGATGTGCACACATTTTTAATAAAATTAATACCTCTCAAACCTCAAACCAGAGACTTCAGAGGGTAAAAGTAAGATACTGAAAATATCAGAAAAAATGAAATATGTTGATAGAATAAAAAGATAAGAATAAAAACTCTCAATCACAATTGTTTCACACGCTTTAAAGAATAGTGTTGCTTTGTTTACTTATTCTTACATACTTCAAAAATCCTACTGTTTTCACACTTGTTGTTCTTGTGCACAGACTCTTGACCCTCCCACCTCTGCCACTAATCCCCAAATCTGAGCAGTGCCATTGTTGTGATTTCCTCTGACTGGACACAGTAATACCTAAATCCCCCACAGCTGCCCCATCGTTCTCAGGACTGCCCGGCGGCTCTCCTGACACAGGCCTTCCACAAATTGTTTGCAGGCTGAATTGCTTGGCTGATGTGTCAGCTCCTGTTTGGCTATTTCAAGGCCTAAAAAAGACACGCTTCCTACATCAGCCGTGTACAAGCTTTAAAGATGTGAACTGTTTAATAAGAAATGTTTGTTGTACTGGAAAGGTTCCCTCCAGAGTACAGCCCCCTGTATTTGGTTTCCCAATAAATACATTGAGTGAATATGGCTTAATGACATCCAGAGGGATTTGGTAGTGCTGGGAAAATCCAAAGTCCAAACTGGACACAGGACACATTTTGGTGAAATGGAAAGAACCTTTATGTGCTTAGCTCTAAAATTCTTTCACTTTTAGGAGTAATTACATTATGTGGCTCAGGTAACAGGTAACATCTCCACTCAAAGCACACCTTGGGCTCTGGAGCCCAGAAGTCACTGGCTGTAGCCATAATTCCTCAAGTGGTAGCAGGCAGTTTGCAGAGCTCTGCCAAGGCTGGGCAGGTTCAAAATAAGCTACTTTTTCCTTGGCTTGTTGTTCACCAGAAAACATACTGCTGGCCAAGATGCCAGAGAGCTTGGAGTCTTAACAGTGAAATATGTCAGTCCTCCATCCTCTGCTTAAATCTGTTTGCACTGGTGACTGAGAGTGTGAGAAACACAGATATAATGACTGTGTCTGTTTCATCTCTCGTAGTGGTCTAAGGATTGGTTCACTGACAAAAGTCATTGGCATTAGGTAGTTTCAGATCAGGGTGGTATAAAAATGAAAAAATCAGTTTTTATAAAGCAATCTTGCATATAAATATATGGATGACCATACATTACAAGGACTGTGTAACATCAGCCACATAAATAATGTTTGTGAGCGTGTGACAGGAATCTTTAATATTATACCCAGCAGTGGTCTACAGTATGACACAATCCACCTGCCCTCACCAGCCCTCCTATTAGTCAAATCTCCAGTAATTTACATAATTACAAGACCTGTTACATGCTGCAGTGTCTGCCGTATTAGAATAAAATGGCAAACAAGTGTGCATGTGTTGAAAATTATAGGGCCACCTGGATAATCTAACTGAAACGTTTCTCATCACACGTTTCCCCTCATTGATTTTCTCATCTGTTAACAGTCACACTCTGGGTATATCTCTGGCTGTGTTAGTACAACCTTCCCTTCAGTATGTTTATTCTGGTTGTACTCTCCATTGTATCATGTAATATTTCAATGGGCTCAAGCTCAGGTGAAGTGGGAGGCCGCAGAACCTCTTTCTCTTGTTTGTCTACTGAAGTAATTCAGGTTGAGCCTGGCCATGTGTTTTGGGTCTTTACCTTGTTTAAATATAAACCTTTCACACATAACGTGGTAATTAGGGCCTTGACAAGATTTTAGTGTTGCCAGTAAATCTACTGTTCCAATGTTTCCTGGCAATATAAGTAAACTGAAGAATGAAAAATACAGACCTTGTGGTTGAGTTATATTGGAATTACGTATGGAATTTTTTATTACTTTCCAGGCCATCATCACCCACTTCTCATGATTTATACTGATTTCTTGCAGAAATGTTGCCCATCATTTATTCAAGTACAGGTGGATTGTGTCCAATACCATGGTCAGTGCTATAATTTCTAATAGTTGCATAACTTACAACTACCTAGGTACTGTTAAGAGCCCTTATGAGTGCTGAGATTGGGGTTGCATCTCTTTGTAAATGGGAGAAGCATGCTGATGCCTTGCAGAAAGGAGAGGATGTTTGATGCCATTGCTGGTGTCAGTAGGAGTGAAACGTCCTGTTGTACAGAGCTGCTTTTCCTTGCTGTTCCAGGTACTCTCTGTGAGAGTGCATAAGATTCACACAAGATGGCAGATCTTGTCTGTGCTACATCCCCCTGAAAGCTGTGGGGAATGACCTGCCATCCTCATTCACCTGACCAGTTGGTGGAAGGCAATTGGTCAGGGAACAGTTTAAAAAACCGGAAGCGAAGGCTTTTAGTATTAGTTAACTATCTACTGTCTTGAGACAGAGAGAAGATCCTGTGTTGCGCATATTGAACCAAACATGCTGTTTCCTGTAAAAATATCTAGTAAAAAAAATGAAAATGAACTTTTAAGTACATGATTTTAGGGGAGGGGATCACACCTCTATATCCATATTGCATTTTTTTTCTATGTGTGCTAACAAAAGAGACAGACACCTGTTCTTCGGAATACTTCCAGAGAGAGTATGTGATATTTTAGAGTAACTGGAAGGGGGGATACTGCTGTCAAACATAACCATTGTACTGTGTACTGGAATCTTTATTTAAGTTCAAATGCATTTGTACAATTCTGTCTCCTTAACACAACTGTTAAAGTAGCTTGGAGTAATGGGTATGAAAGTATAAAAGATGCTTGTAAATATTATTGGAAAATGTACTTTTGTGTATTCCTCTTCTGAAAATAGCTTTTTCAAAACAAATTTAACTCATTTAGACCCTTGCTAGACTGCAATGTGACTTCCTGCATCCCTACAATATACAGTATATATGTTCATAAACACATTCATATAATGTGCATATGCAAATACACACAGATATATGGTACGTACACACATTACAGACCTGCACAAGGGTTCACAGCTGAAAAAAGTGGGGTTTTTCATCTCTCTAATTTTTAGTATGGGATCAATGTCTGTCTACATACTGTATACAGTATACAGCTTATGTATGCATATATTCATCTCAAAGCAATAATATATTATGTGCATTTTTAAAAGTATCCTGTATTCAGCACTTTAATCTGATCACTTTATGGAAACTCTGCATCCAGACACACTGTAATTCCTCTAATATATATGCATATCTTCAGTTCCACATTCATGTATGCACTCATCAGAGATGCACTGGGCATGGCAAGCTGTTTTGTACACAGGCTCAGAGATTTTCTGTGCAGATCAGAGACAATTCAAGTACAGCGAGTCTGAAATGGATATAAATTCTTTATTTGGAAGTGCAAATTTACATAGGCTTACCACAGCTTTCTATTTTACACGATTTGACTATATTTTTGCAGTTAGGTGTGAACCATAAGCGCCTGAACACACTACAGTACAGTACATGTGGTTTGGCTGCTTTCTCATCAGTACAGTACATTGCATTTGTCTACATCATCTTCAGCAGAGAGTCTTCATGCTCAGAATACTGTTTAGTGCTTCTATTGGTCACTGTATCTTTGGGAATTCTACCATCAACTCAGTGGGGGAAATGTAGCAATCTCATATGTATTTTTGTTATTGGTTTCATAGTTATAATTTGTACTACTCTGTGAAGCAGTGCTTCTGAAAGTTTACTATGCCATTTCCACTTTGGTGCCACCTTTCAGCTGGGGACAAGCTGTTTTTGCCATACAGTACATAGAAAGCCATGGTTTACACATTGATGCATTGTATTAAGTACAATATAGACAAAACTAAAGGAGATCACAGCTCTAGTAAGGGAAGGACCAAAAGTCACAAAAGTAATTAGGAAATACTGTACAGGCAGCATGGTGCTGCAGTGGTGAGCATTGCTATGTGGCCCTGTGATAACTTCTGGACCTAAGGACGTATCTTTGTGGACTTTCTACTGTACGTTCTCCCCATGTCTGCGTGGGTCTCCTCCAGCTGCTCCACTTTCCTCCCTGGCAGGTGAATAGGCTCCTGGGAAAATGGTCTCTGGTGTAACGGGTGTCAGTGTGTGCCCTGTGATGGACTGGCATCCTCTCACCCAGTGCTTGCCAGGATCGGCCCTGGCTCGCCCGCGACCCTGTATTGGATAAAGCGGTGAGAAAATGGAATCGAGGGTCGGAAATACTGTGCTTCAGGACTAATGTGTCGGGTGACAGGCTTCAGCTCTGAACACTAAATTCCTTCTTACATTTAATATTTCCAGTCCATCCCCTGCCCTGCAGCTTCACCCTCCTGCTAAACTGGGGAGGAAATTCATGAAAAAGGCTCTGAGGATAAAGGGGAAATTTTCCCACGACAGGCCTACCTTAACAAAGTTAGGCTTAATGGCAGTGGGCCTGAAGGCTTTAAACTAGAGTGTTGCTATGGAAATTGAATAGGTTATCCTCCATAATGCAATATATCTTATCATGTTAAATTAGGATTTGTGTACTGCCTTTTGATTTTATGTACCATTTTACATCACACTGGAACATTTAAAACACGGAAGAAACATGTTGTACTTATACCTTTACAGGTATCTGTAGTGGGATCTCTTATATCAAAAACATCTTAAAACATGTTGTGGGCAAAATGTGAGTTTGTGTAACTTTTAGAAATCTAAAACCTGTATTTAAAAAGGCTTTTTTATAATTTTTGCTTTCCAAAGCTGTACACGTGCAAAAGGGGACTTGTAGAAAGAGTGAGAGCTCACACAAATGGGGGAAAGGAAATAAACAGAGGCTGGCAAAATACAACCCAGCTGCAATTCTTTGCATAAGAACTGTGCATCTTAGTAAATACAACCAAATGTTGTCTAAAGGTATCTCAGGCCCCACCCAGTTTCATATGACCTCATAGACCTGCCAGCAAAATTCATCATGTATGAGCATTGCAATTTGGGAGACAGCACTGAAAAGGAGCACTCTGGGCTCAGCTTACATCAGTCATGTCAGAGATCATATAAACCAGATAGGTGTTTCCAAATGCATTCTATAGTGTACACTGTCAAAACACGTGTAGACAGATGCTAGCCAGCTGTTTCTTGAAAGATCTGATTAAATCAACTTCAACGACATGATTTATGCCCTAATCTTAGCTTTTTACTGGTAATGAATGAAAAGCTCAGATGCAAAGAAGATTCTTATGCAGTTCTTACAGATCCATGTTTGCAAACTTCAAATAGTACTGGTGAGAATTAAAGCACATTGGAATTAAAAGCTAGATGGAGGAGCAAGCTTGTTTCTGTGTGGTGAGTCCCATTTTGAGGTTGTGTGCTGACATATAACCTTGTAACAATGACTAAAGAGGGTACAGTTGTAATTGAGTATTTTAAAGTGTTTTTTAAACAGCAAAGTTTAATCCTTACTGTGTGCGTGAGTTAGATTTCCATGGGGAAGCACTGTGAAACTGGTCTGATACAAGTCCAAAAGAGCAGCAAGTGGACTTGTCACTGCTGGGACTACAGTGGTCTGACTTTAACTATTAAACCCATGGAGGTGTGAATTTTAGATGACCTGGTGTTCCTGTGAGGCATAGGCATCTTTTTAAACACATAAATCTCCTTAAGCTAATCCATTCAGACTAACACAACATCTTGCTCAGTCATAAAGCCTTCACAGATGTACTGGTTTATGAAATGAGTATTTGTAGAAAACAGGGTTGTTTTCTTAAAATATGGATTTTATTTACAAGCTAACCACTGAGGTAGCTTGTAAGCTAGCAGACACAGCTCTTAAGAAGACTAGGCACTTCTGAATGAGAGATGTAACTGGGAATTTCACAGATCTGCATCTGCAGTGCAACACTACTCTAGTGATATAGCTTCTCCTGATGGCTTCCTGCCAGTATGCTCCAAGAAGCATTTTCAAGATGCTATAGCTAATAATTACCTAGCTTGACAAACACCCACTTGAGGGGAAAACAAATCAAAACTGCAGAGATCGGCAGTTTTCCCATAATAGTTGTATAGGAAACCATGTAATGGGTAGATGGTAGCAAGATGAATCAGTGCTGTAATAACCCCCCAGGCTTGCTGCTTTCCTGACAGGGTTGTGTGGTGCCTCTGTCGAACAGCAGGAGGCACTGTTTGCAAAGGACAGCTGCCACTGGGCTCAGCACGAGCCCCCAGGCAGAGTGTGTGCTCCCTCTGCACTGACTGATCCCAGGAGGGGGGCTCTGTTGACACACTCCCTCACGAAAGCCCACAGCTCCTGTGTTCCTGACAGGAAGCAGCATCGCTCCTGGTAGGGGAGGTGTCCTGAGGTTTTACCAAAAGGAGAGGTAATTGTGGAGGAGGTACTTAGAAACAGACAGTATGGTTGTAAAGCATTATTTTACTGTAGTAATATTCCCTGTTATAGATTTTACAGAGCATTGCCATGATTAGCACCAGGATGTCACTGTGTAAAAAGGTGATGCCTTCTTGCTGTTTCTCCAAAGTACCAGGACACAGGGGCACAGACTGGAGGAGACTCATAAAGACTCACAAATGTAAGCAAGGAGATCTGTTTTGCAGATTAAAAAATGAGGATGCTTCTGCCATCTTTTACTACATTTCCTGGGAACTTGCAGTCAATAATATAGGTGCCATATGATTTTGCTATTTTATACACATCACTGGTGCAGTTTCAGTGTCAGGTCTTTGTTTTCTGACTCATCCTATTCCCGCAGAACAACTGTTCTTGCTTTGACACATATATCTTAATGTTCTGTTTCAGGCAGCACTTATGTCATGTGGACAACAGTAGCATATTAAGCAATTGATTCATGACAATTATGAGAATATCTTATAAAAAATAGGCTAGTGGAATGCACTGATTTTATTAATAAGAATTTTTACATACCCACTACTCTTGATATAAAAAAGTCCTTGTATGTCCCTGGATCCTTGTTTCGTTGTTAATCCTGAAATAGGCCTTTTGGATTGACAATACCTCTCAGGATTGTGAATAATTCTATTTAGCATGTTGTCAGTCTCTTATATTGTGAAGTATTTTTTACTAGGATGTCACGCCTTGAACTTGGAGAGTACCCGCAGAGAAAAAGATGTAACTGACAGTGGGCCACCCTGTAACGTGGTTCAGCAGCCGCAGGCATTTTCTCAGTGTCACCAGTCTAAACCGCCAGTCATGTGGCTCTGCTGGTAGCACAGTTCTGCTGCTTTGCATGTCTGTACACGGGGTATGAAAAACAGGTGCCACGTCTGAAGTATCAATAAAGGCAGCATAACTGCTGTACGTTTTAGACCCATATGAAAATAGTCCCGAAACATGCTTTCAGTGTGTACATAAGCATGTATGTAAGTACAGTAGGTGGTACAGTATGTGAACAATAGGATTTTTCACAGAAACCAGGTGCTGTGTTTACTGTATTGTAATAGAGAAAGGCAATTCCCTTTCACCAACAAAATACATAAATGAATAGTAATGACTGGAGTCAAATGTACCTCCTTGTTAAAGTAATTTTTTTCTGGGCCTAGCTGACACACTACTGAACGTGAAGCACTTTGTACTTTGTTCCCAGTCTGTTGTGTGCAGACCACTTGTGGCCAGTGTGTGTATTGCAGGTTGCACCTAAGCAAATTCAACACTTGGGATTTTTTTCTGCACTGACTTTTTTGAGCACTAAACAAGCAAAAACATTAAAAAAAAGATCTGAATATGAAAAATATGTGACATGCACTCTTTCTGCACAATTGTGGCTTGCATACTGTGGTCTGCAAAATCTCAAAGAGAACCCCTCAAAAATAACATGTTGGGCCTCACAGGGCAGCAAATCCCAATCCATTCTTCTAGGAGAACTGCCATCAGGTAAGTGAAGACCACTGTGATGGAGGCAATGAAACTGCACATTTCGTCGGTTTTGCTGGGTTTTGAGTGATTTGGATCTGGTGATCCTTCAAGCCAGCAAGTCAGGTGTCTGTCACTATCTGTGTCTCAAGCTCGTCCGCATTACCTGCCATGGACCGAACCTATTTATTTGGCTAATAGTGTCCTACTGTTTTGCCCAATGAATATAATTAATTTACCGCGGAAGAAAAGGCTTTTATCTGTACCTCCTTATTCAAGAAACAAATGGTTTATCAAGCCTTTTCTTCTCACAAGGAGGAGCTGACAGCATCATGGAGTATACATATGGTTAAGGAGTATCCTTGTGTCAGTTTCTTTGCATTCCCGAGAAGGATTTCTTTGGCAAGCCATTATTATACAGATTCCTTTGATATATGATGCTCTTATAAGCTGTAATGATTATGAATTGGAGCTGCCAGTCCTTGAGATAGTTTTCTATTCCTTACAGCTTTTGACACATATCCATAATTGAAAATGTAGGAAAGGGGAAAAATAAATAAGATGGTGTAGCATTGAAAGCAGTGTTAGTTGTTTCTGCTCTTCACCATCATCATCATCATATTTTTTTTTCTTCCCTTGTCATTTTATTCATGACATGTTTCTTGGCTGGCAGTTCTGCTTGGCAATACCAAGGAAAGAGCCAGGTGGTGTGATGTGTTGGCAGCTGATGAAATAAACTTATCATGCGTTTTTGGCAGCCATTCACCAGCCGCTGTTTTTCTTGAGAAAGAATTTACAAGTGCTGGGAGGGGTTAGGGAGATGGAGGTGGGATATTTTTCTGGCTGATGTGCTGAATAGGAGTTGTGCTTATTTCATCTTTAAAAGGCACACTGTAATCATGCTCTCGTCTGGCTCACATCAATTACCTTATGCTCAGGGAGCTGTAGCGTTTGGGTTTAGATAAATACCATACATACGTAGATCTTGACAGACTGGCTACCAGGTCCAAAGGTAGCACACAAGTATGAGTATGAGTGTGTAAACGACAGATCTGGATTGTGGGGAATTCTAACAAATGGCTCATTCACTTGATAGATAGCTTCAGTATTTTTGTCATAGAGGAATCATAATTTTTTAAAACCAAGACACAGTTCTGCCAGGAACGGTCTGTTATGTTCTTGATGCTGTTGCCGTTGTATCTATGCTCTGCTCTGGTCTAAAGTCTAACGTGTTCATCAGGGCTTGTTCTAGTTAGTACAAGGACATGGAGGTATCCAAGGAGAAGCACATGGTGCTAGAAGTGGTGTTTAAGGGAGACAGATATAAAGAGTACATTGATTCTAAACCTTATCATCAAAATTCAATCTGCATCTGTATTTGTCATTATAGTTTGAATCTGTTTTTCTTCACCAAGTTCCCACAATAAAGCCTGTTTATTGAAAAAGTTTAATGTTTCTTTCATTTATGTTTCTTATTCATTTATATTTATATATCTGTATCTATAGCCGTGTGTACCCATGACCTTCCTACACATTATTTATGTAATATGTTTAGAGAAACAGCAATGCCCATTTTTCTGCACTGAATTGACTCTGCCTACTCACACATAGTAATTAAGGTTTCATTCCCTCCCCCCCTTATGGGTTTGGCTTCATCTTTTGCTAGTGATGCAACTAAGATTGATCATGTGACGACGATTGCTTTGGTTGGCTGCTGTGGCTTCTTGTACCAGTGTTTTTGTGATTTCAGGATTTGGCCTTGAATGTTTCCTGTTTCCATATGAAATAAAGCCTTATAAATATAACCGAGAACTCAAATACTAGGGGCCTGGAGGAAAAAAAAAAGTTTTATGATGAAGCTTTTGGATCTTCTTGTATTCCCTAGAGAAACCTAGTGTTTAGCATCTGTCAAACCAGACAGAATGTCTCAGATTAAACTGAAGCTTAAGAATGTTGTGTCAAACTAACATGACCTGGGATCAGTTACTCTTTTAACCTCTTCTATGCGGCACACACATTTCCTTTACCTGTTTAGAAAACAATGAAAGGGGCCTGTGTAGTCTTGAACCTGAAATGAGGTGAAATTCTCATGTTCAGCCAGCTGCTTGAGCATTTAATGGAAATTCCTTATGAAGTCCCTTACAAGTTCATTGTAGGCTCAGACGGGAGTCTTTGAAGAAGAATAAAGTTGATTACATTCTTTAGAATAGAAGGGAAGGAAATCACTAGTAGTTAATGCAAAATAGGTAGGGCATGAACTGTATGAAATATACTCCACAGACACACTGCTAGTTGTTACTAAATACACAGATGTCTGTTTTGCTTCCTTCCAGTTTTTGCTCTGGGATATTAAAATAATATGAATGAATTGCTTATGGAAAGGGTATACACAAAAGTACTTAATAAAGGAAGTAGTAGTAATATAATAAGACACCACTTTTTAAACAAAGTTCAAATTGGTTCTCATCGATCAGAGTACAGTCTGTACTGTATATAAAACCAAAGACCAGCATTGAAATAGCTTTGAAATATGTCAGAGATGGGCTGAATGGTCTCCTCTCATTTGTATGCTTTCTCATTTTCTTTTGTTTGTTTTTACAGATCTCAAAAGAGCAATTTGTTGTGGGAGGATCTGTATTGTCTGTATTTTGAAAATAAATTCTTCTCAAACAAGAAAAAAGTACATATAAAATGCTTTAAACTTCTAATTGCATTTAAATCACCAACAAAATGCTGTTAGTGCAACAAAGTAAAATTGCTTTCGAAGAAAAACAATATTCTTTAAGTCTTTTACACAGTACATCAAAATAAACTGATTTTGAGATAAAAGTTATAAAATTCTGAACATTTAACCAGCCTACAAACAAAAAGTCATAAAGAAGTTTAATTACTAAATGACGCATCTGTGTTCTTTTCATGTCCTGCAGTCTATTTATCTTATTTGGGGAGGCAGAAATCTGCCATAATTCTGATTTCTGTCTGCGTTTGATCATTTTTAATGAGTCTGCTTTCTTAGTGATTCAGGCTTTCGTTGACGACAATTTGTCATTAATTAAACTAACTGCAACAAAAAGTGTGACGCACTTCAATCGAAGATTGGTGGACTTTAAGGTCTTCAAAGGTCCTAAACACAATATGCTAAAAGTCACCTGCTTAATACGTGGGACAGTCCAGTCTGGATGCCACTGTGTGAGACGGCACATTCTGTTTCTTTTTTGTTTTTTTGGTGTTGGTTTCCGCTAACCTCACACTGGTGCCTCAGCCTCCTCAGACAGGGCATCGATTCCTACAGGTGTTTACTGCATGCTGTAACAACATGTAAAAGTATTTTTTTAATAAATTAGACATCACTAATTGGACTGCACGCTCACGGCTCTGGGAGAATATAAAGAATCATTAACTATAATGAAGTTTAGGCCATTCATAATCTAAAATAGTGTGCATAGAGAAAAGCAAGATATCTGCATGGCATAATAACTGGATGTCAAGACTAATTAAACACTGATTTCCGTCACAAATAGGAATTTTAATTTTAATTTATGGCTGATACTTAGGAAAAGAGAATTGCATACAGTTTTGCTTGGGAGTGAAGAACAGAAAATACAGGAGCTTAAGATTTATATATTGTTGCTGCAAATTCCTGCAAAATCTAGTTTAATTTATACTTTGTTCTCTTGCCTACACTGTGTTGTAGATTTTGTCTTTGAAGTCCATGTTAATTTCCCAATAATTCTCAAGGAAGTGTGCTTCAAGCTGCCACCGTGTTCCTTTTCTTCAGTTCAAAAGCAAGAACTCCAGCTTGATCATGAAGATAGGGAATAGGAATGTTGTTTACAAACTCACATTTTAAATTAAAAAGCCAAGGAAAGAGAGCTATACATGTTTAGTGCTTTGTTGGTTACGTAAACAGTGCACTTCAAAAAGGCTGCAAATTGGCAGTGTTAGACGATCAAGCCTACATTTAACAATACAACTTCTACATGAGTGAAGTTTGACTTTGAAGAGGTCTCTCAGCTGTTCTTCTTGGCGGTGTCTTGCAGTTGATGTTGTTTTGATGTTGCTGACAGTCTCTTAAGAGGTGGGTTTGATGGCATCTGTTGTCTTTCCACTTACAGGCACTAAGCCAGCACTGAGTCTGGCACGTCTGCGTAGTGTGGCACTGCTTATAGTAGCTCTTAGTGCAGTCTGGTTGAAATTTAGGGTTGGAAGACAATAAAAGTCAGAGACTGTTTCTTAGCCCAAATCTAGGGCTTCAGTAAAGATAGTGAAAATGATTGTCCCACTCCATTTCAGACTGTGTGAAAACCATTATTTTTTAGTTTTCAGGGTCAGGATCTTCTCATGTACTATTGCTAGGCAGGGCCATGATCTGACAGTGCTACAGTATCTGTATTGGGGTATGGAATAATTAGATACAAACACCTTCATAAGTGCCACAAACTCCTCAATGAGATCCCCTGGATAGTTCTGTGTTCTCAGCTGTACTGGTTCAATTCACAGGCTACAGCAGTACAGATCAAGCTTGTATGAAAGACCACTGTGTTCAGTCATTAGTAGTGGGATAAAAAGAATGTCACAGTGTGATTTTGATTTCCTAGTAATCATTTGAGTTGTTTCTAATGATGAGTAAAATAAAAAATTAATATGAATGTGAATTGAGAAAAAAAATGTTCTGTTGAAGTTGAAATAGAATGATGTATTCTAGATCAAAATACTGTGAGAAATCTATGGAAATGAGGTGAGAAAGTTATTATCTGCTGCTATCTATATCCCTGCACTGTAAAATTAATGACTTTTCAAAGTGGTTTATATATTCAAATATAGTTTTTACTAGTGTTTGAAGTATGTGGTTGTGGGACACTAACAAAGCTGAAAGTGTTTGGAAACTCTTCATCTTTCTTTCTACACTCTCACTTTATATTAAATAATCTGATAAATGATTAAGGCAAAAAATAAACTTTTCTTCATATCAGAACTTCAATTCTTTAAGATATGCTCTAAATTGCTTTTGGTTGCATGAAGTAAAAAAATGAGAGGGAATGCATTTGTAAAGAGAAATGAAAAATTGCTTCACGAATTTTGAATTAACTTCAAAAGAACTTCAGGTGGGCCAGAATATGCAAGCCCAGAGTGGAATGTAGCCAGGACACTGGGGTAAACATCACTAATCTCACAATGCCATGAGATTTTTTAAAGACCATCAGGATATCAGTTTAATACTGTATCTGAAGAATGTCGCTTCCTACAAAAGTGTCTACAGTCACCATACTGGGACATTATTTTAAAATTCTGGTCTATTAATACTGCTTTGCACTGACACTGGCTTTCTGTGTAGGCTTCTATCCCAGGACTTCATTTGGTATTTTTTGGAATTTGCCGAGATCAGGCTAGAATGAAAGGAAAAAATATATGGATTTAGACTGACTACTTCCTCCAAACTTCATCTTCAGCAACAGAACTAATATGGAGAATGCCGAGATGCTTGACCTGTTTTAACACTGTGGAACATTTCCTTTTGCTTAGGTCTCTCTAGGTTTATTGACTTAGTGCTTTGAGTGCTTTGAGTCAAGTTCTGTTTGCCATGTGTAATTGCTCATCTGTAGACACAGGAACAGCACTGTGGTTTCTTCCTGTAAAATAAATCTTTCCATTGCTGTATTTAATACATTTAGTTTGTTTAAATGTTTCTGAAGTGTATGACAGTAGGGAAGTGGGGAGATAATATAAGACATTCCTTTTTTGCTATTATTCTGAGGTAATTTAGTATTAAAAATTACCATATTGCACAGCCAGATTTTCGAATAAGGAAATGAATACATGAAAATGTTATGATTTTTAAAATGGATTAAATTAGGTTTTCTTAATATTTTAAAAGCTATAAAAATAGATACAGAATACATTGTATTTACATTATTTGATAATTAATTACCCAAACTATATTTTAGAAATAACATCTAAACCTAGTTTGTATTTTGACACTGTTGAAAATCAGGCTGTAAATGCATTTAACGTGTTGTTTCCGTCTAGTGTAAACTCTTTATCACATACAGTAGTGATGAAGCTAAGGATGTGATAACATTGCCAAATATACTCATTTAATTGGTAACCAATACTTTTCTTGTGCTTGACAGCACATTGTTTTTCCATACAAAGAACCTCATGACAGCAACTTCAGAAGTTCTTTTTACTGCAAAACAGTAGGTATCATAAATGACATGTACTCTGTCCTAGACAGGCAGATATTAGATGCTGTGAGGCCATGCTTTGCCTATATCCATGCATTCCTTGAAGGATCATGCACAGAATGTGCTCTGTTCTTTCCTGTCAGAATGTTTTTCTTTGTACTGCTATTACTTAGGATTTCTCCCCTGCCTCAGTGTTTAACACGTGTAGTGATTTCCTCATCAGATTTTACACTATGGTTCTGTTGCATGTTTACATTTTCCATTTTATCGTTGAACAGTCACTAGATTTGCACGTTGGCTCCAGTAAAGCCACCAAGTGCTTTTTTTTGCATATCGCCAAAATGAGGATAATAAATCACAGTTACATTCCAATGATACCTGTCACATCCAGGCAATCCTAAGCTAGTTGATACTCCACAGGCTGACAGGAAAAATAAAAATGCAACCTGTCTCATTCTTTTCAGCAGAAACATTTTACATTTTGTGATGGAATAAATGGAGAAGGGATTTTTGCTGTTGAGTCATTTGGTTGGAGAAATAAGTTTTAATTTTGGTAGCTTGACTTTAATCTGTTTTTTTATCAAAACACTACAAGATAAAAGACTAATTAGGCAGCAGATAAATGAGAACATTCAAACAGTTTTGTGCCTTAGAAACCAGGCAATTTCCATAATTAAACTGTTGTGTGGTGTTAATAGATTGATGTTGGCAGCTAGTAACACAATGGTTCAAGAATAAAGGAGGGAAAGAGGCTGAATGAGCAGCAGCACTGGATTGTAAAAGGAGCTGGTTTGAGCAATATTCTCTAGCTAGGGTTCTGGAAAATGAAATGCTAAATCTAGATCTTTTGTACCAGTCAAACATTTTTATATCTGCTTGGGGAATCCTGGTCGCAGTCTGTTAGTGACATTATACAGGTTCGTATTCATGATGTCTGTACAAGAAAATTCAACATTTTTTAGCATAGAACATACTGTATGTGTGTACTCCATTGAGGTAAGATCAAGATCACAGATGACCAAGTCATAAAAGGGACTTCTTCAGAATGAACGATAATACAAGGACCCAAAGACACAGGTGGAAATTAAAGTTAGGACCATTCACAACAGAAAAAAAATAAATCTGTTGGAATCTGCTACCCAACCAGCTGTTGTACCTGTGTACACCATGTGGTTAATGAAAATTCAGCTTGGTCAAATTCTAATAATGACCAAACAAGCCAATGAATATGGACGGCTGGCACATTTAATAACGTGGTTTTAAATCACCTGGCTGAGGAAATAACAGTGTTAGTCAGACATTCCTCACTTTCAGGAATGATGCAGAGAGAAGCAGTGACATTGAAGTGGAGGGAGGAGTGCTAGAAAAGACCACAGTGTGGGGTGGAATGGAATGAGAATGCACACAGTTTTTCCACACAAAGATATTGATTTCTGGCTGATTTTTTAAAATAATGACAAAGTAGAATTTTTGTTTATTATTTGTATAATGAGGTTAGTTCTATCTATTACTAAGGCTAAGTGAGGATTAGGTTATGGTCACATTTGTGAAGGTATTTTACACCATAAACTCCTAAGGGCGGTGTACTTACTATTTTACCATACTGTACATTTTAAAACCTCATTAATAACAAGAGCTGCATGGCATTGCAGGGTGTAACAGCAGCAGCTGCAGCCAGTGTGATTGAATATTGTTGCTCTACGCAGTGCTTCACACTGCTGGTGTGTTCAATTATTTAGCTGTAATTATGTTGGAAATAAAGCAGCAGCCTCTTCAGTTTCTACTTGAAGTTGTAGTTCAGAGTGCTGTATTCAAAACTAGCTTTGCTGTGCATTTAATATTCATCAAGTATCCTGGGGTACAGAATAAATTGCATATCATAGAAATATAAATAAAAATAAGTACATTAACATTTTAGCTGAGAAGTAGCTTGAGGGTGCTGCACAGAGACAACAATTTTGGGAAAAAGTGCTAATGAAAATCAAATCATTCTAATCTGTAATGAGAATCCTTCTTGTATGTTAATTAGGCCAGTAGTATAATTTAATAGGTTATATTATTTATTGAAATGTGGATGAACTTAATCTCATACTTATATTGTGGTGGTTTTCTCACAGACTGCTTGTAGGGCAATAAAAATAATCCAACACTTTTACCTTCATGAGAAAGCTTAACGTTAAGAGATATATACTGAATGTGACTGAGAGGAAGTATATACTGCATATGATATGACTATGAAGACATTCAAACTGAAAATGTAATAGAACATATTCAGTATATCTGGATATACACTGATATTTACAGAATATATGATACCTGACTGTTCCCAGTGGAATGCTACAAAGATTGGGAAAGTTCCTTACTTCGCTCTTCCCAAACAAACCTTTTCAAGTTTCACACCCTTACTACACACATTGAACTCTCTTCTCCACAGTTGAGCAACATTTTGTTATTGGATTTTTTAAATAAGAAATAAACAAGATAAATCCTTCAGGAACCAGGCTTTTCCTATAGAATATGGGATTCTTGAAAATGCTCTAGTGTATTTAAAGGTTTGTTAAACACCCACATAAGAGATGTGGACATATTTTCTACAAGCACTGGGGATTCAGTAAATCTGAAGAAGACTTTAATTACCAATAGTAAAATTTCCCCGAGTGTTTCATGTGAAAGAATATATTAACTGTAATTTTAGAACAGACAGCAGGGTTATGCACTCATTCAAAAGTAAGATCTTTAAACACACTTGAACTGTTTCAAATTGAAATGGCCAGGGAATTTCCAGCCACTACACATTTTTGTATTTTAATTTATTCATATTCTATGTTTATTTTGCTAGCATTGAAATCCATATTTAGTTAATTTTCTGCAGCTCTGCCAAATTTCTGTAACGGTTTCTGGTGTATTGATTTGCACACATTGACATAGTCATTTTTCTTTGGGAGTTTTCTGTTGTTTTATTTTTGAGTGACAGTGACAGCTTTCACAATGTTGATAAGATAAACCCGTTTTTGCGAATGACAGGAGTGTTCTTTCTTATTCATGGAATTGGCATTTATTTAACATTTCGTGTCTGATCACTGCATAGTTCTATACTGATGGCACTATTCGGGTAAAATGCCTGCTTTGTTTCTTAAATACAACAGACAGTTACCATCCTGTTACACTCAAGCTTTGAGCATATTAGATGAAGACCCATAATTGCCAATGATTAGAAAGAAATATTGTTAAATTAACCAGCAGAAGATGCACCAATTACTTCATTATTCCTCAGGTCACTTTATCACAGTGGCACGATAACAAATTTGAGGTTTCAGGCTAAAATGCAACTGGAAGAGGTCACTGTAAATCACCTCTGGGTTTCACTGATCCTCTAATAATCCCTTACAGCATTGCCTCCAAAACCTGAATTAATTAGCTTTTTAATGAAAGAAAGTAGAAATTATAAGAAGATAAATATTTTCTTGGGGGGGGGGGGGGGGGCTTTATTACAGGCAACTTTGTATAGAAAATCTGCTTCAGTCCTCATGTGTTATGACATAATGACGCAGAGCACAAAGAATGTGGAAGTTAGCAGCATTTTCTCTGCATGGCAAAATAGATTGCCATTTTTGCTAAATAATACCAATATACATATTAATAGAAATTGTGTCCTCGAAATGTTGTGATTTTTCTACAGAAAAGGGAACTGAAATTAAAAGTTAATCGGAATAAATTTAAATTAATATATATATATAGTGTATAGTGTAAACAGGATACCTCCAATCTTGGCATGGTCATGCAGTTTGTCAGAAGTAATTATCTTTACAAACTTTATTGATAGGATTTTTTTTCATGTCGATAATACTGCAGGGCTCTTATTGCATTGTATAATGTCTCTTTTGCAGAGCTAGAGAGATATATTTAATTCTGGAAACTGAAAGAAAATCAATAGATGGATTTGTTATATAAATGCAGATATACCAGAATGGTCTACTTTGTCAGATAATTGGATCTTCTTATTTCTGTAATGTATAAATCAGCATTTGAGTTCTTAATTAATGTTTTACAGATGTGTTCAGAATCAGTATCACAGCTATTATTTAACAATGAAATGCACCTTACACTTTCAAAACAACCTGTGAGATGTTAGTAAACAGGGTGAAAATGGCTATATGCTGGATCAATACAGCTAGAGCTTGGAACATTCTGATCACAAACTATTTCATCTTACTAACTTGTCCTCTTAACAGGTGGGAATGGGTGTCAATTCTCAGACGCTCTTCAGTGTGCCTTCCACGAATGTTGTGTCTATCTGAAACATGAAAGAGAAAACAAGGGTAAATCCACACATGGACCAAAAACTGCCAAATGTGAACAGCAGGAAAAAACAAACAAACAACAAATCAAAACAAGAACAAAATGAGTAGTTAAAAAATCTCAGTAATAAATACTGATAACCAAGTTGAAAAGAAACTTTTAGTGACATGGTTTCTTTTGATCTTGGTACCAAAAAAAAAAGGCAAGACAAAACAGGCAGTTTGAGGGATTATCATCTGTTCTACAACCAGATTAATTCTAATCCCGTTTTAACCTATTTGATCAGAGCCCAGGAATAATGTGTAATTAGGGCTGGACACCTGCAGGGGTGAGATAATCCAGACTGAGGAAGAGGAGTCTTTGTGCCTTAGCAGCACTTACACAGAACTGTGATGAATAAGGAGCCTTGTGGCCTTATCTCTCACTCCTCTTTGAACCAGTTGATACTAAGACTCTGTAATGAGTGCTGAAAGAGCAGTTTTTCTTGAATGCCCTCCTCTCCTGTCAGTTATGGAATCACCTATCACTACCGTCTCAAACTTCTCAGATGATCCTACAGCACCAAGATCATTTTTCGCAGTCCTCCCTTCTTTTCTGGCCATAAGGATAAAATTCAGAGAACCATGACTGCACTTTATTCCCTTCCTCCTCCATTCATCCGTAAATAAGGATTTACTTCTGCAGGGCCTTCCACTCCTTTTGAAGTGCAGAGCAGTTTTGTCATCTGATTTTTTGGAGGAGCTTGTCTATAAGGCATAATGCACAACAGACGGCTGTTTTAAAAGCAATTTAATGGCACAAAAACAGTAATTCGCTTAAGTGAGGCTCGAGGTTGGTGTTAATCTTCTGTCCAGTAATAAGGATTTGCAAAGTGTCTTTTATCTGTTGGAGAGGCCAAAAACACTCTTTAAAATCTTAAAATCCATCTATACTTCAATATGTAAGATTGTCTAGTGTACAGATATGCTGTATTGTAACTGTTGTAGTCATTCCTGCTGCATTTAAATAATTACTACACACCTTGGTCTACATATTAGGAACCATATTGTACAGCATGTTGGATGTCTGGAATCAGCGACAACAGTTTGTGCTGGATATGGCAGATATTCTAGAAGACTTGCAGCCAGATCAGTCTTCTAGCAGAATAATTTTCCATTGATGTTATGGGGTCAATGGTGTGTGTAGCTGAAAAACAAGTTCCTTTGGTTCCCAGTTGGTAAGAGAATTGAGATCTGGGAATTTTTTCTGTCCGGTGAAGATAATAGAAATCTTGTTTTATGCTTCATCGTGCAATGCTTGCCACTGAGAGTTTAAATTAATTTAATTTAACTTGAGTGAGTGTATATATCTTTTTGTGCATGCTTTACACACCCAGGCATGCCAGAAAGTAGAATGTACCATATATTTATCCCTATTGCTTGTTTTACTACTTAAAGTTTTTCTAATGCCTGATGGTTTAATCCCAAGTTTGATTTAATTTACCATGCAAAACCTGAATATTTTGTGAATTGACTGAAATATACAGATGTACTGGTCCAATACAACGAGACCGAGGAATTGATCCATGGATTTTTCAATGTTGTTTTTGTGTGAGCAGAGAATTATTCTCAAGTAATAATGCTCACTACTCCATTTACATGTTACACTGGGTGGGGGTGTGAATCCAGTGCAGAGAGAGCGATACTGTACTGAAGGAGCAGAAGCTCTGCTGGAAACAGGCCTGGCCATAATCAGCATTCTTACTCTCATCTTTCATTCTTTTGTGTTTGTCAAGTGGGAATGATAAAACAGAATAAATACCCAGGAAAATCAGAATCAAAATAGATCACTGTGTGTTAGATGGTTTCCTGTTTTCCAGGGATGGCAGGGCTGATAATAGCGGAGAGTCTTTTTTTAAAGTGTGTGCCACTCTTGGCATTCCTGCAATGTTAAGACAAATGAAACAGTGTGTGACGTGACGAATTACAGCTGTCTTGTGTGAGACATGCAGGTGGACTCCAAACCCACTCCATCAGGAAGTCGCTTTGATAGCGAATCAAAATACTTCCGAGCACTTCTTCTGCTTAATCCAGCAAACACGAAATGGGACTCCATTTGAGAAACCTCTCAGAGGTTTGGCACGAAAGCACAGGGAAGGAAGTGTTTTTGTAAAAAAAAAGGTTTAAGAAACTCCGGAAAGGCATAAAACGAAGAGTCCTTTCAAAGAAGGTCACAGCTGAAGTACCAGCTCTGCCCTTGACTCAGTGTGTGTTACCCTGAGCAATGTACTGGGTCTTTCTTTGCTCCTTCAATTGGATTAGATATAAGGCCAGTGTCTTGCCATCCTTGACTGCCACAGGAGCTCTTCAAGCACTGATCATCTCCTCTCTGTAAGCATGAATAGTACCGCTGATGTGACTAGCAGAAACAAGTGATTTTGTATAGTTATTTGAATTCTGGTGCATCTGACTAGAGAATCAAGTACGTATAGTGTTTTTCCCCCACTTATCAGACCAAAAAAAAAAATCTAGAACCCCAGCTGATTTCTCTATGAAATCGAGCAGCATACTGAGCCCTTCTCCAAACTGTTTGATAGTCCAAGAGCAGACAGATTTCCTCCAGACATTCTGTGCTGGAGGAATTTATTCAGTCTATTCAATTTAATACCTTGGTAACATCCACCTCAGCACCTGCAACAAGAGGAACGCTTTCTGGTTTATATATTAAAACCTGATGCCAGAATCCCAAGCAATAATCTTTAAAAAGATCAGGTAGCTGCTCTTCTGTGCTGAAATTTTTAAATGCTTCCAACACTTTAGTTTTTTGCAGGATTTGTAGCAGCATGGATACAATGGGAAATACGAGAGCAGGGATCTTGATTCCTGGTCCTGGGGAGCTGGTGCCTGCAGGTTTTCTAGGTTTCTTTAAAGAACCAGCTCCTGAAACATTGAGAAAGGCTGTTAAACTGGTACTATAGTATTAAGCCAGTATTCAACAATTTAACGTCAAATAATCTTTGATTTGATCTTGCATCAGACATTTCTAGAACCACTGATTTTTCCCATCTCCCAATTAATAGGTCTATATCGAGTATATTAAGCATATCGTTCCAGAAATACCAGTCATGAATGACCCTTCCCCTGGTCACCTTACAGGGCATTTTAATATTTTGCAAAGGTTACAAAATGATTTCTAAAGACTTTGGGCTTCACCAATCCACTGTACATAGTGTACAAATGGAAAAAATTCCACACCATTGTTACTCTCCCCAGGAGTGGTCCTCCAAAAAAAAAATCACACTAAGAGCAAGACATATAATATTTCTGGAGATCTCAAAGAACTCCAGGGTAACATTTAAGGATCTGCAGGCCTCTCTTGCACTGGCTTAAGTCAGCGTTCATGAGTCCACCATCAGGCAAACACTGAACAAGAATAGTGTGCATGGGAAGATAGCTAGAGGAAGCCACTACTCTCCAAGATGAACATTGCTGCCCGTTTAAAGTTTGCTAAAGACCATCTGGATGAGCCAGAAGACTACTGGAAGAATGTTCTGTGGCCAGATGAGTCGAAAATAGAACTTTTTCACTTAAACGAGAAACATTATGTTTAGCAAAAAACAATTACAGCATTCCTACATAAGTACCTCATCCCAACCATGAAACACGATGGTGGCAGTATCATGGTTTGGGGCTGTTTTGCTGCCACAGGACCAGGATGGCTTGCGATCACTGACAGAAGTATAAATTCTGGATTGTACCAGCAAATTCTACAGGAGAATGTCAGAGCATCCATTCGTGAACTGAAGCTCAACAGAAGGTGGGTCTTGCAGCAAGAGAACGACCCTAAAATACAAGTCAGTCTATCAAAGAATGGTTGAAGCAGAAGAACTTTCGCATTTTGGAAAGCCGAGTAAAAATCCAGGCCTTAATCCAATAGAAATGTTGTGGCAGGACCTGAAGTGGGGAGTTCAGGATCCAGTTACACTTACTTATAGACCGATGATGCTGATCAGCTTTGCTGGCTCTTAGCACAGCAGAAGCTTATTCTGTGAAAGCCCCCATGAGAATCAGTTTGAGTAATCAAGGAATTGTTTTAAATTAAAATAGAGATTAAATATTTGGAGACACTGTTACATTTGAAGGAAAATAACAGGGGGAATATGAGACAAGCTGAACAGATACAGTAGGCTGAATCTTTTTGTTTGATATTTAAATATGCGCATACATGCGAATGAAGTTGGGAGAAAGCTGTAAATTCTAAGCCTCATGAGCTGTGTAAGCATTCACTTTTTAAAATTCATTTCAATGTGCTTAGAATCCTCCTGGACTTGTTCCAGTCCTTTACACACACTGGCTTTCTGAACCCCTTTACAGCAGAACATGTTTTTTTTAATTATCATTTTTTTTTCCCTTTTTACCTCAGTCTGGTTTACTAATCATCTTGGCTCACTGCTTCAACCGTACGCCAGCACGCAGGAGGGACAGAAACAATGCACAGGTGTTCTCCACACACTGCAAGCAGAGTTGGGGTGTCAGATGGAAGGCTGGCATAGCTCACCTGTCTCTACAGGCTCACTATAGCCAGTGGTGCTATGGGGCACATTATTTAGGACACTGAACCTCTTCAAACCCATCCAACTCCATTGATGACACCCCTTGGGAGATCGTTATGACAGTCAGCTAACGTCTCATCACAGGTTGAGCTAGGAATTCAAGGATGTAGGTTTCAGTAGCAATATCACTACATTAAAGATCTGTTGTTTAATTGAGGCATTAATTCCTTTCGGTTTATAGCCACCCTATCTCAAAGTTAAAATGCTAGGAGCCTGTAGCAATGTTAGCTATACTCCATCTGAGGTTATCAGATTTACCTTCTAAGCCTGATGTATTCATTGCACTTTCTGTAATACTCTTCTCATTTACTCTGCCCTACTGCACCACAGTGATGTTGTAAAGGTCTGGAAAATGATGTCATCATGGGACAGCAACATTTTTGAATGCCTGGAGCATAACACAAGCTCTGGTTGCATCACAGTTTTTAACATGCAGGATTAGGGTCAGTTTTTCCCATCATATTTACTGGATATTGTTAAGTGCAAAGTAAGTTAGAATAAGAGTGTTTTTAGCTTTTGCATTGATTCTACATTATATATCTATATTCTATTCTATATCATATTCATTTTGCAGCTTTCATATTATCTTAGAAGATGTCTTGCCTGTAAATGATGAATATTCCTGGAAAGATGTTTATAAATTGTGAGTGAAGCTGTGGATTATACTAACAGAACATGAACTTAATGAATTAGAGCTGTTATTTGTTTCGTCTTTGATTTTAATCCAATTTGCACTTCAATATATTTAGTGTGGTGTCAATGCAATGTTTTTACTGAGGATTCAGTGTAAAAAATCTTGAGTGTTTTACACTGCAAAGTCATTATAACCAGGGAATGCTCTGAGCTACTCAGTGATAAATTAACATCCATTTCTTTCTCACTCTGAATTGTGTTTGCTTGAAAAAAAGCTTTTGATTCATTCATTGTCCATTAGGAACATTTTCATACTGATATGAATAATGCACGGTTTTAATTAGAAAATTAAAGAAATTTCTTCCTACTTGTTCAATGCTTTGTGTTAATTCACTGTTGTTGGCGATACAATGCTGTAGAAGTTATTTATGTGCATGTACCAGTGAAAAGCCACCTTATTTTTGCAAATTGTTTTATGCAGTCCTCCTACAGTTATGACTACATAATTTAAAAATATTCTTAGTACATTTTTAACTTGCTTCAGTCTGCATAGATTTATACGTGGCTTTGCGATAGAAACTCCATCAAAAATAACGTCAAGATATTTATTTAGATTAATCTCCACAATACAATGAGAGGTGGTTAAACTGCAATTCATGAATTCATGTATTGATAAGTTACTCAAATGAAGAGTTAACAGAAGTACAGTATACTGTATAACTATATTCAAGATCGGCAATTCACAGATAAACCCAGTATTCACCTACCTTGCATATATACAGAAATATGAAGGATAAAAGGTAATTTGTTAGTACATTTAAAACATTGCAGTTACTAGGCCTTACTGATGTTGAGCCAGCTGTCTGCTCAGGAACCTCTGCTAGTACTTACTGAGACTGCTGTCCCTGGAGTTGTGTTGTAACTATTGCCTAGGGGTCTGACTGCATTGGAGTATAGAGCAGTGAGAAAAATACTTCCTTGGCTATGTGCTCAACAAAGGTTTATTTATAATAGCAGTTCTGAGTGCGAGTACAGTTCATATAACCACAGGAGAGATCGCTTTACATTTCAAACAATTCCTTGCCGTTCAAATCAATGCAAGTTGTCCTACCTTTGCCCTCACTTATGAGAAATATCCAGCAATTTTTCTTTTTATCCACTCAATTTGCGAGCACCAAGGCTCAGTCAGCTGCCGCCATACTGTAGGTGCCAGACCATCATAGGGGTTACTGTCCTGTGGTAGAAATATTGGCACCTAACCCCAAGCCCCTGGTGACGCTGGGCAAGAGGGGAAATCATAGTCACCATCAGATTATAACACCTAAGATCAGAACCCGGACTTTCTGGACTGCAATAATAATAATACATTCTTTACATTTAAGTAGTGCTTTTTTCCCTTCACCATCACCAAAGTGCAGCCCCACCTGGATGATGCAATGGCAGTTCAGAGATGTGGGTTATTAGGAGGCCATGATTGGTAAAGGCAAATGGGAAATTCGACCAGGACACCAGGGTAACACCCCTTTTCTTTCCGAGAAATGCCCTGGGGATTTTGCTGACCAAACAGAGTAAGGACCTCAGTTTCACATCACATCCGAAAGACGGGAGTAGGGCTCTCACTGCTCTGTTAGTGAATGCCTTTATTCAGCGAGTGTATTTCTTACCCCATGAGTCCCAGATAATGGCTACAACACTGTATTATAGACAGGGGTTCTGTGGTTGTGCAGAGATCTTGAGTGTCTGGTGCAGAATCTTCAGAGAGGATTGTCCTTTTTGGCAGGAATATGTGCTGATTTATATGTAACAATTCAAAAGTGCTGAAGGATGTATGAAGTATCCAAATGAAACAGACACCAATGATAGCATGTAAGCCCAAATTTAAAGACAGAATCCCATGGTTAATTCAGTCTAATAATAGTATGGTTATTCATTTCAGCTTTGATTTATGACTTATTTATATATATACAGTATATATAATACTGTACAATCATATTTAGATTTTGCCATTAGGCATGTATAGGGCTGGGCGATATGGCCAAAAACATTATCACGGTAAAAAATGTAATATCAGTCGATATCGATAATTATCACGATAAATGTCAAATCATTATTTCTTTCAAGTTTAAAGGAAGATTTTTTCTCCTGAGTGAAAGTTGAAGAAACCAGACAGTTAATTGGTAAATTAAACAACTTTTTATTTTAAGAACACAACAATCACTTGCCAAACAGCAGAAACATTAAACAAATCTGTTAGCTGCCCGGTCTGCAAAACGCACGCGCACTCATGCAAAGCATAAACATATATATCGAACATTTATCGAATTTTTGTTAAAATTATATTGAAGAAAATTATATCGCGATAATCATCGTTATCGAATTAATGCCCAGCTCTACGCATTTAACATTAAATTAATTGCCACTGAAAAAAAACATTCACCCAGCCCTAAATAGCATTAACTGAAAAAAGTAGAAGCTGCTATTGCTTCTATGGAGTTAGTGCAAGGTGTTTCTCAAAAACCCTTGTCTGCTTTCAGATACACAGCAGTAATTGGCGTAGCAAGTCTACTTGAGTCCAGAGGAGAGGTGAGAGGTTGAAAAATATTTACTAAGGATTTAAAATAAGCTCAAAAAACATTTGTTAAAAATTTATAAAGATTGAATTCAATGTATTTACAGATCCATTTTGATTTAGATTTCCAGGAATATTAACTGCGTTTTTTTCTAGAAGATTAAACAGATCTGTAAAGAATGGATAGAGGTGTTTGGCTCATTCATTGTTTGTTTTTCCATTTTTCAGGTTTGTAGTTTTAAGACTAAGGATGGGGCTAAATTAAGGCTGACATGATGAGCAGTATGATTCTGGAACAAATACATAAAATAATGGCACTGTAATGTATGACTGGCGGTGGATAAGATCATCTTTGAGATTTTAACTACTTCCAATCACAATCAAACATCTCCCATATGTGAAGGGGACATTTAGGAAGGAAGCATGAAAAAGCTGACAATAGGCAATATTGGAGTCAGCAGAGATACCTTTACTTTGCATGGATCCCTAGTTATGTGAGTCTCTGCCACTTTCTGGGTCAGATAAAGGACTAGTAAGACCTGGTCAAAAATGAACTTTCACAGATAAAGGCAGCAGACTGTAGAGGAGACTGAATTGGATTATCTGCCTATATCAAGAATGAAAAAAATTGGATTTGTTAGCAGCACGGAAAACGAAAGCTTGCGATTTCTTACTAATTCCCTCTAAATCAAATGGCCAGACTTCTTATCTCTCAGCTTCTTTGCAGGAATTATTGCCGGTTTTGGAGGATCACAGTGATTTGCACCTTTTTATTTTTTTTCCCTCGGAGGCAAGGAAGCTGGATTCCCCAAGGAGCAGAAGTGTCAGCTGTGTGCTTTTGTTTCACAAGATGCGTCTTTGGCAGAAGACTCATTAGCAACTTTTTTTTAATGAATAAAACTGGAGGCAAGAGCTCTCAGATGTGTAACAGTGAGGTTTATGCAAGAGAGTCAGGAAGAATTTAGAATTTTGACAAATCTGGATAGTAGTATAGTTGTAGTCATTGGTGAATCTCAGCGCACTGTGCCAATCTGATATGTTGTTTAATTTTTTTTTTTGAGGATTCAAACATATTAACCCCACAAAAGCAGAAGTTGAGGTCACTGAAAACATGAATGTAGGAAATTTGTCAATTTTTTAGCTATTTGATGGCTATTGATTTTGCCATGGTTCTTGCAGCTAAATATTGTCTGCAGTATTTAGTAAAATGATTGACCTGCAAAAGATGATTAAAGGTAAACGATAAGCCTGTTTAAACTGATTGGCCATTTTCATTGGAACACTATTCTTCAATGGTGCATTACAAACCCAGCAAATTGTACAATCTGGAACATCTCTGCTCCTTTGACTAGATGAGGAAGTTGTTTTACCAAGGCTTCCATTTGATATGTATTCATTTTCAAAACCAAATTAAACATCCCCCTTTTCTTTCTTCCTTTCTTAGTTTGTGAGTTCCTGTGTTCTCTATGCTTTGTTGAATTAGGTCTGTGATTTTGTGTAGGTCTGGTATTTGGATATATTGTTTTTTTGGTGATCTCTCATAAAAGCATAAAACAATAAGGTACAGAGGCTTCCACTGTGTATTTCTCTGAGCAAATTACCAAACCTCCTTGGTTTCCTTTCTTCAGATAAGACACATGGAGCAGCTGCATTGTTTACAGTTGCATTTATATTTATTGGTGCTTTTGTTATATGTATTATTTATCATCTTCATCTTCTATTGTCATTATTATTGTTTTTTCTGACTGCTCAAACAATCAAAATAAACAATAAATCAACAATGTGGACATCAGGAGCCTTGCCCAGCGGAACAAATTATATGACACTCTGTTTCCTTTGTAACTACCTCCCAAACCCTTCAATACGGAGCTATGAATATTGATACCCCCTGGGATTTTGTAACTACAGTTCCTCTCTCCTTCTTTATAGATCTCAAAGTGCTTCATTTAAACTGTCCTTAGGGGAAAGGATATATTTGTTGTGCCTAAACAGAATGCACATGAGATAGTGGTGATCCCCCTGTTCAGTACTGCTGAGGTAGAAGTACCCAAGTCCCTGTGTGTCCTCCAGGGAAAGACACTGAGCCCGTTGAGTGCTAAGAATTGGCCTCTGACCCCAAAAACAGGAGCTTAGGCCCTGTTAGATGGGCTGATTGACTATGAAAGGCTGGAGACAAAAAGGCCATCCGTCAAATTAAGGTGATGAGTTAAAACCAGGCCATTAGGGTAAAAAAGGAACCAGCTGGTTTTAAAGAGACAGTAGGCTTCTTTTTAAAATACTATTTCTTTGTGCTGTAAGAAAAGAATGAAATGAATCCCCTGCCCACTGTTAGAGTGACTACATTTTCTACCAGACCTGCATCCTGGAGATAGAATTCTGCAGCGCAGAGATAGACTCTAGCTAATTAATTAGCACCCCTTCCTCTGTAACATCTGGGGACCAGTTTAAAAAATGCTCAACATTAGTCTCCTGCGTGCTGAGCCACGTGAAATTCCCGAAGACTCAGATAAGGAAGAAAACAGAACAGGAATAATCTCCACTGATGTGTTTGAAACTAGAGAAATCTACGGTATCACACCAGTCCAGAACTTTGTTGAACACATTACATTGAGCTTGAGTTCAGTTTGTGGAATATATACATAAGTATATCTAGTGGCCTGGCTGATTTACAACATGAAAAGTAAAAAAACACATAAGCTGAATACTATGTGAATGCCAAATGTCATCCACCCTTCAATGTGATCTCATTCTCAATAAAGAAAAGCTGTTTCCGTTATCTCTTCAGACTTCATAAAGACACGATTTTACATCTCTGTAGAGATTTTTGTAGTATTGAACTGAGCTCACGTCAGTGTTACTAAAAAGTGAATCCTAAATATAATGAATTATGATTATATGTGCCTGTATCACAATCTTGTTCAACATTGTGTTTCGGGAGTCAAAACTTTTACCTTAGAGGTTAGAAGTACTTTACTGTATTATGTTGGTTTCTGACTATAAGATAGAGGTTTCTCGGTACAATCCACAGAGAGATTGTGCTAATCATGGAGATTATTTTAAGTGCTGTTTATTGCATTGTGTTCTTGAAGAATATTTATAACGTATTGTACCTCTTAGTACCTAAGACCCTGCAGACCACTTGGAAGAATGTGCTTTTAAACATCTCGCTTTATCTTGCAAAGTACAGTATAGACAGTGCGGGCCTGGTTGAGGGCTTGAATTTAAGGGAACCCCTTATGCATCAAGTTTGAACCATACGTTTTTATATCTTACTCAGTACACACACTAGAAAAAATATCACAACAAAAAACTGAAAAAAAAACATGAAATGCATTTCATTTTTCATTTTTCAAAAGTCAGATTTTCACACTGTAGCCAATCTAGGAACCCAATAGCTTCTTTGATAAATCTACTTCTTCTTCTTCTTCTTTTTCACAGCCTTAGTCCCAGACTGTCCTGGGGTCAGCTGCTTTGGTTGCTCTTCTCCATTTGTCTCTGTCGAGCACATCTTCCTCACTCACTTCACATACATCTTTTCTCACACAATCTATCCATCTCTTTCTAGGCCTGCCTCTTCCTCTGTTACCTTCCACCTCAAATTCCATTACCCTCTTTGTTACTTCCTCAACGTCCCTCCTCATGATATGTCCATACCACCGTAACCTCGCCTCTCGCATCTTCTCAACCACATCCACCACCCTACATCGTCTACGGATTTCTTCATTTCTGATCTTATCCTTCATTGAAATCTGCAGAATCCATCTCAACATCCTCATTTCAGTTCTTCTCATCAAGTTTTCTTCCCTCTTTCCAACTGCCAAGCATTCAGCTCCATATAGTAGTACAGGTCTAATCACAGTCTTGTACATTTTGCACTTTAACTTTCTGGGAATTTTCCTGTCACAGATTATTCCAGTTATCTCTCTCCACTTGTTCCATCCAGCTTTCACTCTTTGTTTTAATGCCTCCAGTGTTTCTCCTCCCTTTACCAGTTTTGATCCAAGATATTTAAAGTCATCAACTTGTTTCAGTTTTCCTCCATTTGTCTCCTCAACATTTGATAAATCTACTAATTTGAATAAAAATCTGACACTGAGGACACCTGACACCTGAAGAAGGCTCCATGGCTGAAACGTTGTGTTTTCTTTCTTCTCTTTTCAGCATGGAATAAACCTACAACTTGTTCCACAACCAACCTTAGTTATCCATACATTGCGTACTTACTAAAAGTAATGATTGCTGTTTCAGATTCAGAGATTAGACATGATGATTGTCTTCTGAGAGGAATAAATGGAGGGTCTGGTGTACTAGAGCCTCTTGCAAGGCTCTTGAGCTCATTTCACCCTTTCCTGTCTATTCCCCAGCCCCTGTCTTCACTTAATTACATGGTACTTTGAAATGAAATTTTAATATTATGTCGTTTCCTTACTAGAACACAGAACAAAGGCAATGTCTTATCATGCAACTTTTTCCAGGTGCCCCTCTGTAACAACACAAAGTTAGAGTGCGTTTCTGCTGGTGTCCCTACTTTGGCACCTTTGGCATTTTGAAGGTTGCACAGTCTTCTCACAGTTTCATGACCTGAGGACAAGGCACTTTCTCTCTGACCCAGAGAGGGTCAGACACTCCCTAAAAAACATTAAATTGTTTTTGATTTCACAATCAAATGCCAAAAAGTACTTTAACGAGCCTGTCATTATCTTCTGTTGTCTGTGTATTAAAAAAACAAGTAGATATTTAAGTTGTATAACAGACTAGCTTCTATTTTAAGATTGAGTGCTTGGCGACCTGAACGTTTTGCCATGACTCCGGTGGTTTTCATTTTTGCCAAGCTCTTCTGTTACTGTTCTCTGCGATTTTCTCCCACCGGTATTTAGAACAAATTTTCTTTTTCCCTAACCCACATGTCAGAGGGAGAGAACAAATTCCACCCTCTGACATGTTTTGAAGATTAGGTGCATTGGGAAACTGAAAAATTCGAATTTAATCTTTGTCAGGGTTTAATTGAAGGCTTCATTCATGAATAAATGAATAGATGGAAGAGATACTATATAGTTCAGGAGGGTTGATCTTTGCTTACTTCCCTATCTTTCTTACACCTGAAGAAGGCTCCACAGCCGAAACATTGTGTTGTCTTTCTTCTCTTTTCAGCATGGAATAATCCTATTACTTTTGCAGAGATACTATATGTGAAGGTAAAATACTATGCTGTGTTTTTGCTTCATCAACACTAGTTAAGCTAGTGCACGCAGGTCATAAGACCTGAAATGGATCAAACTTGTACTGTAAGTAAACACTAACATGTGTTTTCTTATTGTTTGAGATCAGCAGTGAGCCTGCAGATACTTTGTACTTCTAGGGGGCTAATACAGACCTGGATAAAACAGACTGCGTGAGGTTGTGTCTGTATATAGGAGGTTGACTCACTCAGTTGTTAGACCTATTGTGGTTCAGGAACATTTCCTTGTGGAATGATGGTGGTTCTTTCTCTAGCCTTAATTTCCCTTTAAAGAGACCACTGGGAACCTTGTGTTCATGTTAAAAGATCCCTCTGCATCATAGTAACATCAGAGGGCTTTTGTTGACTGGTCTGTGTGTATATGTGACCTTTTAAAAAGAGATGAGAGTCAAAAACCAACAGATTCAGTGAGAAGTACATCACAACAAAAGGACTTTTGTTCATACAAGAGTGGAAGAACAGTAATGCTCCCGTCTTACTCCTATTCCGGCTATTAAGCAAATATAAAGAAACATCTTTAAAGCACATTTTAGATAACATTATAAAATGGAAAGAAAAATATTTAAATACATTACAACATGTAGTGAAACAAACCTTAAAAAACATTTTCTTTTCCAACAGGCTCCTTAAATGTCTTTTAACATAGATATGTACCAAGTACACTGTATAGATTGTCTAAACATATACTGTATATAGTGGGAACATGCAGCAAAGAATTTGGTTGCTCTTAAAAAACACCATAACCAATCCTGAAAGGTGTTTCTTGTAAAGCATATCTGTATCAGTTTGTTTTTGTTTCACTGGCCCAAGTTAGGTATGTCATACTGATAAGCTCTAAAAAAAGCTAAAACGGCTGACTGTGGCTGATAACTTCAATTTTATAAAAGCAAAACAGAATTAGATAGTCCCCCTCAGCATTTAAAATGGCCAGAGCTAATTAATATTAATAGGCTTAATTTCTAGCAACTGCCTGCTCTAAATGATGCCATATTCCCTGTAAAGTGTTCTGTGTCAGATATATAATATATATACAACTATGTATAATATGTATTGCTGTTTTATAGACTATGTCTCACTGTTCATTCTGTGTCAGATATATAATATATATACAACTATGTATAATATGTATTGCTGTTTTATAGACTATGTTTCACTGTTCATTAGTCTTACTAAAGCCCTTATGCATCTTTCAGTGATGTAATCAATGTGCAATCCTTTTAATGAAGCACATAAATTGTGCTCAGAGATTCACAAACAAAATCAATTCAGTTGTAAATATGCAAACTTATACACTACAAATCAGTGAGAAATGGGGCAATTGTATGTTATAGACATTGAGATAGGATTTGGCTTACAACATTGGAGGTGCAGAGGGTGGATTGGACAAGCTAAAGAAAAAAAGGTAAAAAAATGTCTCCATCTGTATAATTTGTATCTGGAGTTCAGGGTGGTGCTGTTCTTGGCCAATATTCAGACACGCACTGGGATAAAAGTTCTTCCATGGGCCAAGACAAGTCAGAAAGGGGACTAATTTGACTGCATTGTATTGCAAAGTAAAGTGAGAGTTTCTTCCAAGCTTACTAAGATATAGTTGTTATGGTTTGCTGCCTGGCAGTATTCACTGCTTCTGGGAAAAAATATCTTTCAGCCACTTTGTTTCTTGTGGAACATTGACTTAATCAGCAAGCCCTGAAGAAAGAGGGGGTGTAAAAAACAGATAGGTTGTCTTGTCTGTGTCAGTCTTTGGAGGGAGGTTGGGGTGCTGCCTGTGTCAGTCTGTGGAGGGAGAGTTGGGGTGCTGTCTGTGTCAGTCTGTGGAGGGAGAGTTGGGGTGCTGTCTGTGTCAGTCTGTGGAGGGAGAGTTGGGGTGCTGTCTGTGTCAGTCTGTGGAGGGAGAGTTGGGGTGCTGTCTGTGTCAGTCTGTGGAGGGAGAGTTGGGGTGCTGTCTGTGTCAGTCTGTGGAGGGAGAGTTGGGGTGCTGTCTGTGTCAGTCTGTGGAGGGAGAGTTGGGGTGCTGTCTGTGTCAGTCTGTGGAGGGGGAGTCGGGGTGCTGTCTGTGTCAGTCTGTGGAGGGAGAGTTGGGGTGCTGCCTGTGTCAGTCTGTGGAGGGAGAGTTGGGGTGCTGCCTGTGTCAGTCTGTGGAGGGAGAGTTGGGGTGCTGTCTGTGTCAGTCTGTGGAGGGAGAGTTGGGGTGCTGCCTGTGTCAGTCTGTGGAGGGAGAGTTGGGGTGCTGTCTGTGTCAGTCTGTGGAGGGAGAGTTGGGGTGCTGTCTGTGTCAGTCTGTGGAGGGAGAGTTGGGGTGCTTGCTGTCTGTAGACAGAGGGTTGGGGTGCCTCCAGAGAATATCAGGTAATGCTTTGATTGCACAGCCATCGTTCTGGAATAGCCAGCTTCACTCTGCTGCAACATGACAGTGCTTTGACAAGTGCGCTTAAATTAAAAACTCTCTCTGCTCTTCAAGATATATTCTGCAGTTCATTTCCTTGTCTGTTGAAATGCTTACTGGAAATACTCTTTTTGTCACATTTTTACTTTTTGCTCAGTATTTTTTCTAACATGGAGATATCTGTTCTTGCTGCTGTTTTAATCTTCACTTTTTAATGTCAGAAATGAAAGGTGTGTGGTGATGGATACACCTGGAATATTAAAACAAAACTCTAGCAGTCTGCTCCATTTTCTATACGGGATGTTATGTCACAAATAAGCTACCTTGTCAAAGTCAGATTTCAGGAATAATAAATATTCAATAAAGGTGGGACTGCTTTATATACCTACCCTACTTTGGAGACACCTGGTGTTTGAAGGCTCAGGTCTTCAGCAATGACTTCTGTGTTTAAACAAGTGCACAAAAAATAGTTCAGGTGGGTAGCTGCGTCAGCATGCGTAGACTGCAAAGGAACAAGTAACAGGTTTATTCCATGCTGAAAACACAACGTTTCGGCCTCAGTCAATAACATCTACAACATCACACAAAATGTGCCTCTATGGCAGGGAGGCAAGACACAGGGAGTTTGCAACAAAGCATTTAAGTGAACCTACAAACATATGGCAAAATGTTTTGTGGTCCGACAAGAGACAATTGGAACATTTTGGTCTAAATGCAAAATGTTATGTCGAGTGCAAACAACACATCACCCGGTTAGCATCATCACTTCTGTCATGCGTGTTGGTGGCAGCGTTATGTTAAGGAGCTGCTCCTCATCTGCAGGGACTGAAAAGATTTTCAAGTGATGAAACACCTATTTCAGTCTATTAAGACTTAAAACTAGGGCAGAAGTTCACCTTTCAGCAAAACAATCCAAAGCTACACTAGATGTCCTTAAGCGGCCCAGTCAAAATCTGAGAATCTGTGGAATTTCCTGAAACTGGCTGTCCGTACAGTAAGTGATCTTCATGCAACAAACCTGCTGAGAAGAATGATCAAAAATCGCATCAAGCTGGTGTGCAGAATTGGTATAGAGTTACCCCAGAAGACTTGGGACTGTAATTGCTGCCAAAGGTTCTTGCACCAAATATTGAGTTCATGGGTCTGAGTACTTATGCAGTCAATCTATTTAGGTTTTTTTCTCTTTAGTTTTTACTGATATTTCCTATAACTTACCGTACCCTCAGAAGTATTCGTACCCACAAAATTATTAAGTTTTTAAAGAGTGTGTGTGCATCATTTTATAACTTTACATAATGGGACCAGAGGCAGTGTCTGAATACTTTTGCAAGGCACTGTATATTCAGGTGGGTAGCTGCGTCAGCATGCGTAGGCTGCAAAGGAGCAAGTAATAGGTTTATTCCATGCTGAAAAAAAGAAGAAAGAGAACACAACGTTTCGGCCGTGGAGCCTTGACACCTGAAGAAGGCTCCACGGCCGAAACGTTGTGTTCTCTTTCTTCTTTTTTTCAGCATGGAATAAACCTATTACTTGTTCCTTTACTGTATATTCAGTATTGTCAATGAACAGTTAAAATATTAAGTGCTAACGACATTCTGTTGTTATTTTCAGCCTTTTATAACACAAGCTATACCTCCTTTATTCTGACAGATCCACAAATACAACGGGGACCGATAAACTCTGATCATCACGATGGTGAAAATTGCTCTGTCTTATCTGGCATGTGATTACATCTCCACTGAAAACAATGCAAGTGTGCATTAAAGAGTTTAGCAACAAGATAAAAAGTGCAGCATACAGATCTACAGTATCTGTTTTAATGGTGGTAGTAACCATTCCAAAGTAGCTGACTTACATTTCATAGATAATGTATCCATTCTATACTAGTCAGATATACATAATTATAAATACAGAATATATAAATATAGAAAATGTACAGGTGCCTGATTTCCTTTATTTAAACTTCTGTATTCTTCAATGCCTCCCTTACCTCAGCACTGCACTGCTCTGAGAGCCAGGAGCACTGATGAAGAACCCAGTTATCCAAACCACAGATGTTTTAATCTTGTCAACCCATTCAGTGATGCAGCTGAACCAGAAGTGAGAGATTCAGCTCAGGTGATCTGTTCCTATCTCACTGGACAGTTCTTCATTAGGAGGTTGCTGTAAAGCATGAGGAAATTTTCCTTTTCCAACACAAAACAAGAGTATTGCAGCCTGGGAATCATGAAATGGACATGAATTTGCCCAGGTATAGCTTTTGCTTTAATTTATTTGTGCTTCTTCTGTAACTAGCCTTTAAAAGGTGCCTTTTAATACTTTACTTTAATAGTAATGGTAAGGATGCAGTGTTAGTCAAACTCATCTACTGATTGATGAGTTGCAGAATGAGCGTGTACTATATAAGTGCAACCACTTTCCATGTGACATTTAGTGGAGATTGTAGCCCTCAACAAAGGTCAGAACTGAGGAAACATCATAGATAACAGATTTATTTTCAGTCCTCAGCAGATTTTCAATTTTCCTGGTTTAGTGGGGTCTCCCGGAAAAAAAGGCTTAAGGCATCTCTTTCCAGTGTTTCCATTGTGTTTGTTCGTAACTGGAGCTCAGGTAAATATTATGGGAAGAGGCAAAGGAGTGATGGGACTTTGAAAACACATAATCAGTTAATATCTCAAACCAAGGTATCAATGAAAAATGCTGCTAATGATGCAGAGGTGGTCAGATCAGCCTTATATGGCAGTATTACATTTCATGTTTTTAATCCCAAGGAAAATGAGCTCTACTGCGAGACGGAGTTTTCTCTGCAGACATGGGAACAGCTGGTGACAGGCAGCCCACAGTCACACCAAGTCTTTAATCAAGAGTCTCTGAAGCCCTGAATGATTTACAAGACTGACTTTTCTTCTCCCTGTTGTTTGGTAACGTCATCAATAATTGTTTACTGCCTGGGTGCCGCCTTGCAGTCTGCTGCAGCTGCAGCAGGAGAGAGAGCTGCTGTCCTGATCACACACCCTCCAGCGGGCAAAACTGGGGTCATCACCCGTAGCACAAAGTGACATATACAGTAGTGATAGCTGCATCCCCTCTTCTCTTTTAAGCGGAGCTTGAGTGCTCGGTTTGGCCTAGCGGTCCCAACACCCTTTTTTTCTCTTGTCATATGATACAGATTTAGTGTCTGCTGCTGCCCAACGAGTCCTGCTCTAATATGGCAAGATCCGGCTCAATTCAAGCACACTCTCAGGAGACGTCTAGAGAGAGAACCCCTCTTTCCTGCTCCTCTCTGCCACAATCCTTTTGAATAGGTATAAGCACCATTACATCCTCCACGGCATTACTTTCTGGAAGAAGTACTTTCCGCTTCCTGTGTGCAGAACATCTATATTGATATTGCTGCAAAGTAATCAGCTGATTTTGAAACACACGTTCTCGAGTAGTTGGATTACTATTTTTTTTCAACTTGATTTTTTGCGTGATTTTCACAGCCGGTGTAAGTGGCATGCTTTTAATGCTGCAGTAAAGTAGTGAAGACTTCATAGTGAATGATTAGGTGCTAGAGGGGCTTAAACACTGGCGTGTTAGTGGTTTCCCCCAAGTGGGGTTAAGACCCTGGAGCACGTGACTGCTGGCATGGTGAGCGGCCACGCACTGCGTGAATGACATCACAGCACCAAAGCTCGGAATTCTGTTGCAAATGACCACTTACTAATGCCTAAAGGTTACCGCAGAATACCACCCATCAGAGCCAGGCCTCTTTGTGTAACTTTAGAACGTGGTTTTAAACTATGTATCATTCCTCTTCTTGTGTATTCTTAGAGTAATTACTTTATTATATATTGTTTGCAGAGGTAAACAGTGATTTTACTTATAAGACACTTGTGTCTTTGAAATCGATGTTTATAGTGTTGAATTGTTACAAAAATATGACAATGTTTCATTGTTTCCATATATTCTGATTCAACTGAAAACAGTTTTTTCACAGTTTATGCAGAAAGGCAGATACTTAAGACTATCACTACATACCAATGATACCTATACCTCTAAAATACTCTACAGCCTGAAGATTGTACTAATGATTCCAATATTTCTTTCCACTTTACTTCAGTTTTCTTGAACAAATGCAGGGAGTTGGGCCGTTGTACTGTACAGTAAAGGGTAGTAAAGCATCAGGGTAAAATGCAGTGCTTTAGTGACAACTGGGAAGTAGAACAGACACAGACAGGCTCTGTACCCTGATGTAGCTGAGGGTCATATCTGTTCTTCACACTTGTTGAATATTGGAGCATTATTGTGGAAAGAGTGGCTAGTTAAAGTCACTTTTGATATCAGGGACCAATGTATCTGTAACTCACAAACAAAAGCCATGGAAAGGATTCAGATATATTCAAATACTGTAACACCGCGCTTTAACACTTGCACACACACTGTCAGATCTATTTTAACTCTCCAAAATAAAATAAAAAACAGATTTGTAAGTCTGATGGAAAGTGATAGCTTAGATGTATGTAAGTCTCTCAAGAGGTGACCAGTCATGCTTGGAAAGGGCTCTATACTGGCAGGATTGACATTTACATGACAGTTTTCTGACAATGCATAAGAAGAGGAATCTTTAATTCATGTTTTTAATTCCATTGTAGCACAACTCTGACTAGCGATGTAAACTTTTCATTTCAACAAACACCACTTTTGTCAAATCAATAACTGCATACACAGTACATAGAGCATTGGCAAGGCTTGTTGTATTTTAGAAGATACTTTCATTTTTATGTGTCCAATAAGAGCTGGACACTCATCTGGATTTTAATTAACAGTGATAAATTGTGATCTAATAGTACTTGTACTGCAGTGTGTCGAGTGTATGTGTCCTGATCATTCTGGAGGGGGAGGCTGTGTATTTCTGGAGTGACTCCTGATCTAACAAACCTGGGTAGGTAAAGCCTATAATAGAGGCACAGTGGTTCAACAGGATACCAACAGTGTCCTGTGTCATTCTCAATACCTTATTCAAGATGTTGTTTTTCAACTATGACAGCTGTCGTAGTCTCTTATCTTGAATCTGGGATCTGGGTTCAAATCACAGTGCAGTGTGCCCTGGCTGCCATTTGGATACCTGTGCAGGACCCACCCAGAAACCAGCAACCTAACAGTCATTAAACTGCACTGAGAGCCAGAGAGACTGTGAACAGCGACCCCTCCCTGAACCTCCAACCCATTTGTATTTGTGAGACTACCCCAAGCTGGAAGTTTGTTATTTATTGATCTCCACAGCTGGTGAGATGAGATTGCTAGAGCACTTGCTGTGAATAAAGTATTACAATTTATTTGGGCTCATTATACCCTAAGTACCATGAGTCTGCTCGCACACCTGCTTTATCAGCGTATAGTTCTGATGTCCTTTCTTAATAAGACCGATGATAACGGATAAAAGGGTACAGAAATATTATTTTGTAGGCTGGAACATTTACTTGAGCTGAGACTGTTCATGCGGTAAGCTAATTAGCTAGACTTGCCTTTATTAACATACTGTATATGTTATGAGGAGACTTCGCAGTTTCTTCAGCTGAAGAATTGTCCCGCATGTGAGTTCCTTTGCATACACCAGCGTTTACGAGTAACACAGGCTTGGTGCGTGTGTTAGCGTTTGTGCGCTTTTACTGCATTGTCTTGTGATTCTGTCTTTGACTATGAAGCGACGGCACTATGACCCAGGGGGCTGGTCTCGCTGCCTCAGCTCAGGGCAGCCTGCGCTTGAAGGGGAAGGAAGTCATTAGTGTAGTGTAGTCCAGTTTGTTGCTGTTGCAGGATATCCTTCCAGCTCTTCTCACAGAAATTCCTGGGATTTTTCAGTTTTTTCCCCCCTTATTTTTCATGCGTTGCGCTTCTCTGGAGTACTCTCTTGGAATTACGTTTTGTATACGGAATTTACACTGAACGCTGAAAAGGAGGGGACGTTTTTCCCATGGCTATGCCCCATCTTTGGAATTGTACTTGACATTTTCCAGGGAAAGAAAAAAAAAACCTTCAAAGGTAGAAGTTTTGCGTGCAGAATTATACCCAGTGCAGTGTTTCCAATCAAAGCTTTTCGGAAGGGTAACGGAACACAACTGGATATATTAGTCTTCCTGCACACGTTGTTTTTCCTCTGCACACACTGTCATTTTTGTAAAACTGTAACATTTTGTTGTGTCTGAAGTAACTCAATATATAAAACATCCGTCTTGCCGGTACACCGAAGGGATTTGCTTACCTTAAGCGAAGAGCGCTGCTGCTACGCTGTCCCGGAGAATCCGCCGAACCAGCAAAACGCTCGTCTGCGCAGCTGTGAATTGGATACGGACCGTCCGAGAATTAAAGTTTGGTTTCTGGAGTTCTTAATCGGGGGTCTCTGTGTTCTCCTGGATTGGATTTAATTTGACTGTGAAAGACGACCTTTCCAGATAAACATCAGCTGTTCTTTGATCAATATGCTGCAAAATTGAAGTAACACGCAAGGAAGCATGACTCGGTCTTGCAACTCCCTCAAATCTAAAGTCACCGCGAATATAATATCTTGATGCTGTACATTTTTGGTTTACAAATATGATGAAATGGCAGCCCCGGAAGAAGGTATGGTTTGTTTTTATTTATTTTTTTGTGGTGTATTTTAGGGTCATCCTACTGCTCTTCTGTGAGACACAGCCAGCGAGAACGGTGCACTGTACAGTAGGTCCCGCTTGGAGTGAGTAGATCACTCTGTATGGTGAATATAAACTTCTTTTCGTTATATCTGCTAAAATGCCAATGTCAGTGCAAGATATACAGAAAGTACCATGGCCAAATTACGGACAGTATTCGGGATCAGTACTGTATTTTTAAGCGTTGCTGTGCGCCGGTGCTGGTTCTATTCTGGCGAAGTTTGGAAGCAGGAGTTGGGGAAGAGTTGCCGCGGAGCAGCGGAATGCCCTGCTTAATGCGAGGCATGTTGCCTCAGGGGTAGATGGTTTGGAGGAGAAGCGGCGTTTCATTGCCCGAGGCTCTCTCTGTACAAGCGGCGCAGAGATTGATCTACCATCTAGTCTTTTCCCCCGAATCCGTGTGTTCATTTGAGGAGAACGGGTGGCTCGACCACCTCGCGTTTGACCGCGATGTGAGCGTAATTGCCCTGAACTGCGGAAAGCGCCGGCCTGGGCTTTTTCACGTTAGGAGCGAGAAGCCGGCGTGTTGAGGGAGGTTAATTCCACGATGACTGCAGTCTGAAAATATTCAGGCATTGCTGCTTAGGCAACGCCACTTTTATTATTTCAACAGCAAGGGGGATAAAACGGGGCTTTTAAGTTCTTTACTGAACTCTTCCCATGGGTTATAAATTAATACACAAAACGTTCTTTGATTGATTATCAGAGGTGGTTATTTGAGAACAGCTGTAGCAGTGTTTCACTTGTGTTGGGGCTGTGTTCCCGTTACGACGAGGCATGCATCGGCGACAGTTGAGGTAGCTTTTTATGCGTATCAAGCCGCATGTTGGCTACCTCGCAAAACCTGCGGTACTGTGGTGATTTAAAAATATCCCGTGTTTTGGACAGCAAGGAGCATTGCTGTACATCGTCTTCGGTCATTCCTTGATGATGCATTATGAGTGACATAAACATAAAAAAGAACTAGAGAACACATTTGAATCCTAAAAGAAATAATGTCCTTTATAAGGAGCTCTCCGGTTCTCTCAAATAGCATGTACAGTAGAATATTAATTTAGTCAGTTTATGAACTGCTGCCTCACAGAATACACATTTACCCAGTTGTGTTTAAGAAACTACATACTCACCCAAAATGAAAAGTTTTCCTTTAATTTCTCTTTTAAGAAAACGGAAAGATTTCCCCTCAATCGATAAGCGAGCACACCGCAAAGCTGGCTCGTGTAATTCCCTTCTGTTCCACTGGAGGGCGGAAATCGGAGGAGAAAAGGAAAGAGTGATGTCTAAATGCTCTAAAACAAATATAAAGTTTTGGTTAAACCACATTATTTCCCCAGCTACATCCTTGTTCCAGTTGCCGCGAATTAAGTACTTCATTGCTTTTCATAGTTTACGTTTACCTTAAAAAACCCAAAGAATCGTGAGGATGCTTTACATTTTGACTATAGTGTGAGGATATAATGCCGTGAACGGATTAGCGCCAGTGTGTAAAGATAATTCTTTAAAAATACACAGGACAGTTTGAGTCGAGCTACATTTATCGTTCATGTTTTTATGTTTCTAAGCACCCAAATACCGTGTTTAATTATTGCAATTAAATACATCCTTTAAAAGAGGTCTCTTTAAAACTAAACAGGCTTACGCAATGACATGAACATGCAGTATATATCGACTGTTGATTGAAACCGACGGTTACTGTATACTTTTAAACACCTGCAAAGCGCAAAAGAAATATACGACAGTACGCTCACAATTTCGTACGATTGCCATTTTTGCAATACGTTTGAAATCGTGGGACTAATTATTGACCAAGATCTAATCCCGTCTGTGAGGAAGAAAGGTCCATTGCGTTAAATATGCATTATTGTAAGCTCGGATCGTGGGCTACATGTATGGCTATACGTCTGGATTTTATGACAGTGCAATCTACTGTATCATGTAAGGAGCATCGTTACGTAGTATGTTAGTTTCTTTGCTATCTTTGCTATTTTGTGAGCAAATTAATAACTGTAAGGACTTCGCGTGATGGTGAAGCTGAGTTTTGGGTTCCAAGATCGAAACCCTTTCGAGAAGGCGGCGCTTCTAGATGCGGGTACTGTACACGAAGTCGCGTTTTTCAATATAATAGCAAACAACCACAAAATAACAATGCAGCCCCACACGCGTGTGCCGCTGTCTCTTTGCTGTGGCAGGAGAACTTGTGCCTCCGAACCTCATTCTCACCAAACAGCGATGGCCGCAGAATTGCGTTTTTAAAGGATCCTGGGTTTTCTCAGTTATATCACGCTTACATGCCATTTGGAAAGTTTCTGTTTTTCATTGGGATGGCTTCTCCGGAGATAATAGGCTTCCCAAACTACCCAGTTCAGTGTAGGAGCTGAAGTATTTGATTAGTGGCTTTTGGATCAGTGAGTTGGCACAGAGTGCCTGGAACTGAGCCAGTATCTGGATTCTTCTGAATGCTGGCTGTGCTGCTTTCCTGAAGGATTTAGTAATCTACAAAATATTTTATTACTTATAGTTTCATTTAATATCAAACTGCCTGGCTTAAGATTCAAGCGACACATATATGGTGAAATTTTGGTCAAGGTGTGAAGTATGTTGTAAAAGGACGTTAAGCCCAAGTCTGGTGAGATACTGTACCATTTATAGAAGCAAATACAACTTAAAACTTAAATCTTAATGTTAGAACACACCATTTCTTACTTTGTTATGTGGTAAATAGCTTTAAGGGCTTTGCTTGGACACATGTTTGTGCGAATGTTACATTGGTGTTGCCAATATAGTTGTATTCAGCATTTCCATGTATTTCCAAAATACAGTGCTTGTATTCAATTTAGTGACATATATCGTGGGAAGAGCTCACAGTGAACCACACTAACTACACTTCATGGACGGAGATGTTGTCCTCTGCCCTGTAAAAGCAAAATTCAAACATTGATTGTGAAGAAGGCGTCACAATTTACATAGTAGGAGTCAAATTGAAAATTGATTGTGGAGCAGGCTTCATAACTCCTGATGCAGAAATTGATCAATATTCAACAAGCACACGTGACGTTATTTTAGACTAGCAGTTCCAGTTTTCCGTTTTCACTCCTGTTTGGACGAACCGATTCCGTTTGAATGTGGTTGTCAAAGCAGGCATGTGAAAAAGGAGAACCGGTGAGCCACGTCTCTGATTCTTTATCCTGAATAAATGGCAGAGTGTTTGCAGAGCTGTTGAACTGTGGAGGACAGAATTCCTCTTAGCAGTACTTTGCCTGTTGCATCTCAACAGCACCTGCTTGGCAGAGTACCAGTTTGGGAGTGAGGTGAGTAAATCTTTGGCTGTTTTATTTGGTTTCCATATGCCTGAGGAGCAGTGAGCCCCACGTGGCGCCCCTCGTGTGACCCCTGTCATGATCAGAGGCAGGGCACAGCTGGCTGTCGAACCCTCCAGCCACAGCGCAGCCTGGAAACCCAAGTCAATGTGAAGTAAGCCCTTCTGAACGTGATGGAAGACAGAATTATGTGCTGAGAAAGATTAATAGTTATACAGTACACCGGCAAACATTCAGAAAAGGGAAAATCAAATGAGACAGAAAAATGAGGATAAAACAATCTTTTATTCTGTTTTCTGAGTGCCATATCAAGTTGGGTTTGTTTGTTGTTAAACGTCTGGTGTTCCTCCACCTTTCCTCTCATTAAAAGCATCCCTATTTTTCTGCTTTCCAATTTCTAGTAATGTTTATCTTTCTCAGTTTAGAATTAGCAGTTATTTTTGTGCTCGCACGGAATGTGAAAAGCCTATGTGATGGAATGAGGGGTTTTAGGAAGTGAGGAGGACTCCTCTTTCCCTCCAGTCTTTGAGCCACACGTCTTTAGACATCTCCCAGGCTATGCAGCCCTACACAGCAGGTTTGGTGTTATGTGGAGGAGAGTCGTGTCCATCGCTGACGGTCCTTCGGGCCTGTGAACACCCAGGCTGGGCAGGTGTCACTCTGGCACCAGGAGCTGAGAGAGCCCTGGCCTTGTCTGCACTCTGTCTCAGTAGGCTAGTGACAGAGCCCGGGCTCGAACCCGTGACACCTGCATCCAAGAACATTCTACAACAGCTTGCCTGTAGCTGCCACCAAGGAATAATGGCGGTTTTATACAGAAGGCCAAGTGCATGCTGGTAGTAGTGATACCTCTCTGTAGGAGTAATGACACAATTATAGAAAAAACACTGTAACGCCATCAGTCTGCCCTAAACCATATGTTTTTTTAGAAATGTCTAATTATTTTTGTTGCCATTGATGTGAAATAGCTAGTTGTGTGTTTCTCATGATTGAATGAAACCTGCGGCCGCTGTTTGGAGGTGAGGTGTGTCCCAGAGCCCAGAGCCCTGGCAGTAAATCCTACCCCCAACCTTGGGGTTGTTCTGCCATCTCTCAGGCTGGACACCATGATCCCCCAAGCCAAGCACCAACCTGGCCCAAGATGTCACAGAGCATCATACACAATCTGCATGCTGATACACTGAAATACCTGTAAACCTTCTAATATATTGTGTACTTGATAACTCTTCTTGTGTGATGGATCATATTTTAGTACACAGAGCTGGCAGTGCCAAACGGCAAAAGAGTGATGAACAGATCTTTTGTGCCTTAATTCTCCAGACTCCAAATGCCTAGATGGGATCTGTTAAAGAACCTATAGCCTCACTGCCTTGTTGCACAAAACACATTTAATAATTGATGAGGCCTTTTCGAGTTCTCTTTCCTTGCGTTTTTTATCTACATCCACACAGCTGCCTTGTGCACTGAACTAAGTGGAGATCAATAGAAAAGTTTTGGCTAACATTTACTGGTTTTCCTGAAGAACATTTGCTCCGGTACCTAATAATGGATTACACTAATAAGTTACTCTATACCTGCAAAGTCAGGGCATGTTTCTCATATTCTGACCTCAGCAGGCTTTTATGTGGGAACTCAGGAAAAATTAGAAATGAAAGGAAGCTGTTTGACCCATTTTGCTCATTAAATAAGAAAGTAGCTTATCAAACCAGAAATCTCTCTGTGTTCTTGAAAGAATTCAGGATGTCAGTTTTATCTACTTAGCTATGTTTTCCCCACCACATATGCTTCCTACGTTCATGACTAAAAATACTGTACATGTTCTTAAATTACACTCCTTTCTTTGGTTCTTGTTTCACGGTTTAAATTGATGCAGTTCTTGGGTTGAATATGTGCAGTTAGTATATTTCTTTATGCTTTAATCCAAACCTTTTTTAAAATCTCTTCTTTTCTAGTCTTCCCTTTGAATATCTAAAAACACACAGTATTTAATCTTATTTTAGTGAAAGGGGGAATGCTGTTTTCAGAGTTAATGAATGAAAGAACTGAATACTTTTGTTCACCATGTTACAATACAGATATTAGTGCTCTGGAACCCGTCCAGAGAAAAACAACCAGATACGTTCCGGAGCTTAAGAACGTATCCTGCACTGATGGGCTAAAAGAGCTGAATCTTTTTAATATCAAATAGAGGAGATTTTGAGGAGACCTCACCCAGGTTTTGAGAATTGAGAATCTTTAAAGACATTGAGACAAGTTGACATAGTGGACATCTTCAGAATCAACTGTGAGACATGAGTTGGAGGTTGCAAATTGGGGAAGTGCATTTAAATCTGAGAACGGGAGACACTTCTTTATGCACAGGGCTGTAGAAGTAAAGAACAAGCTACCCCATCGCATTGTTGAAGCTGAAACCCTGGTTTCTATCAAGAAATGGCTGAATAAGATCCATGGATCAATTAGCTAATAATGTACAAATGGGCTAGATGGACCAAATGTCTTTGTCTTGTTTGCAACCTTCATTGTAAAATCATTGTGATAAAGAAACAGGACATGGAAATGATGAAAAGAGTTGTTTGCATAAACAGTGCATTAATCAAGCGAGGGGCGCAGGTACAAGTAAATGAATAGGAACGGGGACAGGAGAGAGCGTGGAGTGAGGAGACTTTCTGTAAATTGGTGTGTCAGGCTCTGAAGGAGAATGGCAGGCAGAATTTAAATGTGATTGGTAATGTGCATATATTTATTATACATTCACACATATTTCACTGTAGTTTTTCCCATTGTCAGCAGTTCTAGCAGCTACAAGGAATTGGTAATAGTTTCTTCTCTAAGCACTAAATCATACTTCAGTTTTAAAACATGTTAGCTTTTATTCTACAGTGCCTTTTTAAAACATTTTAAAGATTTTTGCTTTGTTTCCCAGAACTTTTTTCCCTTCATGTCACAGTGCATTGTTCTAAAGAAAACGGAAGGAGATGCTCATTCTGTTGATTAATCCATTGACACATTTCCTTTTCTCGCCTTCAGAATGCTGAGTTTGTGTCCTGTAACTTTTCTTATAAGAGAACTTCTGTAATAATCAGCTCCCTAGAGTGAAGATTGCCGGTTAAAGAACAGAAAGAAAGATGCGGTTAACCTGAAAAGCTCTACAGGGAGGTCTTTAGTGTATAGGAAGTGTGAGACTCGCAAAAACAGTAAGTCGCAGCGATGACTGTTAAAGCTGTAGGTTCCATTAGTATTAAATGATACAACTATATTTCAAATCCCAGAAGGCAGAGGTTTGAAAAAGGTCTGGGTACTACTTATTTAGACTAGAGTTAGATGCTTAGACATATACTTGGCTTGACTGATTAGTTTGCATGGAGTTTGTACTGTATATTCTCCTTTTATTTGCTTGGATGTCCTACTGGTGCTCCGGTTTCCTCACACAGTCGTGCTGGTAACTGGCTTCTGGGAAAACTGTCCCTGATGTGAGTGTGTGCGTCTCTCCTGTGTCTGTGTGCCCACCAGTGGACTGGCATCCCACCCAGGGTGTATCCTGCCTTGCGCCCGTTGCTTGGTGGGATAGTCTCCATCTCTCCCCCGACCCTGAATTGGAAGAAGTGGTTTGAAAATGGATGGATAGATGATTAACTTGATTCTTGAAGGTAGAAAAGCGATTGGTTCTACCTCTACTTGGAATTACTGCAATTCTTCTATCCTCTAATGGTTGAAAAATGTTGAAAAATGAAAAATATCTGTTGGCATATTCTCTTGAGTCTCTTGAATGCATCTGCATTTTTAACTAGTGGTATAGGAGATTCTTACCAACAGTCTTTGAGAGTTTAAGTAGAAATGTAGAGATTTGTAAATAAGTACATTTTGGACTGGGGTTATTGTTCTTTACAGTATATGGACATGATGACGGCACAACCCCAAACTTTGACCAGTTGATTCTGCTGATGGGTGAATTCATAAATGAAGTCCTGAAATGAATTTGGACTGGGTACCTTAACAAACTTATTCCTAACCTAAAGAATGGCGTATGCAGAGAAATAAGACCAGTTAGAAGGATATCTTCTGTTGTTTACACAGAAGATAATGTGGCAACTTTAAATGAGCCATTTAAATCCTGACAAGCATGGACAAAGATGACCCAGTCAATGACATGTGACATTTTCCCACCATTTGTTGTTTGTGGTGGATCAAGCCTTTTCCTGGTTTGATGTGAAAGCCCGAGAAGCCTGGGGTTGGGTTAAGGGCGGCTGTCAAGAAAGTGAGAACTAAACCAGAGAGTCAGCACCTGAGGGATGGGGATGAGGTTCTGTAACAGGCCAGGGAGGGAGCGGGCTTGTGTGGCTGAAGGCCTGCCCTGCAGGTGACCCCCTCCAGCTCTCTCAGATCTCTCAGCCCCTCACCTTTAAGGAGGATGTGTTGTCCCAAAACCAATTGGAAAAGAGTATGTTTTTCTTCTTTCATTACTCCTGTGTTTAAAATTGTTTTGTTATTACAAATAATTTCCTTTGCTTAGTGAAAGCCAAGGAAGGATTAAAACAGGAATCTGAAGTAAGTTTCTTGGAATGTTTTGAGTCAGCTGGGTGTTCAGCTAGTTTAGGCTGTGCACCTGGGATAGAGTGAAATATTCATCACTCTTTGGAAAAGCCAGCACAGTATGGTTTTCTGTGTCATGTCCCTGTTTGTTTGTCTGCATCTGTTTATTAGCGCAGTAATCAAATATTGTTGAGACGCTAATCTTCCCCCATTATGAACATTTATTGCTCTACTCTTAGTTTTTCTCTTCAACAGTTTGGTAAAAACAGGACATTTCTCTTCATTAGTTCTGTGCCTGTGGACAAAGTGCAGGGAGGTGTGATATAGTACTTAATTTCATCCGCAATCACACATTTAAAAAACATTTCAGAATTGTGCCCAACCCCAGAGTGTACTTACATTCTTAATGTATTTCTGATATTGATATTAACACATAGATATTTGTTTTTACTCATAATACGTTTTTTTAAAACTCTGATGCAGAGGGTGTAATTTGAGATCTGAGTGATTTTGAACAGAATATTCCTTACAAATGCTAAAGGTTTTTCATCTTCAAGTGATGTGTAGGAAAAGTGATGTGTATTAGCAGCTGAAACACCAGACCATTATTATTAGTATCCTAGAGGTAGGGGAATAAGTGACATCAAAAACTTTTTTGGTTAGGAATTTAGGAAATAATGGACCAAATCTTATTTATAGGCCGTGAGAGTTTCTGTAACTTGTAGCAGTCTATGACGTGGATATCCCACTCAGCCATGATATCGAGTTTCTTTTCAACACTTTTTTTTTCTTCCAGAAATGTGGGATTAATTGTTAATGAGGAAATGCAGTAATTGCATTTTAATGCTATTTCAAGAAATCGCCTTTCAAATGCCTGGCACTCTCTTAACACTATATGTTGGATGATTTTCTGAATCACTAATTTCATTAAAGCTTGAAAGAAAATAGTTTTGTCCAGATTTTAATGCTATTTATTTTATACTCCAGCAGTGCCATTTTAAACAGTTTTCAATAAGTAAATTGCACTAATTGTACTTAAATACACACAAAGGAATTAATTTATGGGATGCACAAGTTCCTTTTTGATTTTTCTATATAGCCCAAATGCTTGAAAAGAAAATCTAAACCTACTCTCTCTCTGTTGTCAGCTACTGTCTATTAAATAAAAAACAGGCTTATATAAAACCTAGAATATTTTGGGTGCAGTGTTTAAATTGAGGTGGTATAATATTTGCAGTGAAGTGTACAAATTGTACCACTAAAGTTTTTTTTCCTCTTCTTGACAGTTAATTTGACTGCAGTGTCTTTGTAATACTGCCAAGCTCTAAAGTGATCTTGAAGAACAGTGCCAATTGGATTCTGATTTAAAGAAAATCAATTGTACTAATGTAGACATTTAGTCATTTAGCACTGAGCTCAGTTTTCCTCCAGATCCACCTGTTTTGTAGTTTTTCATTTAATATTCAGAGCAAGGTAATTTTCTGTTGAGTTATTCTGCAGCATGCTGGTGTCTTTGTAAGATAAGATAGATAAGATCACTTTATTGGCCATATACAATTTCTTGATTTAGGAATTTGTGTTTTTCGCATACCCCAACTTGCTCTCCATGAGACACATAGACGGGGAGCGACGTTTGGGGTCAGAGTGCAGGGTCAGCCATTTATACAGTGCCCCTGGAGCAGTTGGGGTTAAGGGCCTTGCTCAGGGGCCCAGCGGAGTAGGATTCCTCTGCCGGCCGTGGGATACGAACCGGCAACCTTCCATCCACAGGCACACATCCTTAGCCACAGTAACGCAGTTATATCTATGGTCATCAAAAGAAAAATCACGTATAACAGTGACAAATTCACAAGGTTATCTGGAAAATGAGTCTTCTTTGTCGCGGGTTCAGCTTTCTGAACTTATTGTATGTGACTTACTGGGCACGTGCAGGGATGCAGTGACAGAAATGCTCCAGTCAGCTCTAGCTGTCAGGTGCTGTGGAGTGTGCAGTGTCAAATAATTAGCAAGTGAGTGTTTTGAATGATGATATATACTTGTTCTATACATTTATATACTGTATATTAATAAAATACAGCAATACAACTGTTTTTACAATGCTCCCATGTCCACATGTAACCCTATTGTTTTTCAAATGTGAGGGGGACAGTTGTAGGACATGTATAACCTTTGTAGTATTAGGTCAGCACCAGACCTGTTTCCATCCTGTATGGTGATGTTGTTGCAAAACGGCAGTACATGCAGATCAGCTTGAAATGGAAAATCGCTGCAGTATGGGGAGAAAAGGGAAGGCATCTAATTTGTCTTGGTTAGATGAATGGTTTACTACCACTTGATCTCCGACTAGGCTGACTTTGTACCTTTAGACTTTGTAGATACAGCAGTGCTACATGCCTCAAACATCTGACCAGGTGGAACAGGTTCATAGTCTTGGACCCATACTCCTTCTCATACCAGTGCTCGCATGTCGTGGTTCGGTATATTGTGAAAAACAACAGCCCACTCCCAAGTTGAGCTTTTGAAGCAATTGCTCCCAAAGGAATGCACGAGAATTAATGGTGGCACGTGCCCCTCCTCCAGTGCAGCCCAGGGCAGAACAGCCACAGTGGTCCATTGCAGTAGTACAGCATGCATGATAAATGGGACCTCCTATGCTGAGAGGTTGGCATATTTATGGCGGATAATGCTGAGCAAGAAATGGCTGAGCAATCAGGATGGCCTTTCTAGATCTTCTGATGGCAGAGCTGGTTTGAAGTGGAGGTGGAGGAGGAGGCACAGGGGATGGGGGGTTATGCATGCTTGCATGCTGAGCTGAGATTTATTAACACCCCCCACCCCCCCGACACCTCCACTCCTTCCCTTGGGATGTCAGCAGGGATTGGGAGTTCAGGACAAACTGCTCTGTTTGCAGAATGATGGAGACATTATTGACACACTGTCTCCCCTCCTCGCACAATAGGTTACTGAGAGCTGTATCTGTGTACAGCTGTGTCTGCATGGAAAAATCATGTACAGATTCTCTCTTAGCTTAGTGTGAAACAAGGAGAAAAACATATGTTAGTGTTTGCTGTTACATCTACATGTATGGCTTTTGTAAAATGGCTACCTATAACAGTGGTTTATAAATCTCTGTTTTTCATGATCTGAAAGTCAAAGCGAGTATTCTGCATGGTACAGTATCTCTGAGGCTGGTATGACTGTGCTGCTGAGCTCCCAACTCCTCAGTGATGCTTCCCAAGTTACTGCCAATCTTAAGGCACTATGACATTTGCATGCTCGTCTGAATGGAGCCAAAATGTTTTTTATGAGGTTGAGTGGAGACTGAGATAACCCTTAAATTAAACTTAAGTTCATTTACATAAATTGTTCTTACAGAACAATATGAGACTTAGTTATACTGTAATAATGCAAAGACAGAGATGACACGGTCAGATACCTTCTGTGGTCTTCATAATTTAATTAGACATCTTTTCTCATTGGTGTGGCCTGCTCTATTTTTAGTTTTGTAGATCATTTTTAATTGGTTTCAGAGCTTCTAAAAAACCATAATACTTTTATCATCCTTTCCTGCAGGAAACTTATTGCCTAAGTTGATGCTTATATTTCTTGCCCAATAAATAGTTCCTTGTGATTACAATGTGCTTCATGCTGAGGAGCTAGTGGGTATACTCTGAGCTCTCCAGCAGAGGTTCAAGGGACTCTTTTAATGTGCTGTGCTCTCCCCACTGATGGCGTAGGAAGGCAGGGAGCTGATTGTGTAATCAGGGGTCTGATTGCTATCGATCCCCAGGTTCCTGCTGAAGTGTACAGAGTACAGAGCTTAAGGAATCCAACTTGCATAGCAGCCTTGTGCAAATACCATCAAATAAATAAACACTCTAACTCGTTTCCCAGTGTGATGGGCTGGAAAAATGGTATGAAAACATAGGCCCTAGAGTATTAAGACATTAGCCTTCTCTTCGAAGATAGAAGGGCTAGGTTATATAACATAGCAGTGGTGATAAATATTTTATCGGGAGCAGCGCGTCAATAATTATAGGAGTGTGTAAGAATTTCCACATTCTCCTTGCAGTCTGATTTGCAACGACGTGTTTTATTCTTTACAGGTTAATATTTTAAACCTCTCCTCTGCTGGAGTGTCTGCAGCTGGAGGCAGCTGTGCTGTGTACAGGATAAGTGTTGTAAGAACTCACTGCACCTTAGTCCATTATTGTTATTATTATTAGGCTGAGGCTTTTATCCCAACTAACTTGCATATTCGTACCTAATTACTGTATACAGCTGAGGACTTTCCTGGAGTAAAGCACCTTGCCAAAGGGCAGCCAGTACTCCATACTGCTACAGCTGCATTATCTCAGCCTCCTGCTTCTGGTGTACAAGCATTCAAGCTCATTTCGCCCTCAGGTTTTTTCACCCTCATCTTATTAAAGGGAGCATGCAGCCCGGTGCACCTGTCTGAAAAGAGTGCAGAGTGCACAGCTCGAGCAGGGATGTGATGCTACCCGGCTTGCAGTGTCCTAGGCTAAAAGCTGAGCTTCCATCTCTCCCAGACCTGTGTATTCCCTGCCTGCTGGGGAATAAGGAGACCTGGAAGGTTGTGAGTGAGTGTGTTTACTGTGCCTTTGTGGTGACATGGTGATGTTTGCGTGTCTTGTAGCTGTGGCTGGACAAGAGCAGCTTCCAGTGGCTGTGTGCAGCACAGTGGTAAGGAAGCCAGCCCCCTGCCCTCCCTGTGATCCAGTGTGTCAGGACACTGGCACGCTGTTCTGCAGAAAGAGAAGGTGAAATTTAAAGCAACTGTCCCCTCTAAGGCAAACAAACGTTGATTCATATTAGAATAACATAACCTTGGTGACATTTTAGGCACTCCTTCATTATTGATAAGATTAGTGTTTATATCTGCCGCAATAGGTCTGCATATTCCTCATAAAACTTGAAAAATAAGTTGGAAATTTCTCGATTTCACAGGCTGGGCAAAAACTTTGTAAAATAAGCACAGCAGCTGGCTACAAGCCTTTCATCACAAGACAGTCCATTAGCGCCATTCTTTATCTGTGCAGATTGAGACTGGCATGCCTGTATGTTGATGCCATGATAATGCAGCACTGTGTGTCTTACAGTATGTTCTATTGAAATTCATTCCTCCAGATAAACTCCTTTGTAACCTGCCAAAAGAGAAAAAAATGCTAATACAGCTAAAATCCTTATAACCTGCTTTTGTCATAAATAGGATAAGTAATCTTTTGAGGATCCAGTTTTCAAGAGTGTTGCTAGGGCTCAGTTTATTCAGCCTCGGTCTAAACCATATATTTTCTGAGAGTCAGTAAGTAAAGAAGAATTAATGAAAGCTTAATGCCTACAGCTATAAGCTATACCCTCTAGATATATTAAAATATAAGTAGTAACACAATGTTGTTTTTGCTTGTCATTTGGCAAAATGATTGCACGCCAGTGATGTTAATTAGCTTGGTATGTTCATTTCTCAATAGCGGGGTTTTATTGGTCCAATACAGCCCTTTCAAAATGAAGAAAATCAAATCCTTCTGCTGTACTTATGCCTGTATTTCTTCCTTGCCTCTCTGGAAAGGTGGGTGGCTAACCCACTTACCACCTTGTACAACAAAAGGTACTCAACAGAAATCATTTTCCCTTTGGTAATTTCTTTTAAATCATGAGACTTTGTTCTAGAATCCTTCCTTATGGGATCATCAGACTGTGACAAAGTAGGCTCGGCGGAGCGATCTAGTCTCTATGTAAAAGACACCTGCCATTGTTTATATCTGCTGCAACTGTTTAGAGTATATCCTTAACACAGGTAATCACTGACAAAGTGTCTGCTAAATCTTATGGCAAACAACTTATTAACTTTAATAAGCGGTGGGCAACTGGGAAATAGAGTTTTTCCACTCTTTCGTGACTCCTGGTACTAAAAATAAATTGGGAAATTTTCAGAGTAGGGACATCTCTTTGGCTCCTAATAATTATTCTTTATGACGTGTTCCTTATTTTAGTGATGAAATATTTAACAAAGTATTAAGTGCTATCCCTTTTATGTTTAAGTATATTTAAGATGCTTTAATTTTCTATTTCAGTCTATTTCTCAGCATTTCCAAATCTGTCAAAAAGTGTAAATATGTATATTTCAAATTCTTTTAGCTTGCCGGGCTTTTAAAAAATACGTGCTTGTAGGATTTGTTATCATAAATCATAAGGATTAGTTATAATACCTTTTTGTTTGAATAAACAATGTACTGTAAAATCGAATTGACAAATCAAAGAATATCTGATTGAAAGGTACTGTATGTACAGCAGTAAGTTGTACATGATAGTTCATTAAGAAATGTAGATATAGGTGGCTGGTGGGATTTATCCAGAACAGTGTAAAACACTGCAAGAGTCACTGATGTTCATCCTTCTTCTCACTCCTGCTTCTGGGATGACCACAAGAAAGAGATTCTCCTCGTACAGTATTTCACTGCACAATTCCACACAGAAGAAATTTACACAGTGATACCATGGCAACCCAAAAGGGGGCATTTGGACAGCCAGATTGATGACATGGTGTGTGAACAGTATGTGGAGCCCACACAATCAATGGATTTCAAGAGGTCCGTTAAAACACTGGCTTCCTTTAGGCCCAGTTTGCTTTAGCAGGAACTCTTAACTGAAAGCTGTTTTAAATCAAACCCTTAAGGACAGGGAATTAACTTTAGACACAAGCAGGAGAGGGTTATTGATAAGGTGCTGTTGGAAACCCCTCTGAGAGTGGACTGAGTTCAAGCTCCAGTCTGTTTTTGTCCAAGGTGAACGAGAGACTCTCTTGAGCTGCGATTTTGGAGGCAGAAGTAAACTGAAATCTGCTTTTCTTACCGTAGTACACAAGGTATACGTGGTCCAGGGCTTGCAAACAGTGCAAACAGTGTAAGAAAGGTCATAAACAAGAAGAGGCCTTTCAACCGGTCTTGATCTTTAGTTTGCTATTAGTTCACTGATTCACAACGTTAATTAATCACACACAAAAAAATATATAATCTTGTATTTAGCCAGGTGAAATTTTAAAGCTGAATTATATTTGGATATCATTAAGTATGCAATGTTGAGGTATGGCGAAGAACAATTTCTGTTTAACAGTTATACTGTATTTTCCAGCTAAAGAATTTCTAACAAGGTATCCATCCATCCACGATCAGAAACTCACTTTAATACTGACAAGAAGATCAGGGCACAGAACGGCACTATGCTCCAAGTGGCACAGAGCGCATACACGGGGACAATTTAGAAACCACTTAACCTAGGATCATTGGAAGGTGGGGGAAAACTGTTTATGTGACAAGAACATGCAGACTCTGCACAGAAAGCATCTCCGTCTGGACCCCAAGAGCTGTGAGACAGCAGGGGTACTGTGCTTCTCATCACCAAGAAATATTAAATATATACTTATATATGTAGCGGTGAGGCTTAATAATAATGCAGAATTAAGTGTTTCTGAGCTTTCCCAAATTAGGCCTCATTTCTCTGTTCATCTCTGTGGTGCAGCCACAGAGAAACCATTCATGCAAGGTGATTTAAGGTCCAAGGACAGCTCCCAAAGGGGGATGCACTTAGCTAAGCCTGGCTATCATGATCAATGGTCACCCATTGGCGCCTATCTGTCTAGGGAGTGCGAGTTGGACATCTGGATTGCATTCCTAAGTGTCAGGACTAAGTGACTCATATCTCACCTTGATCAACCAATCAGGGACCGGTAGGGCCGAGTAACCCACGTGGGACTCTGATGCCCATGGAACTTTCAGCCAATCAATGAGCTGAAGTTCCTCCAGGTAAAAACAGGCAACACAGAGAGCCTGAGAGATTCAACAAGATTCAGACAAGATTCTAAAGGGAATTCAAAGGAGAATTCCAGGGCAGGACGGCCCAGGAGCAGAAGGCTCCCAAGGGCAGGACATTCTCGCAGCGCGCCTCCTGACCATCCTGAGACTCAGCCCGGACAACCACGGAACGGCCAGTGTGTCCGAGTGCCAGAACTTTCCTTTGTTCTAAGAGTCTAGAGTGGAGGTTGCCAGAGAGTAACCAGCAGCAGGCCTTGTGAACAGGTCGGAACTGTGGACAGCTGAATCACTATTCAGAACTAGCTCTTCATCAGGAACGAACCAGTCCTCTTCCTGACTTGCTGGGACCCACAGTCATCTTTTCTCCTGTGCACAAACTTTGCTAGTTAATGCCAACAGTGAGCATCAGCAGCGCACCGTCGCAAGCCGCACAGCACAGCCTGGCACGGAGCCAGAGAGCGCGGATTGGACAGCAACAGCCTGCAACTGTTTCTTTGTGCCCGCAGGAGATCTGAATCCCCAGAGATTGGATGAGTATTCAACTTCAATGCATTACAGCTCGAGAATTCAATTGTTATCCCAACCAGTTGATATCAATTTAATTCCTAAGAGTTATGTACTTGTTTGAGTATCTAATGTAGAAGTTGTAACCAAGTTCACTTTACGAAACGGTCTTAATGAATGATATACTGAACGTATGTCCTCTTGATATGTGTAACTCTTTGTAACTGATTGAATATATATCTTTTGTATTCTGATAACCCTCTCGATAAGATCTGTTAGGTTTATATGCATATTCTATGTATTAATAAATGTATCCTCGTGTATTAGTACCTGTGTGTGCGCGTTGTTTGAGTTATGTCGCATGGTTGGATTCTAAAGCCACCAAAAGAATCAACTTTGTGATTTACTGCTACAATTAATAATTGTCTCAGTAAATGCCCAAACCCTACAGAACTGGTGCCTTCAGAGAGCCACTTTTCTTACATATTTGGCGTCCCTGAACCGGTTTTCTCTACATATATAATATATAAATATATATAAAAATATATAGGCTATATAATATAAGCTATATTAAATCTTAACAAATGGGAACCTATGGTTTACTGTAGTCTATAGAAAATCCTTCATATTTATGAATTGGCAATACTGTGTGTAATATAATTCATAATAATAGCATTACATCATACTGTAGATGAACCTGGAAATTCCCATATATTATCTACTGACTTTAGTAATTGCTTCATGGTAATTTATGTTGTTCTTTTTCTTGGGGGGATTGTTTGTACTTTATAACTATTTACCTCAGACTGAAGAAGCAAACAAAGCATTTTGGCGCAGAAAGCCCTCAGACTGTTCCTTGAAGTGAAGTTCGTCACTTTTGTGTTTGATCCAGCGTTGGCTAAAATGAGGTGAGGCAGAAAGTGAAGCCGTATCATGTGGAACACAGATGTCATACTGTCTCCCGAAGCTCATATTCTGGCTTCTTTCAAGAACTGGCTGGAAGAGATCCTTGGATCAATTAACTACTAACTACCACACAGGCTAGATAAGCCAAATGGCTCCTCTTGTTTGTGACTGGTCTGATGTTCTCAATAACCACGGACCTTCCTCTTGGTGGTCCCTGGCTCTGCCAGCAATGGCAAATCTTGCCAAATATTAGGAAGAGCAGTAAAATTTAATGAAATGATTTATTTTCAGTTTTAATGAGCTTAAAGCGCTTAGCCGTTTAAAGCTTAAAGTATTACAGACTTTATGGTGAGATGAATTAGATTCACTTGACCTTATGACATCTTCTCCTCTTAAGACTGATCAAGAGATCAGTTCATTTCGGAGTAGCTCTTTGATCTACACCAGGTTTTATGCTGATATTTCTTTTACAGGTTGTAAAGATGTATCAGGGTAGCAGCATATTTAATTTTGATACTACACACCTGTCCATTCCTGTTTACTTAAAATAAGAGAGAAGTGTTTGAAAATGTCCTTTGCAGTTGGCCCTATATTTAAACCTTAAATGAATCAAACCACTATGTAAGGGGTGTCTGGTCGGTTTCGGACTGGTTACAGGCATCACTGTTGACGTCCTGTGTGGCACTGATGCAACCAGTTACAGTAAAAGTGGAATATTCTGTGTCTCTGAAAAATCAGGCATCCTTAACCTTTTAGCTTTTTTGCAATAGCAGTGTCCTGCTAAATACCTGCGAAAATCCTCTCCACAGTGTGTCAGCAAAGAGTGCAAACATGTTTTACTGCCAGCTGTAAAACCGGCAGGGAGATTCATGAGTTCATTTCTTTTAAAGACTTGCCTATCAGTTTCATCGTGCCTATATTTAGAATTTAATATCAAGACGGTACATAAAATGAGTTTAAGTGTGTCAATTTGGGTTGCTGATGTACAGTACATTTCATTTTAGAATCCACTTTTAATTTAACTTTGTGAAATTTGACCTCCAGCCAAATAAGAGGATTTCCATTTGTTCATTTTTTCTTTTCTGTTTGCGTACCCTGAGTTGAGTCCTGAACACTGACTGTAATTACACCTTATCAGTGATGAATGGTTGAACATAAGGGATATCAACCTTTTTTTACGCTAACCTGCTTAGTAGTTACTGGTTTGCAGGCCAGGTCAATGCACATCAGCACATGTCTCAGGTGTCGTTGTGTGTGATTCTTGGCACTGTGTACTGTTGGGTTCCTTACACAGACATACTGTAGGTGGAGCAGCAGAGATCTGTGCTGCATTTCTGCGATTCCTGCAGCAGATTATTGGTGAGGTCTCCTCCACAGCCGCAAATATGAAACAAAATATATAAAGAATGTATCTGAATGTATCTGGTCTAAGCTTTTGCTTAGAGATAACACAAATAGGTGGGTTTCTTTCTGCAGTAACTTTTGAAAATACATGCAAACGTTATTGGGTGCTACACATTGGTGAGGGAGGGAAGTCCCCACTGTAAAGCACTTTCAGTGAAATATCCAGAAAAGCTCTTTACAAATGTAAGGAATTAGAATTTGTCTAGCTACAGTTAGACTTGCCAACAAAATTTATGGTGTGTGAAGTTTGATCATGTGGGAGTCATTAATTGCTGTTAATTTGTACAAAACAATGTGACGACAACTTGGTTTGATGTTCAAGGAATATAAAGGCTTTGTTTTTTTTTCCTAAAGAGTGCTATGTGTACATTTTGCATTAAGAAAACTGAACACAGTACAATTGTATCTGTATTGAACTGGCATCCTGTCCAGGGTGTATCCTGCCTTGTGCCTATTGCTTTCCTACTTGTACTACTGTACCTGTACTGGATAAAGCAGTTAATGGAATGCAGCAGTATTTTTGTAGTTCATTATACTCTGGCCCAGAAGCACCAGGACCTTATAGTTACTGTGAGCAACATTCCTGAGCAGCTAGCATGGAGATTGTGTAGAAGCTGGTGCTATCTGGTATGTGTAGCAATGTCTGTTTTTTGGTAATGACCGACAAGGATTCCTAATCCATTTTTAATGGAGGATCACACCCACAGGTTAATTACCTAAGTTAAGTTTTAAGAGGATGAACAATTCGCTTGATGGAATATTTGCAAACTCAAAAGTTTTGGATTTCATTTAGCAAATGCAGTAGTTAAAAGGCACCCTTCAACATGTTTCAGAGCTGAAAATAGTCAGGCAGATCAAATTAATCCTGTAAAGGGATTACATTTATTAAAGTCAATTAACTACAATTTGTGTAACTACGAACTTGGGTAGAATGCAAATTTGGCACCAGGAGTATATTTTTTCCTATGTCTAAGAATTTGTGTTTACATTGTCATAGATTTTACTGAGGCTTTTGCCTTCATTTGTCTTTCATTTCATATTTGGTCATTAACATTTCTTTAATAATTGCATTGGTATTCATGATAATTTATACCATGTTTTCTTAATACCATACTTTTATGGTATGGTATTAATGAAATGTGCACAAAACAAACATACTGTAGTTTATAGAGATTGTGAGCCATATTTGTCAAAACTCGATTGGTACAATATTGGTATGCGCCTGTTTTTCTTCCTAATGAGAAAACAGTTTAAAGATGTTGAAAAATACCATGCTTACAGTATATTACAGCTTTCCAATTACTGAATTCAAGCCTTTCTTTTCGAATTTTCTAAATTTAGGAATTTGTTTCTCTTATATCCAGATGCCCAGTAAAAATCTTTGATCACCGAACATAAGTGAGGAGGGTCCCACTGAATCTTAAGAGCAAACTAGAAATTTGAGATTTGCTTAGGTCCTGCGTATTGTGGGAAATCCCTGTGATTTTTAAAGCAGGTATCTAGGTCATCATTAGAGAAGCGACAGTGCTGTTACAGCAGGACTCTTCAAAGACAAAGATACAGTAGCTCTTCTGTAGAAGGCTCTGCGTTGGGACTAAACCCCAGGGAACTGTGTGACAAACCCTTATTTTCTTGTCCTGTTTAGCTTAATAAGCATTCAGATATCATTTGTGTTTCACACTGCTACCAATTATCAAAACAGTTTTATTTTTCAAGAAAACACCTCGTCATGCCTTTACAAAAATAAATGTATAGTATATTTTAGTCTTCAGCAACAAAAAGTCCCCTTTCCAACTAAGTACTTAATGACCAAAATCAGCTAATTACTAACTTACGGGATCAATTTGACACTTCAGATGCTGCTGCTTTGAAGAGACCTAGATTATCTGCTGACACACTGGTCCCTCAAGGACGAGAACTGGACCTCTGTCATGGAGACACTTGAAGTGGCAGATGTCCCAGATGAGCTGAACAGCCCACTCACACACCTGTAGGTGTTCCTGTGTTCAAAGTGGGTATGGATCTGGAGAATGTTACCAGAACCTTCCCTCTGTACAGGATAGTAATTACATCATGTCCTCTTTGACATTTAATAAAGAAAAGAAACAGATGTAACACATACGTTTGATCTTTTAAGACAAATCTGTTAAGGGTGGAATAGTGTAAGACACACCAGTGTACACATAATATAATTTAAGATCTTTACACGTTCATCGATGGAAGAAAAACCTCTATCAGCATTACTTATAATAGGGATGCAAGTTCCACCTTAATTTTGTCAGGCTCCTGGCAAAGTTAATAAATTTTGCTGCCATCTTGTCTCTCGGGTGCCATGAAAAATGATGGGATAGCAGAGGAGAGGGAGTGCTGAAATGCTGCGCTTGTAATGGAATCTGGCTGTTTCACTAACCAAGTTTCACACGTCCTGCGAGAAGAAAGAGGAGGAAAATGGGCTGCTGGGGTTTTTTTGTACGTCAACTCCTGTGACTGCCAGTAGCACTACAATTGGCTGAAGGCTCTGTATTTGACACCCACTGAAATGTCAGGTGAGCATTTAAGCAACGCAGCAGTGAGGGCGTGCCGAGATCGGGGCTCAGGATTGGTCAAGCTGAGCTGGCTGTGCAGTTTCATACGTAGCTCCTGTCCTCTGCTGGCAAGACACGCACAGCATCATTGCGGAAAGGAAATAAAGTGCAATCGTGTCCCATGAATAGCTGAATGTATAGGCCAGATACAGACCCCCTCTGGGAGATTATATTCATAAATACAATACACACTTTTTGCACATTTATAAACTGCATTCCTGTAGTGCCCAATGCACATATTCAGGCAAGTGCTATGTTTTTTGTGAGCTTTTATATCGACGAAATGTGCATTGCTCTCCTGTAATCTCGTCATAACGAGAAACAGTCCTTTACCAGCTGCGATGACTGTAAAAGACAATTTTTATAAAAGGAAAGGAAAAGTAGCTTTTTTTCCAGTGTGAAAAATGGAGCTGTCCAAGGTCACATTTTCTGGTTGAACTTAACCTCTCAAACGTATCTGTTCTAGAAGGGCCAAGAATGTCCCTTTCCATTATGGCATATTTTCTAATTAGCCTGCAGGTAATGTGTTGATTACTCAATTAGTCTTTTAATCATTTTCTTTGCAGAGGCTTGACTGGCAGTGTGTGGTTTGGGACTAACCTGCAGGTTAGTCAGGTTGTTCTCATTCACCTGTGGGTTTCTCTGGGATCCATTAATGACTGTGATTTCAGTCATGTGGCAGTCCCTGAGTTCTCTCCAGAGCCACAGTTACATTTCTGGTCCCATTTGGCAGCTGGGTTAGAGACCTTCATGTTAGTCAGAGGGAGGGTAGTTTTACTGGCACATGCTTAGTGATTCTCTATTTATATAACAAGGGTAGGGAGTGAAGCAGTCACTTTGGGAAAAAAGAGTGGTTTCTTTTATGTAATAAATTATAGCCCTTTACACCCTCCAATAACACAGGAAGCTCTAGGTTGGACTGACCCTGCAGAACATTAATAGTAAAAATGTCAAAGCTGAGACGCAGGGAACTGAGGATATTATCACTGCTGACTACTCAGTTTTATCTGTAATCTCCAGTTTCTGATGAAAGAGTTGCTGTGCTTTATAATGGGGAAAAAAGCCTTTTATTAATTATGTCAGGAGGCAGCACTGAAAATAATTAAGATCAGTCCAAAACCAATTCTGATCTACTACATCCGCTTTGTCTGGTCCCATCAGATATTGCGCCATTAGTATTCTCAGTTAATGAAAACAAAGCTTTTTAAAATAGTCCATGATTAACTTCTGGTTAGCATTGATACGTAGCTTTCACAACTAGGTAATCAAGCAGTAGCTGACCAAATATTTCAGTTGTTTTAATAGTAAATTTGTTTTTAAATGTGAATTAAAAAGTTAAAATAGCCTGATTGCATGTAAAACATTCCGAAGTTTAGGGTTTTGCCTCCTAATGCCTTTGACTTAATTTTCTGTGGAGCTGAATTCTCAGAACCAGTAACAGCCCTAAATCACTGTGATATACAATGTGTGAGTAGGAGCATTTGGGTGATTTACAATATTCGAATATGAAAACGGGGTATTTTTGCGCCACTAAACATGATTCACCATTAATTCTGTCTTCCTTCATTACAAATACAGACAGAGAGATTTGAAATTGCTGAAAGTGCTTTTGGACTGATTACTGCAATAATAAAGGGACCTCATTTAGAAAATAGCATACATTTATAGTCCTGAGATTGCAAAAGAACGATTTTGCTGCACTGGAAAGTGTTTGGAGAACATGTGCCCTCGCTATGGATCTGCAGAGATGGTGATATGGAAGTACGCTGATGCTTTCCAACGTGGAGATGAGCCGGGAATAATCAGAATTTCCTGAAATGTGACCGATGAAGATAAGACTAAGAAAAAAAAATCTCGATAAAGAGCCACCCACTATGTGACATTTTTAAGATTTCATAATGAAAGATTTACTACTCCCAATTGTAAGAGTAAACAAAGGATTGGAGACCCTGGAAATCGTGTCTGATTAGAATGCTTGCGATGAAGAAGCCATGAAGGGTGAGAGGCGGCTGCTTGGCTGGAGAGACTCGTCTGCTTGCCAGCAGCCGTGAGCACAGCAATGGAGATGACTCAGGAGCCCTAGACAACACAGGGGCATGATGCAGCAGATCACACGCTTTCTCAGAAATGCTCTGTAGCACATGGCGACGCACGGAAATGGCCAAGTATCTGCAAAACCAAGAGTGTGAGTTTTAATTGCAACATTGATAACAAAATAACAAGGTGACAAGATTCCTTTTTTTGGCAACACCTGAAATGAATGTAGCATTCATGTAATTTGTTTTCACCTTGGGCACCTTTACAAGTCTTCGGCTGACTTTGTGCTCTGTGCTCGCTGTTGTGTTGCCTGTCAGAATGCTAGGGCCCGGCCCTGCCTATTGATTTGCTGTAGCATGAGGTAGAGCTGGGCTTTAATAGTGTGCAGCAGCAGCCATTACTTTTTCACATTGCCAATGGAGGCCGAATCCCAGAGGCCACATTCTTTTTATCCGAACTCCAAATGTGTCAGAGGAAGCCGATGAGCAGAAAACAAGAAGCTGTGGTTTGTGTGACTCACGAGCCTGAAGCCTGAGTCCTGACATCTAACCCTCAGAGGAGCCAGGAAGTCCTTCAGGTTCTCTCTCTAAAGCTCATCCCTGTATAGGTGTGCTTCCTCCGCGCCCTGCCTTGTGATCTCGAGACGATTTGTTTACACACCCAAAACACTACCTTCACCAGATGTCAGTCTTCAGAGTGCAGGGCCTCGAATGTGTTGTAGATCCTAGCCTCCGGTGCTCTAGGATCAAAGTCCTCTGCTTCAGCTTTTCTCTCAAAGATATCAAATAGAAAACAAACTGAAATTAGTTGTTGTCCTTTTTTAAACATGCTTACATTTGCTGTTGTTACACATTACGTATTTCACTCGGATGTCTTTTAAATACCATTTAAATGAAGATTAAGCAAAGGAAACGACTGTATTAAGAGAATATGTAGACATTTTGACAAATAGTGTATGTTGAATAAATAGGTTTTTGCATGAATGGCCTCCAAAATATGCCCAATTTTGTTGCATTGCATTGCAAATGTTTATACATACTCCATATTTTTTGAATGAATGTTTATAATCAGAACATTATAATTAAACTTTTTATGGTTTAATGCCATGGGTGGAGGATATTACTGTACATGTCAGCAAAAACAGCAGAGAAAAATCAAAAACTGTGGCAAACCTAAATTAGTTCTGGTGCACACGATTACTTTGGTAAGTTACACAGTTAAATGATCTTAGTATGTGTGCAACAATAGTGGTTCACAACTATAAAGATTCAATCAAGAGAACCAAAGAACTTTCAAAACAGCTAAAATTCTTTAAATCATTAAGCTGCTTGTTTTTCATCTGAAAAGAGTTTGCCTGTGGTGTTTATTGTTCATCCCTGCGGCCGTTTCTTTTGCATTTTGTTCCTGTGTTTTCGTCATTTAGAATGCAGTGTACACTTCTGTGCTTACTTTATTTTTAAATACTTCAGCAATAGACAATAGACAGTTGTACTTACTATCAGAAAATAGCTGTGTACTGGGTACAAACCGATCACAAGTACAGTGCCTTGAACTGTTCTATAGTCCTGCTATTTCAGTCATTACTGGTTTGTCATATTATTCTGGGTGTTTTATTCCTGAGGAAAATTAAAAAATATGAAATCACACATTTGAAAAGTAATATACTTTTTAAGAGGGTTTAATAGCTCATTACTATTGTTCTATTATTTGATGAGAATCCAGCCTGATTCATTCCTGTGACATTTCCTTAGCTTGACTGTAAAATGGGGAACGATTTTGGTGTTTAAAACTAGAATATGATTTCAGGAAATATTTTTTAGACATATGCTATTTCTGTTTCAGTTCTTCAGGAGAAATCTGGCAGCTGGGAGCAGAGTCCACCATTAGCATCAGTGACTGAGAATTTGAATTTAGGGTGTCAGTGTAAATGAAACAGAAATGAGGAATACCAATCTTCAGAAATGACATATTAATACTATGTAGGATACTTAAAGGAATAATGTATTTTGTTAGAAGATCTGGAGAACTCTCCAAAAATGTTAATATATTCTGGCTACCATACTATTGTAGACCTTATGAAGCTTGGAAATATAAACCTTTCTTTGGCCAATCATAACAACATCATTTCACTACCAGAGGCCCTGATTAAATCAAAACTTCAACCCACCCACCAATCACTAATTCAAAAACCCAGTATTTCATGGTGGCTTTGTGCTTGCTGGAGGCTAGTTGTCTCTGTCCAATGGAAACACACCATGAAGTATTGGGTTTGAGCTTGCTATTGGTGATTGAGTTGAAGTTTGATTTAATCTTGGATATATTTGACTTCACATGGAGCCAGTTAAGAGCTATGAATTTGGAAGATATTTTGTTGTTTGTGCATGACACAAAAGTTGAAGTGATAGCATCGTACTTGGTAATTGAATTTTAATGATAAAGCTGGAATGTATCTAGGAGATGTTCTTGGAAGACTGAAAATGGCATTTAGGAATTTGCAGGCTGTAGAGGTATCTCACTCCTAACCTCTGCAGTTAAAAGCGTCCATAGTTGTGAGGAATATGCTTATAGTTTTTCAGATCTGTTGTGTCAATTCTATACATTGCACACATGGAAACTTGGAAACAAATGGTCAACATTTGCCATTATTTAACTAAATGTTCTGCCAAATTTTTGCACAGAGAAAATTCCACTCTGTTGTGGAGTAGCACACTAAAGGCTTTAGGACTGGAATAGCGTGTGTGAGCAGGTGTTTTAAATGAAGCCAATTTACACTAAACTAGTGCCAAAATATACAGTGAATGTGGCCTTTTTGGAGTCAAACAGGACTCATACCGAAAGTCAATTTGACCTTTTTTTCTTCCTTTGATCAGACTTCCCTCATGGCTTTTTAGTTTGACAGTTTAGCAAGTCAAGGCAAAGTTCCCATGTACGTTTTGTAATGTTATCTGATTTGCCTGTCTTTTGCCGCCAACTGTCGTGGTACTTTTGGAGCAGTAACTTATTTGGCAGGTTTCAAGGACAGAAAAGGAAAGCACTACCTCTTAAATATTTTTAGGGAAATGTTGCATAAAATAGCACATTTTATTTTGCTTGGTGAAAAGCAGATCACGCAACAACACTGACTTGCTGCCCCATGCCTCATACTAGATATCATTAGCTGAATGATGTGACTGTTTTAGATTTGGTGTTGTTGGTTAAACTTACTGACTGGAGTAAAATTCTTTCATTCGTTTTTATTTTAGTATGCCGAGTGTATCCGCTCTCTGATAAAGCTTCATAGAATGAACTTTTGTGTTTTGTTAACATGGTGCCAGGTGGTTTCTACCTCAGAAGAAAAATTGTTCAATGCAGTGAGGCGTAGCTACATAAATAACCCATGCCAAAAAAAGATCAGACTTTGGATTCTATACAGCTTTCGTGTCTCGTGTTGGAACCCTTTTCCCTCCTATATCAATGTGCCTGGACATGCCCCCCTGCTGTGGGATGAAACGTTGACCCAGTTCAGCTCTCTCCTGTCGGAGAGGAGGAGGGGAGTGTCAGCTGTTTTCTTTCCCACTGTTCAGAGACCTGCACTCCCAGGACAGCCAAGCAGTAAGTCAACTGTTCAGCACTCTGTAGACCTTGGCTTGTCAAGACTGTGAGGGCTGAAATTTCAACTGCACAGTTCCATTCTAAACTGCAAATATAATAAATGCATTTGTTATGTTTGCGGTTTATTTCTGTCTCATCCAGGTTCTTTCACATGTCTTTCATTGGTTTTTCATGTCCAATTATATATCCGTTATTGCAAAGCTTCATGTTGTTGGTAAGGGCTGTGGCAAGCTGATGCCTATCCTGCAAGCATAGGGCACAGGGTAGGACTGCACCCTGGAAAACATGCCTGTCCATCTCAGGACAACCTGTGAAGATGATTTACAGACAGCAGTTACTGTAGTCAGGATGTCTTTGTGATGTGTAAGAAAACAAGTAACCAAGACTCTTCTGAAACAAGGGAGCTGGCATCTTGCTTAAATGCAGCAGGGTACTTGGGTTACAGAAAGGAAGTGTGTGTGAATGACTTGTAGTAAAATGTTTCAAGCCTTTTGCCTAGATGATAAATCACAGTTAAACAAGTCATTAAATGTTGTTTTTTAGTTTATGGAAACGCGTTTTCGTTTGTTGGATGTGCAGCTGTTGATTTAGATTATAGTTATTCGTTATTCATGAGGAGAGTTTGATCTAGTCTCTACTATGTTTTTACATTGTTATGATGGAGTTAAACTTGTGGGGGCACATTGTTATTTAACAATAATAATAATACTGAAATTTAGCCCTGCCTGGTGATGTGCAGTACTCTCTGTGCTCCACAGACGTGAGATACTATGATACCTATTGTATTAAGGGCAGATTTAGGTAGATCAGATTGTAGAAATTGTAGTTAATTTCTGCAGATGTAATGGGACCACTATAATTATTGTTTTTCCCTAGCCATTTTTGCACAATCCTATTTGTTTTTTAAATGAATGTCAAAACATCCGGGTTTAATACTTTGCTACTTTTATGTAAATGATAGAAAATCCCTTGGGTTAAGGGCTGGCAAATTTTTCACAAACCTTATTAGAACAGTGTTAATGTTAATTACAGGTTGAGTATTTTTTATCGTATAATGTTGTAATCTAATTATGGTTTGCCGTTTCTTGTTCTATAAAATGTGATTTTAACTACTCCCCCAGGAGTGTGCACATTTGCCTTTCCTGAGAGCACGATCTCAGGCTCTCAGAGAGCCTCAGTTTCCTTTATATCATTTTAATGTTAATCAGATAATCCCAGAAAATTGTGCATCAGTGAATCAGGGTATTTATTATCTTTTTATGTTGCATGTCTTAAGTAAAATAATAAGCTGGAGCCTCCTGGAAAGATTATACAGTGCATTGCCTATTGTTAAAAAAAAAGATTTCTGAGCTGCAGTCTTAACTCTTTATGTCTTGCAAAAGTGTAGGACAGTAACAGTTTAGAATCAAATATGAAATCAGCAGGGAACTGCAACATTGGTCAGGCATTTATAAAAAGTATTGTTCTCTTGTCTTCCTTACATTTCATGTACACCTTACATTTACTGTACACCTGTGATGATTAGTATTAATATAATAATAGAACAGTGCTTCACTTTATTTATGTGCATAAGATCCCTCTGATTAGAGTGTGAAAAAGCACACCTTTACATTAAAGGTTTAGATTTATAGTGTGTTGTTACTATGTAGCGAGTTGCAGTGTAGCATAGTGGTTAAGTCTCTGGACTAATGACTGTTAGATGGTGGGGTGGAGTCCCCGTTACAGATACTGCTGTTGTACCTCAAGTGAGGTATTTTAAACCATTTGCACCAGTCCTCCCAACTATATGACTGAGGACCAGATTGCTGGGTTTAGGGTGTGCGATGGACTGGCGTCCCACCCAAGGGGGAGTCTCTATGTGCTCTATATTTGCTTAATGCCATGGAAACCTGGATTGGCTCTGGACCGATGGGTCACGATGGCTGGAATACAGTACGACCTACAGTATGTACTGCCATGTACCAGTCAAACCCAAGTGTGCTGGTTCAAGTCCAGGGTGTGCCACACATATCACAGCTGTAATAAGGAATCCAGTGTTTTGGATGAGGAAGCAATTGGAGTGCGAAAAGTGAAATAGTGAACGTATGTTTCTGTTTTGTTATCCCGGGGTCCATCCTGGGAAGCATTGGGTATGAGGCAGGACGCACGTACGGGAATTTCTTCTGTGACGCATAGCCAAAAGCCTGCTGGCTTGCTGGTCGGCACACAGCTGTCTAGCTGTCCAGGTGGGGAGAGCTGGAAACCACCTTCTTCCAAGTGATTTTTAATAACGCAAAAGGGAACACAGAAGAATTGTACTTTAAACAATAAAATAAATGGCATATTCCAACTCTGTGCTGTAACATGGGGTCACCTTTGTTGAGGAAGGAGACTCTTTTGTGTGTGTTATGCAGGAGAACAGCAGCCAGTAATAGTATAAATATATACTGCAGTCTGTGCTTGACTCAAACATTGGGACTTATTGTGTGTGATTTGCTTGTTGCCTGACTGTTTACTTCTTAATTAAAAGTTATGTCAGTTAAAAGAAACACTGCTTCTTGTAGCTTTGTTTCAGAATCTGTAACACTTTAAACTGATAATTGTTTTCTCATTGAGATGCGTCAGAGAGGATGTGGCTTCAGGGTCTGTATCACAAAAGAAATTCCAATTAGGTGTGCAAATGCACATTTCCTTTGTCTAAATATAAGGAGCAAGGAAGACTCCTTCTGTGGGCACTGTGGCTGAGCCAGTAGAAAGGTGGAAGTCCTAAACACTGGCAATCCTATGGTTAATGAATCTTTTATGTTGAGAAATGGGAACAGTTCAGCACATTAGGTTGGTGAACTATTTTTTGACTAGAGACCTTAGCAATGTAATTGCAAACAGACGCTCAGTTTCTCTCAATCTGATGCTCACAGCAGCTGCAGAGGGGAGTGGGGCTGGCATGCAAAGGACACATGGATCTGATTTGTTCAGTCGCTCATTAGTTTGCCTAAAAGGTAAAGTAACAGATTTTCACATTGCACCGAAATATTTTTTTCTCCCAGAATGGTTTCTCACAGGCTCAGTGGTGCAGTGGAAATAACTTTCATGTGATTGTACAGATTTGTCTTTAAGAAGCTGTTTGGAGAGTTACTTCTGCGTCCTTAGCTTTTTTGAGGTTCCAAAGCAGACAGACGTCTTGTGACCTAAAAGAATCCGTGCTCTCTGAGCCAGGAGGCTAATATCCTCCATGGTGAACTTAAAGGTTAGGTCGCACACTGAAAAAATAAAATATTGAGTTAGTGCTTTTGCAGAGGCATAACACACATTTAGATTCACACTAAGCTACAAACATGGAAACAGAAACGCCTTCTATTTCCATGCTTAGTATGGGATCCCACTTCAATTGCAAAATGTTTTGTCCAAGATGGAAATTTTAAGTCTTTTATGCACATAGTTCCACCAGGAGACATGAGTAGAATGCTTCTGATCACTCTGGCTCTGCCTTGTGCTGTCCCAGTGAAGAGCTGTTTGAGAGGTTAGGCACTGACTGACACACGGCCAACATGTTTTTCCACCATTCCAGCCATTCCACCTTAAAATCGATTCAACCTGTCTGATTTGTTCTTAAAACTCCACATTAGGCATTTGCAATGTCATATACAGTAAATGTCCAATAGTGTGTCTGCACTGTAAATGTCTATAAATGCCATGTTTATTGTATCTGCTTTGGCAACGCTGTAATGCATTGGTCATGTCAATAAAGCCCTTTGAATTTGAATTTGATTGTTCCCCTATCCGTAAATTTAATAAAGCCAGAATGGTGATGGAAATTGAAGGATGCAGCAGTTTTTTAGCCTTATGTTTATTATTCAGCCAAACAAACTAGATGTACTGAATGACTTCCTCTTCTTTATAACCTTTGTTATACTGTTTAGATTTTCTCTGTTCCTGTAGTGCGGCAATTTTTCTATCCTGCATATCAAGGCATTTTTTGTGAACTGCTCTGAGAGGGTAAAATTGAAAAGGAAAGAAACTTGACAGCATTCAAAATCTTGGCATTAGTTGCCAATCATTGAAGATAATTCTCGTATATCAAATGCCAAAAAGGTAGTTTAATGTGGCTTGTGAATGTTTTGTCATATCTTATTTCATGAGAAGAGTGGCTCAGGTAGATACTGGCAGGCTGAAGTCTGAAGGCAGGAGATGCTATGCTCCATTGTCAAAACGACATGCTAACAGGCTGAGTATAAAGACTGGGTCTCATTGTACAAACATGTTAGATGGATGCTAAGATAACAGTGAAACAGCTGCCAAATTTGCAACTCTTGAGTCGAGTCGCCAGTGTTAGTAATCATGCAGACCTCTCCCTTTAAGCATAAGAACAGTTACAAATGACAGGAGGCTATTCAGTCTATCTAACCCATTTGTTAGTTAGTAGGTTATTGATCCAAGAATCTTATCCTGATGTTTTTTGAAAGAACCCTGGGTATCGGTTTCAACCAGATGACTGTGCAGCCTGTCCTGTATTCCCACGGTCCTTTGGGTTAAGAAGTTTCCCCTTTTCCCAGATTTAAATGCAATTCCACAAAACTTCCACAGGTTTCTTCCTCTGGGTCTTGTTTAACTGTTTATTTTTAACAAAAAATACTTTAACATGCTAAACTGCTTCTTTGTCTGAAACATCTTGTTGTTTAAATGCTGCGATCACATGGAATGTTAGTGTGTGATAAAGTGCAGGGCAGTTCAGATCGACCAGTCTGTCAGGGGAAACTGCAAAGGACAGGAAAAAACAACAATAAGAACATGCTGGCCATGCTTTCCAAACTCATGTGCTGGGCTAGTCATCTCTTTTGCTCTTAGTTCGTTTATAGGCCTTGTCGCTATTGTTTTCTTTTTATCATTCTTTTTATCTATTGTTTTCTTTTTATCATGAGGATTATTTTTAAAGATTTCAGTAATTACCCTACGATAGGAAAACTAAGGCTTTGGGTGCAATCACCTTGCTCTGTGTGGTGTTTCACGCAGTCACATCTAGGGACACAATTGCCCCTTCGTTTAATCTTTTGAAGATAGAAGAACCTGTCAATATAATATAATGGGGAAATGAAAATCATTATACTTGCCTTTACTTTACAAACACTTTTCTTACAGAGAGTTACAAGAAATAGATGACAAGGAAAATCCAAACAGTTGATCTAAATTAGGGGGTACACTCCTATTGCCTTCTGGTCCTCCTGGGTCTGGAACCCGAAGTCTCAGCATGTACAGTATAACCACACAAGGTGATTAGATCATTAACACAGCAATTTAACCTGAACCACACAAACAGATGGCTTATTATCTCAAATGAAAACTCCTTAAAAATTGACATATCGAGGAGCTACACAATTATATAAGTTAAAACATTATGTAAGTTTAAATTAAATATATTAAATGATTATGTATGATATATACACTGTATAACTTACATAAGTTAAAATGTTTTGTTGTGTACAGTTCAACATGGGAGGTGTTAAGATTGCTTACAGGCATCCTAGATTACAAGGCTGTGAGACCACATGTGGTTTTACACTGTGATTTCAGTGACTGTGCTCCAAGTTTGCAATGATGACTGACCTTGTTTCAGCTTTCAGACTTGCCATTGTATGTGCTGACCGGGAACATGCAGAGTCTGAGGTGCTGCAGGGGCAGTGTCACACAGCCCGTGTGCCCATAGAGCAGTCCAGAAAGAGGCAGAGCTGGAGGGAAGCTCTGTAGATCAGACAGTTCATGTCATGTCTTTCTGCTGCAGTATGCTGGGAGTCTGATTTCCTTTCTTCAGACTGAAAGACAGCGTGGAGCCTTCGCATTTTTCTCTCATGAGGAATGTTTTAAACAAAACTGGTTTATGTATTTCTGGAAGCTGTGTACCGGCAGAGTTTTAGATCATTGCAACAGATTCTTTCTAAGTTTGTTTTGGGACTGGGAAGGAATGTAAAAGACCTGGAAAGCTACAGTATTATGGGTTGGACTCCACAGTGCTCTTAGGGGCAGTTTAATTTGTCTGGGATGTTTTTTTTAAATCTGTTTCGGCACAGTATTATCTTTTTTGACATGAATGGATTATAATAATTTCAGTTTTCTATTGACATTTATGCTGTATGACGTCTTCATTTGAGAAATGGTAAAACAGAAGATGTTTTGGTTCAGCTTTGTGACTTTTTCTCGTAAGAATAAGGTCTCATAACTTTTTGAGTGTTTTTTTTTAGTGAGTCTGAGTTTGAAAATAAGACACGATACACTTCAAACCCTCCGTGTTCTTAATAATCCCACAGAAAGCTTTTTTCCAAACTAGTCTCTCAGCTTTTACTCGGCTCTAATCAGAAGTGCAGCAGGAAAAGCTGTGTTTTTGTGGTACAGCACTTGATCTCGCCCTGCAAGCGCATGTGCTTACTCAATCACTGTACTGCGGGCCAGCACTGACAGATACACACTGAGAAGTGGAAAGAGACTTCATGCCAGGTATGCCACACACATGGACATAATTTAACAAAAGTGCAGGAGATTATTTTACATTCCCAAACTTTTGCCTTTTTGGTTCCATGTTGATGTGTGGAACTGTTCTGCTGGTACTAATGGAAATGATCTCCTAATGATTCAGTTCTCTAGTGTCGGAGCGTTTGTCATTTTGATTTTCAGATTCATTCAGGAATTTCTAACATTAAGCAATCACTGTTTTCAGTCAAGATTAAGTAACTTGGCTTGTTTTTTTGCATGCCCCATAATTGTTAAATTTTCAGCTTTTTGGTTTTGTTTACTTCCAGATGTGCAAAAGTTTGGGTGAGTGTGTTTTAATGTTTAGATGGCTGGGTGGTGGGCATACCGTTGAATAACGTTTTAATTACAACATTATTTTTTCCCTGGAGAAAAGCCTGCTTTCTAGTTTCATAATCATATTCCATACAAAGGAACAGTCGCCCCCTGAAATGGATTTTAAATTGTCTAGTTTAAGTCATTGAAAAGGCTGACATTACCTGACATTGTGCGGAGGGATCCAGGAACAAGAGGGATCATTTCACCCCAGTCTGGTGTTGTGTGAAAACTGACAGATCTGCCTTTAATATTGTATAATTAATAGAATTATGAAGGGTGACTTAGAGGTGCACTGGTTAGCATTGCTACTTTGCAGCACTGGGGCCCTGGGTTCAATTCCAGACCTGGAGTGCTGTCTGTGTGCAGTTTGTATGTTCTCCCTGTGTTTGTATGGGTTTCCTCTGAGGACTTGCACCTGTTGTTTGTTGAGATATGTCAGTAGGCTTTGACTCCTTCAGACCCTGAAGTGAAGGAAGTCATTAGAAAAAGAGGATGGATGGAATAGAATTTTATATTGATAATGGTTGCCTTCAGCTTGATTTTCAGTTTAACATGGGGATCTGCTTGCTGGAAAATGTTTCAAACCTTGCTCAGTTGTAATCTCCTCAACATGAATTCATTGCTGTTCTTTGCCTGAAATGTTTTTAATATTGAAGACATAGTGTACCACTGTTCAATTATCTCTTGAAAGGTGGGCCTGATTGGACTTTGTGGATAGTCCTTCTGAACAAATGATTTGGATTCCAGTCAGACATTTCTCAACATAGCCAAGCTGTATATTTAACTATTTAAAACATAAATTATTAAAGAGTAGAATGCTATGAGATATCAGAGAATCTGGTGAAAGGCACGCACCCAGTGTTCTGCATTTCCCACTTCGGAATAAATAGTTTTGGGGAGCTGAGATATTGTGCTTTTGCCCCCTTGACCACTCACATCCTTGAAGCAGACCAACCTTTAAGTACCAAATGAGCTCTTGGACTGAATCTGCAGCTGTTACAGTTTTTTTATAAAAGATATGTGTGACCAGACCAAAAAGAATATTAAGGAGAGGCTTAGCTGAAAATAACTTAATACGTGTTTATAAAAGTGTAATAAGTATGTTATAATGACCACATAATACAGTAAAGAAAACAGAAATTAAGAAATTTTAAATAATAAAAGGCTGTTCTGCCCATTGTAGTTTATAATCCGAAGGATAATTATTTAGGTTTTCAAGGTTCAGTTATCATAAAATTTAAATAAAAAAACGAGTAAACAAATCTCTATACTTTGCGGTTTTAAGAAATCATTTAGAACAACCTGGTAAGACTGAAAAAATTTGAAGCAATTGGTGCTGCTCAAATAATGAAAAGTCATCCTACAGTGTGTTCATATGTTCTTTATCAGGGAAAGCTGATTTTATGCAGTATTTAATACCGACTCCACTTAGGGTAAAATGGTGCCATCTCGACCTTGGTCTTAAAAGTAACAGTAAGAGTAAATTGGTCGGAAATTCTTCGTTTGCAAAGAGTCTTGGGATTTTTCAGTCTCTGCTTTTCCTGAAATGATTTAATTTTTTCCTGGTAGTTTGCATTGCTCCTCTCTCTCTCCTGCGGGGTTCTCTTGGGAGACGGTGTTGAAATGAAAGGTTTTACATGTTAGCTGAGCTTAGACACATTAAAGCCTTCTTCCCCCTGGTGACTGTGAGGGAGAAGAGAGTCTGTCAGACTGCTCAAGCCTGGAGTTTGGTGTACACTCAGCAACATCTTACTGGGCTTCTGCATAGTTAATTAAAAGGGGAGTAGGAGCTTTCTGGGTGAACAAGGGATCAATATGAACTGTTCTTGAGCACATTTTTTACAGATGTTAGTACTTATAATCTTCTAAGTATTACAGAGTGAGATTTAAGAGTTGTATATCACGTTTGCCTTATTTATCTATCCATTCATCTTTGTCCATGTGTCAATTTCTGTCTATATTTCTCTCTGTAAGTCTGTCAGTTTGTCACATGTTAACCTTTTGGAAATCAGATTCAAGCAGCAAGTACTTACAGTGTTTAGTGTTCCATTGCTTCATCGCGTGCTGCGTGCAGGTCTGTATATGCCTGTCTGACATGGGCAGTGCCACGTTTTACTCTCTCTCACAATAAAAGCAATGCATGGCTGCCACCGACAGCCAGGAGAATAAGTGGTGTATGGTGGCTCTCACAGGGGTGCAGAGCACTTTGTTTTCAGCAGCTGGGAGATCCTGTTTGTGTGGAAGAGAAAGCAGTACAGCAGTACAGCGCAGGCCAGAGAGACAGTGGTGTTGCGACAGATGGAGCTAGAGCCTGGTGCGAATGGACCTGGGTTGGAAGGCTGTGCCTGGCCAGTGGATCCTTGTCTGTGCTTCCTACTGGCAGGGTGTACCATGGGATGCGGACACGGTGTTGCAGGACAGTAGCACACAGACAACCCCCAGAGCCCAGCTCCCTGCTGGTTACACAGACTGGTAACTGTGTACTGATCATTCACAACTTCACGCCACTCCCAAGAGTCTAGATTTCAGTGAAATTTTTTTTAGCCATCATTTGCTTCATGAATCGGTTGTGAAAATTCAAAAAATAATTCCAAATGTGCTATAAGCCAAGGATGCTACAACAAATTTGCAGTGTAATTCTGGAGTATTGACAATGTTAGGTATATAATTATGTTTTTAAGATATAAAACGTGTATATATAACATTTTATATTTGTATAGCCAAATAAAAAGTGTATTTTATTGCTTAAGATATTAAAAATTAAAAAGAATTGATCTTGCATGGTTAAAAGAAATTGACACAAAAAATAATTAAGTCCAGACCTGGCTTTGTTGTTAAATTGAAAAATCAAAAGAAAAACAGATATCAGGATTTAAGTTATTTATAAACTGTAAGTTTTCAAAGAGTGGTTAGATGTATATTTATTGTTATACCCCAAAATACCATCTTTAATGCATCTGTTTTCAGTGTTTTTTGCTGAATACTAATCTGTAGTCCTTTTCCATGTCTGTTGTGAAGATCCTTTGTGTTAATTAACAATTTAAGTTGGGTTTGGCAGTTAATAGGGGGCGGCACGGTTTACTGGATACATTTTATTACTCATAGCTGACCGGTTGTGGGTTCGAGTCCCTGCTGGAGACACGGCTGTTGTACCTTGAGTGAGGTACTGTCTTCTATAGCCCAGCTGTATTTATATGTATCTGTATTGGCCCACTGATGTTTGTACCGGCTGTACAGCTGGAATAGTCCACCTCACTGCCATCAAACGCCTCTCCTTGCTGCTTGTGGGTGACTGCTGCTGTCCACATCTTTGGCTGCTACACGCTTTCTTGTGTCCTAATTGAAATGCAGCTCATTTCCTTTCTGCTGATTCAGTGTGAGGTCTTTCAATTAAATTAGCAGGTAAGAGAGCAGACATTAAATCTCCTGCTACTGATATTCCTTTTCCAGGCACGTCTCCTCCTGCGTGTGCCTGGGGTCACCTCGTTCTCATTGTCGGCTCTGTTGTGACTCGATGCTCTGGGTGATGGGGTTTCTACCGGAGCTTCAATTCAGATGTATAGTGCAGGCCAGTCACGTCTGCAGTGTGGCTTCAAGGCCTCGGAAAGCTGTTCTTTTTTTCTCTCCGTCACACGTGCTTGTCACTAAAGGTGTACAAGAAGGTTTGTGTATTCTCTGCTTATTTTGCTGATGCTGCTTTCAAAATGACTCTGCTCTCTTGCAAATGTATGAAGGGTTTGCACTCATGAAATACTGATGGCAGTAATTGCTTACTGGCAAACAGCTAGGTGAAAAAAAAACAAGCAACATTGCTTGCAATACTGCAAGATATTCAGAGATGTTTTTGTCTTTACCCTGGGGTATTTTGCTCTGCAGTTAGACTGCAGGGAAAGTCTCTTCCAGGCAGTGTAGGAATGTAGGTATCCTACAGTGTCAATGTAGGACTCTAAAATCATATATACTTTCGAGAAAAAGCTATAAAACATGCATTGACCTCTCTTATTCATCTTTGATTGTGTATGTGCTGTGTTATGTGCTGCTGTCTGGTTTGGACCTCTTCGCCCGATCCTAACAACTGTGTTTGTTGTCTTCAGTTGTAGTTGCTTTGAGATGCTCTACCCTAAATCATCGTCCTTTCTAGCGCGATTCTTGAAGAAGTCCCTGTTCTTCTCATTTCTGTCATAGGTGGCCAGTTGAGAAAGACACACCCACTTTTTATCCGTTTGAAAATATTTTGAACACATGTGAGCAGTTGATGACAGATAACTGCTGTGAATTATCAACATCCAGGCGAATAATTACACTGTGTAAAGTCATCTTGAAAGCGTTGTCATTGCTAAGGCTGTTGCTTTCACTGGTCCTGTGGTTCCAGCCTGGGAGCTCTCAGAGGCATGACAGATGAGCCCCAGGTAGGACAGGAAAGACTCAGTTTCTTCTCATTACTGGAATTGACTTTATACCATTAATGCAGAATCTGGTGTCCTGTAGTTATATTTTGAATATTTCATTATTATAATGATATCCAATTCATTATAGTTTCGATAATTCATGCTTGTACAAACAGGCAGGGTTCCTGGTTGAAGGTGACAATTTGAAGAGTCCCTTGGGAGGAAGTGTTTTGGAAAATCTTGTATTAACAGTCTTTGTGATTTATAACTTCAGTACCATTTCTTTGTGTTTTGGAATGATATCTTCATCATAAGCATAGCATTTTGATTTGATTTGATTTCAGACTACTGGACACTGATGACACATCTGTGAGATACTGGGATGCTCTGTTTAGAAGAAAAACTATGAATTGAGATTATAATAATACTAGTACAATTGGGGTTTAATTTATATTAACCGAGTTTTGCATGTAATTACTCCCTTGTAGCAAGGCAATCTTTAAAACAGAACCTAATTAATTAGTGGTGTCTGCGTCCTGCAGTACTTTGTGCCGAAAAGCAATTGAAATTTATTTTAATTTAAAAATTGGGTCTAGAATTTTGCCGTTTTTTAACATTTTGTACTGAGGAATTTTTTTATTTTAGAAGTGATAGATTTTAGTTGTAGAATCAAACCCATCCAGTCTTTGCCATGGATATTTGTTTTAGTACTCTTTATGAACATTGTTTGAAAATGGATCATGAGATTCTGGTGTCTGTGCAAAAAACAGAGAAATGGGGAAAACAAAACTTTGAACATTGAAAGAATGTGCAGTGTGGCGTTTTCAGTTGGCCTCTCATCCTAGGATCATATACCCCAGATCTGGTCACATAAGTCACAGACTCTAGATGCCCTGGGTGACCTGTCTTTAAAAATCCTTCTAATGCCACCTTTTAAGACAATTGACATAGTTTAGGAGCTGATTGTCTGATCACCTTATACACCTTCTTTTGTTTCTGTTTCTTTAAACAAGTAGCTAATCACTCCCTTCTCTTTCTCTTTTTTTTTTTGCCTGGATTTGCCCTCCTGACCTGACTTACGTCTCTGTCCATTACAGGTAGGTAAACATTTTTTACAGGTGTATCTCAAGGAATATCCACCCCGTGACTGTGTATAGTAAATGCTATATTCTGTATGTACGGAAACTGTCAGCTGCTTTATCATGCTAGAAATGACAGATTTTTAGAGGAATTATCCAGATAACACAACACAGAGTTCAGAGTTTGATATACAGTAGTCATAGAAATGAATGATTAAGTGATTGATGATTGGGTTCTTGTACTGTAACTAGATAGTCTAATTGTCCTTGGCTGATACAGTATGTTCTCCTGGATAGTTCCAGTCTTTGTCTTGCTGAGTTTGGGCTTGATCTAAATGGGGTAATTCCTCCCATATATAAACCAGTGGAAGCTGCACAACAGCTGAGCAGGTACTGATGCTGGTGGTTTAAGCGACAGCCTTCTTAAACAAAAAGATTAACTATGAGGACCTGAAGGTCTGTAGCCTCTTAGGGAAAAAGAGCCGATTGCCTGATGAGTATAGAAACATAACCTTTTCCGAAATGTGAGCACCATGCACAAGCTTGTCAGTTAAGGATATTTAAGGTCTAATTAGATGGGAATGTCATCAAATAGCTATGTTATCTTAGTCTGCTACGAACAGGGCACAGTATTACAATTAAATTGAAATGGATTGTGCTTTGTGGTACTGGTGTTATGGCACTTTGCATCTTATTATTCATGTGGTATTTAGAAGAGAAACTTTACAAGACAGAAAAGTCGTCTTGTTCACCTTGCTTTTTTACTCTTACTGTAGCTTACTGAGCGAGCCTCTTCGGAAAATTAATTTAAGGATCCCTGATAAAAGGTTACAGTGGAATGCTTTGTTTAAAGAACAGTAAAATGTAATGTATGATGAAGGCTAGAGAGAATTATGAGAAAGCATTGTGCAAACTGGAAAGATAGGGAAAAATGCATGTATGGCAGGATCATGTTATACAGGATACTGTACACTTACTTCCTAATCTCATTCTGCAAACTGGCTTGCACTTTGAGTCTTTTGTTCTTGATTTTAGTTGAGAGTTCAAGAGGTCTTACTAACTGGCATCTAGTTTTTCTTTATTTTAATTTCACCTCTTCAAAACGCCTTTTTTACCAGACTTTTTGAGGACGGAACCTCATCAGGATTTGTTCTGAATTTGCTCCTGAATTGTAGTTGTTGAGCTTGGAATGTTTTACCATGATGGATGCCCCACTCGCTGTGCTGTTACTGGGTAGTCATTGAACTGCTGGAGCTTCCCAAAGCACAATCTAACTTAGTGTGGCTGATGATTCAATAATACGCAGTTTCATCTGCAGCACTGCAGTCACATTGAATAGCATTGTTTGACAGCACTGAGGAAAAACGATAATTCTTGTCTGTCTCCAGCTTTATTGCTGCACAACTGGAGGTTAAACAGCCAGGTTGTGCTATTTCCCTTTCACTTTGTTGGAAACGAGCAGGGGTGACATTGTTATGGGAAAGATGACCCATCCTGTCTCTTCTATTTTTTCCCCCGAAACACGGTTCATTTCCGCCTTGTGCTGAATACTTATCTGATGGTGGTTTGATTGACAGCAAAGGCAAAAATAAAACTCTCTGGTGGAATGGTTTCCTGATGTGTTCTTCCTCATAAAATATTGTCTTTGTTTTAAGATTTAATTATCATGTATGTAAGAACTACCCTGAGACATTTATTGATTAAATATTTATAATAACCTTAAAGCTGACTGTTGTCATCGACTGTTGTTTTTTTTTATTAAATCTTTGGAGCATACTGAGACCAGATCAGTCAGGTCTCAGTATAATAGCAGACATAATTCATCTTCCTAGTCCCGAGAAGCAGAATATGGGGAGCACCTAGTGGGAAACCACTGGAGCCCATGAAAAGTGTCTGGGGCACATTGGTCTTCTTGCACCACAGTGTCGTACTCGGGTATAGCTAGCGGCATGTGTTGCACGTCTCCTGCTGTCCACATGTAGGAAACAGGAAGCATACAAACAATGAAAAAGAGCTCAGCTCTGTCATGTCTGCCTGTAGTAGATCATGGATGTGGTAGTTAGAAATCTATTCCAAATATTTGTGAAAAACTAGACTTCCAAAATATGGGGTTTTGTGTATTAGTTATGAAAGCAAAGGGCAGGATAATCAGAAATTCTTAAAGGTTTTATTTTAGCTCACCTCTAAATAAAATATTTACTTAGAGACCACTAGACGATTAGAAGGTCACTATAAACCTGTAATAATGAATGACTAGTAATTTTATTAGTTGTTGAAAAGATAGCTTTAAGGAGAAGCAGAGAATGATCTGAACATGTTCTGCAGGCAGCCAGGAAAGGCAGTCTTTCCATTGTTGAACTCGTGCGTTTGGCAGTTAATGAGAAAACCAGCGGGAGTGAGGGAGGAGGAGGAATGATGATATACAGTACCTTGACGGTGCTGGTGCTGATTCTTGTCCACGCGGGGACCCCAGCCAGGCCATGTGGGGGCCAGGATGAGTAAAACCTACAGTATAGTGGAGCCCAGAGACCTTGGAGATAAGGGGTGCCCGATTTCCTGCTCGCTTTTCGAGGGACTTTGGCACAGCCGGAGAAAGGGGTGATCAGATCCAGTTCAGAGCAGTGGGAGCTGATGGGTGGTTTGAAGAGGGGGCCATGTTGCTCTGCTCCATTCTTGTAGATTAGCAAACTCTCGACCAGAATTGATTTAAACTAATTATAACAAGCTGCGGGAGCAGAAAATTGCTGCCAGTAGTTCAAAACCATTTCCTCTTTTACCACTCCCTTTCATGTGATATAAATAGGGCAAGTGCAGTACAGCGCAGCATTTGTGTAAATTAGTCAGATGGACAAGATGGCTTTAAAAGTAGCAGTGGACTTTTACTTACACATAAATAGACCTCTTCGGAAACAGAGACAGGCAGAGAAACAGAAAGTCAAAAGCTGATAGCATAAAAAAAAATCTTCACACTAATTAATGCCAGCTGACCTTTTAGGAGCATCAACATTTCACTACAGTTTGGTTTACGGGGTGATGTGGCATTTTAACAATCAGGTGTTTTTACTTTAAAACCTGTTAAAGGATACATTTGTATCATTTCGGGAGTCTTAACCATATTTGTACGTGCAGTCTGTAGGTAGAAAAAAATGTGACAGAATGATGCAAAAAATTGAAATATAAAATCACAAAAAAAGTATTATAGTAACAGACAGTCGAGTAGACGTAGAATTTCCATTCTTGGTTACAGTATAAATATCTCAAAGGGACTACTTTTGATTGTAGCCAATTTAAGAACATAAGTTAAAATGAGAGTAGATAATTCGGGCCATCTGGTTCTTTTGGTAGTGAATTATAAACATAGGATCATGTGTTGTATAATTTAAGGACAAAACGCCTAAGATGTTTCCAAATCAATAAAATGACCTCAGATGGCCAAACGTCAAGTGCAGTCAGTTGAACAACTGTCAAAATATTTACTGGCAAGCAAATTCCTTAGATCTTATAGGAGAGTTTGGAGAGTCTAAGAGTTATATGAGAGATTGGAACCAAGCGTTTGCACTGAACAAGGTTAAAAAATGCTTGTGCCTGGAATCACTGAATCGTAACATGGGTATCTGTGAGATTGGTGTGTGAATAACCCTGGATTCGTTTACATCTGTGTTCCACCGATGTGAGAGAAGACATCAGTAGAGACCAAAGAGTTCTTCCTTGTGAGCTTTATCCATGAACATATAGATTCTCCAACGGTGGCAGCGAAACCTGCCTTGAATCCCCTTCGCTCAGTTAATGCTTGTAGATTTGAAGTGTTTTCCACCTTTTATTAAAAGAATCTAGAAGAATAGACAAGGGATGCTCTGACAAGTGGAAGCACAAATGTGCCCAGTGCAGGCACTTCAGCGGTTTCCCATGACTGGACAGCTCTTGCAGCCTTATTTTGAGCATGTTTCAGTTGTTATTGCTTTATTCCCTCAATCTGAAGTGGTAAACAAAGAGATTTTTAAAATGAAAACAGCTGGCGTTTGTAGAGCCTGAAAGAAGAAAGGGATGAACTGAAAATACAAGCTGCTGGAGTGAGGCAGAATCTCTTGCACAGATCTTGGACATTCAACAAAGAGAATGAGTGTTCTTTTGGCACTTTTTAGGGAGCACTAATAAGTTGAGGAAATTAACATTCAGTATGAAAGGGAAATGGTGAGCCTGAAAAATGATACACCCTTTTGAAGTGTACCCTCTGCAGAGGGGTCCAGAAAATAGCGGCACAAAAGCCGAGCTCTTGGCTTGCTTGTCTTTGTTAAACGAACAGTTGTCCCAGATTAAAGCTTCTGAACTGTGTTAACATTTTTTCTTTGCTGCATTTTGGATCACAGCAAGGTTTTGTTTTGGCTTTTGCTTTTGCATTATTTTCTTTAATCTTTCTCTGTCTCCATTTCCATTTTTGTTTTCCTGAGAACCTCCACAATCTGCATGTGGTTTAGTATTTTTTTCTGTCCTGCTCTTTTATTAATGAGTGCTTGTGAACATTACCCTCATGTTACCAGCAAACTGTGGTTGCATCTTCTTGTGCTCCATCCTTCAGATGTGACACCAAACCAAATGAGAGTGACTCTTCAGTATCTGCTGTTCATAAATGTGTTTAGCTCTATTCTCTGTAAAACATCTTACACTGTATGAACTCACCTGTTTTTTTCATGTCCCGAGGGCAAAGCAGACAAACTGTTGTCTTTCTAAAGAAATGGGTTATATTGATAATACAGTATTATGAGAAATAAACAAAGCTAAAGTGCAAAATCCTAAGAAGGCTAGAAAAAAAGTTTTTTTATTTATGTCAGGTACGCCTTCTAATCATGGCATTATAAACCACATTGTTTTTCCTCCTAAATGAGCGATTTTTAAAAGGAACGTTAGTAGCATTGGGAAATATCAACAGTTGGCTTTAATAATGTTCGATTCCATAAAATATTTCCATAAAGAAAGAGGTTGATGGTGGCTCTCGGCAGAGAATTTGGCCTAATTACGACTGAGGTCTGTGTACAGGGCTGCATGCTTCACTTATTGTGGGTGTGAAATGTAACTCTGTTTATTGTGTGGTTTCTTAGTTTGTGGACATTTTATTTGTTAATTTGCTGTTTTTTAATTTATTTGTTTTGCTTTCGGTTTTTCATTATTATCAAACTGTTGTCGTGCACTTTATCTTTACATTGAATCTGCTGCCTTGCCTTTTTGATGCTGCTATCATAGTATCTTTGCAGTTTTACTATGGTTTTACCTCACTGTTGCTATGGTTTCCTATGTTTTTAATAGAGATTTTTAATGGGGAACATTAAAAAGCTAATACTGCTGAGCTTTACTATACCGGACACAGAATAAAGATTATTGGCTTAAATGACATATTCGTTAGAAACTTCTATATTAAGGAATCCTATACAGTATGTCTTATAGTATCTTCATCTATTATCAGCCTTTTGCTTAGGATCAAGAGTAGTACTGTAGGTGTAGGTGACACCTATTCTAGAAGAAGAATCATTGCGAATATAGCTGCTTTTTGATTGCTGTTTCCAGGCTGGCTTGAAACAGACCTGGTTTCTGGTGCCTATATTACAACTAAAGTAATCCAGACATCCAGTGACATCCTTGATGATTCATTATATTTCTGAACGGATGTGTATAAACCTTAATTAATACATGAAAATAGTTCAGGTTTTGTGGTTCCATACTGTAAAAACACTGTTTTTGTGTGCCAGTTATCAGACATCGTCTCAAGTAATGTGTTTATATTGCTGTGAGGTTTAACATCCCTCACGCTCATTTGGTACCTAGTACTGACACCAGCAAGAGGAATATTGTATTTCCTGAGTGCATGGCCTATTCATAAAAGTCCAAGGTGCAGCTGCTTTTTTAACTCTTGATACTGTGAACATAGTGACTGAACGCTGAATGGGCTCTACGTGGGGGTGTGCTGAGAACTTTCCAGTCCAGTACACGGACAGTCTGACTCTGGACTCAAATCTTCGCCTCAGTGCGCCTCATCTTCACAGGAGCAACAATGAACCTGTGGCATTAAAAAGTCCCTTACACTGCGAATTGGTACACCCCTAACACAAGGTAGTGAAGGCCAGGTCTGTAAGTCTGGCCACTAACAATAGTTTCTATTGCATCTATTAGCATAAATACATGAAGTCCTTGATTCTGCGGGCAGCTTCTGTAACTGGATTTCAGGTGAAGTCATGATGATAAAACTATTTAAATTTAAAAATGTGACCACCAGCATTTTGTGTTTAATCAGCAGTATGGATTTATTGTGTTTTTGATGTCTGTTTTACGTGTTGAAATGCAGTTGTGACCTACTTTTGTACTATGAATTTCTTGGAAGCAATCTGAAAAATAATAAAATCAACATAACAAAGGCAGTCCCTTTTGTCTAGCCCGCAACTGAATAGATTTAAAACATCATGATTGGTGGTCAAAACATCCTTCCTGGAGTTTCATTGAGGACAGACAGTTCAGTTTGCTTGGACACTTTCCAAAAACCCATAGTTGCGGCTGTTAGCTCCAGTACAAGGGTTTGCTATTTTTACATGGAAATAATTAGCAAAACCAAAGAAAAAATAAGAACAGTTTTGGCAGGCATCTCCAAAACAAGAAGAAAAAAATCTCTGTTTAATGGGAATCTGCTGTTCTTTTTCTAATGTGGGGATTTTAATGAAGTTCATTAACTGAATAGAGGACACATTAGCCCTTACTTTGTCATGCTGTTTTATTGGCTGGTATAACAAGACTACACCACGTTCAATCTGACTGATGGAACTGGACAGCTGTGCGCAGGCAGGGCTGCCTGACCAGCTGGGGGAGATGTGATGTGGTCTTAGAGTGGCTCATTTGATCCTGTGGCTGTTCTGCCCCTGTGCTCCAGTAGGTGAGAAAATGATTCAAGCACTCAATAAACTGGATTGTGAATTATCCCCGGAGTCAGAATTCAGTCTTACTGGGAGTAAGGTTTAGTGACCCAGGAGTATATTCTTTTTACTCATCTCCACTCCTGGAGGCATGTGTGCCATTAGTTTAGGCAGGTGAATCTGTTGGATGTAATTTGTGGTTTGTGAAGTGGGGACTTTTTTTAAAATACCACAACTCAGTGTGGTATTTGCTATGGCCAATTCATTAAACACCTTTTAAGTCCTGAATTTTGTTTTGTTTTTTTTCAGAGGATTAAGTATGACTTTATTCCTTAAACCTCAATTATACGCACGTAAATGGCAGGATGGTTCAATTTAGATTTGCGATTATGCAAAATCTTCCTGGTAAACGCAGATGGCACATTCATTATCTAATATTACAGAAATGTTGGGTGTAAAGGTGGGTTCAAATATAATGATACATTAAACAATACACATCACAGCAAAATGTATATGGCCAGAGAATGTAGAGAATGGGAATCTTTAAATTGTACAGTTCCTTTGCAGGAGATACTGAACCTTATTATTATTACTGTTGTTGATATGGAGGGGTGGTAGCATGGGGTGTTAACTGAGAGTGATGCCACTCAAGCTGAATACACAACTTCAGGTCCTCATTCTCCTGATAAAAGAGCTCTTGCCAAAAAGCCAGGTCCTAAAATACTAGGCAAAATTAAAATGCATGATTCCAGAATGTGATCAAGTAAACAAATGACACAAGATCATAACACTTATAACCATATGGCATGGTTTGTGCTAATATTTACAATGTTATGATGCAGTTCTCCTTAGTCCTTTAAAAAATTTGGAAACTGTTATTGTGGATAATAATCTTACAGAAAACCCATATCTATTACAATAAATAAGCTACAATAGAAACTGGAGTAAATAGATTACAGTATAGACCACAGTCAATAGTTTCCAGAAAAAAGTATGACCTTTGCAGGCTGCAAATGCAATCAGACTGACTAACCTCAGGCCATCCCAAATGGACCTCCAGACAGCATTCCAGTACTGTTCCCTAGCGGAATCAGGATAGCATTGACACCAGCTTGATGGGGTCTAACAGCGCTGGATGATATGCTGTTAATTTAGCTCTCGTTTTACAAAACAAGGAAACAGACAAGCCATCCCAACAACTTCCGAGTTGGCCCTCTGGGGCTGGAGGGATGGTGTGATACCCTGTCTCTGGTCTGTGCTCATGAATTGCATACGGAGATTGTGTGTCATTTCCCCAGCTGTCTGCACTTATCTGTGTGTATCTGTGTGGTGCCCTTTGGATGGGAAGCCAAAACAAAAAGCTTCATACCGCAGGAAGACACATTTAGAAATCCATTCAGCTTTTGTTTTCTAATTTGAAGGTGCAAGCCTTGCAGCTGCTCTCTATATAGCTCTGCTTTCATGTCTTCCCATACATATCTTTATATGCTTCTGTCTCATGGGGTATTCATTTCACCAGTCAGCCTGCAGCAGTGTCAGACTCAGATAACAGGAGCAGTTGGTGCTTTTCTTGTTAAAGGCTTTCACTTTATGTGAGAGGAACTGCATTTGCAGCACAAATGAACTGAATTAAGCTCAGTCAAAAACTTCTAGCAAAAACAATTACTGGTTCTTTTGATATTTTCTGATCTTAGCGGTACAAAGCTGTTATGAATTTCCTTGGGGTTAGATCTTTAGATCTTGTAGTTTATTTGGCTTTCACAGAGTATCATCTAGTGCAGTTCAGTGTTTCAGCTTCTGCTGTGTCTAAATGTGGATGGGAGAAAGCAGATTTAGCTTATTAAGAAAGTACAGATGGAGAGAGAATGCTGGCAGATGTGGGAGAGTCATGGGAACTTCAGTACATATAGGGAGACACTACAGTCTCCAAAGAAGACTTTATCCATTTATATTTGACTATATCTGATAAATCTACAGGCATATGCTGTTGTATTCAAAGAACTCATTACCTTTATTAATGGTGACAAACAAAATTTTATTATTTTATAATTATTTTCTGTGGTGTTGTCCTATTGAAGGAGATCAAGACCACACATCAAGACACACTTAAGATTGAGAAGAAGATATTCCTTGGAAAACCTCTGAATCCTAGCAGAGCTCCAAGATGGACTGTGATGGATTGCAGTAGTATGTATTGTACAAGATGTGTAAATCCTCAAATCCATAATGGTGTATTAATTAAATCCAGGTTCACTACCTGCCAGTGAAAAGGACGGTACAGTTGACAGTTTTGTAAGGGTGACACAAGTGTTTAATAAATGTTCTGAATCTTACTGCACTTGTTTTAGATGGATCATATCTGGTCCAGTTACATTCTTGGGTATAATTGCACCATTCTATAAGAGGCCTGTCTCTACTGTAGTAACACTAAAGCTGAAGGAAGGTTTGGAAAAATAATACCCCAGTCTCCAGTAGTGATTCATGTTTGTATAGAAGAATAAATCATTACAGATGCTGTATTCTGTTTGTAGAAATTCATGTCATGGGCACTTGGTCATTATTCCTATTATTCAGTGGGTTGTTTTGGGAAAATACACCTTAGTATTTTTGTTTCATTTGTACAGTAAATTTGTACAGTTGGTGCATTTCCTTATGCCACAAACTTTGATTTGGAGCTCTGGTTTTGGAGTCCATGCAGGTGCCATTTCCTGGGGTAACTGGTGGTGTCTTGAACTTGGTGTACGTCTTGCACATACGATAGTTTTGTTTGTCTTATCTGGGCCAGTGGTGGGCTGGTGCTGGGATGAAGCATAAGAGATGTTCCTGCATCGTTCCTCCATCAGGTCTTCCGTCTCTCACTGCACACCTGCTCGTGTTTGCTGTAGGCTCTCTGTAAGGACTCTGGGAGTGCATTAATTCTGAGCATTTCCTCTTTAAAACCAGCAGAGCAGAGACCACAGCAGTCTCTTTAGCATCTTCGAGGGAACAAACCGTTAATCTCTCCCTCTGTCACCCATTCTTGCCAAATAATAAAGATCCTGGCTAATGGCCTGAACCAACAGCAAACAGTTTCCTGTGACATGTTATTTCCTTCTTTTCGATTTAGTCTTTATTGGTGGTTATGGTATTTTTATTTTATGGTCTCCAGTTTTCAAAATGCGCTGCGAAAAGACTCTACAACCTATGCTTGGACAAATAATGAAACATTCCTTCCTACTGTATGTTTGTGAGCAGTCATTGATTTTAAAGTAGGTTTCCACAGAGCAAATATGACAAGGCCTAGAAGAATGCAAGTGCATGTAGTGTTCGCCCCCAGAAATACCACAGCTTCTCTGAAAAATATCTGTACTGTATGTGGAACCTTTGACCAGGGTTGTACATAACTACCTCACACCTGAAGAAGGCTCCACAGCTGGAGCTTTTTTCTTCTCTTTTGGAATAAACCTCTGCTTGTTCCTTTTTACATAACTAGTCCCCCTTCGCAGGATATTTAAGAAGGGGTGATTGTGGATGAATGTATTCTTTAATGCAGCTCCTGTTGTTTTTTACACATTTTTTAGAAAACATTGGAAAAAACTCTCAGCCTATATGTGCCACATTTATAAAGTTATATGTCAAGTTAAGAAGAATGCTAGTCTGTGTTACTATAATATATGGTATAAAATAAGCCTGCTGCAGTCAGATTGTTGTCTCGGTGGTGAATACTGGGAGGTGTGTCTGTTGTGGTACCTTAGTCCAGCCACACCCACTACCTTGGCTTGTATTGAGATGCAAAATAGCAGACGGGAAGTGTGATGTCATTAATTACATTAACAAACTACAAGCAAATGAAGACAAATAACTCACTGGTCCCAGAACAGAGGAATACCAATATGTTGGGTTCATCTGAAACCCCCTGAAACACTGGTTAAATCACAGTTGTTTAGGTACAGAGAAGGGTTCTTAATCAAGCTTTATCTGATGAGTGGCTTAGGAAAGAAGATACAAATGCACCTTCATTTATAACATTACTAATGGGTTTTGGTTTTCTACAAGAAATAAAGCTTAGCTGGAAATGAGTACACATTACTTATATATCACAGTCTTACATGCAAGTATATTTGTGACTCACTTGAGACTGTTGGAGTGCAGTAGTTAAATATTGAGCCTCTTTTGTAGAATTAAAGTAATGATAAAAGTGATACTTTTATCCAAAGGTGTGCAATAGATCCAGTACATTTAAACCCATTCATACGTTTGGTCATTTTAGTGCAGGAATCTCAGCGATGTACCCTAGAACAAGGTACAACAGCAGTGCGACACCTGAGATTTGAACCCACAACCTTTTAGTCCACTGTCTTCAACTCTTCTGGCAGCAGTGCAACGTAGAAGCGTAAATCCTCAAAGGAATTCAGACCATATTTTTTTTTAGTCCCAGAAGTTTCAAACATATCCTTGTAAACACTTGCATTTTGTCCTACTGGAATAATGTTGCATCAGGATGAACCTGCAGGAGGGGAGCGAATGAGCTCCCAGGACGTTATCCATGAAGCCTGATGCAGTCAGGCTCCACTGGGGTTCTGTAGCCCACTGGTTAGTCTGTTCCACACAATTAGAGTACTGTTCTGCAGCTGCAGTGAATGAGTCCAGCATTGCATGAAGGCATTGCTCTCTTGATAAGGGGTTCATGTTGGTTCCTTTCTGTGTTTTGCTGTCTTGATTTGCAGGCTTGACATTCAACAGTTTAAATGACCTCATCACTGGCACCCATTCAGCTCTCTCACTAAGATAATCAATATGTAGGCATTAACATTGCAACTAAAGAGCTAACAACTTTTCTGGTGCAGTTTTAAACCTGGAGAAATTAACAGATATAACTGGACCATGTATTTATTTTCTTATACTATCTGTTGTATTTTGTTGTGCTTTGTTGTACTGTCATTATGTATTATTTACTGCCATCATGTATTATTATGTTTGTATTGTGCACATCGTGTGAAAGTGTTGCCTATTGCACTGGGCACGTCCCGAGAGAGCAGCACAAATACAAATCCCACTGTACATGTACTGTACACGACAAAATCATCTCTTCCTCCACCTTGTAATGTCTGGAGCTGGATATGGACTTCTGGGGTTGTCCTGTTGGTAAGTTTCACACCAATTGTGGTGTTTCCAGCTGTGATGTTTTTCTCTGTCTTACTATATATTTGGAGCCAGAGGAAAAGCACACATATTTTAATCTACAAAAGACCGAAAAATAACTCCATTAATCAATTAACAAAACGTTGTACAGTGTATCATTTTCATTCCAGCACATGATATATTCATTTCCTTTTCAGTTTTGTTTATTTATTTTTCACCATTTATTGTTTTAATGCCTTTGGAACCTCAGAAAGCCGATAACTGCAAATCTTTATTAATCGGACACAGTTATTTTTCTTAAAGAGACTACAGGATGTCTTACACGTACAGCCCACTATCATTCAGTGCTCAACTAGAGTTCACTTCGCTTTTGGTTGTCTGGCTGTGTCAGGTTGGAATAACTGCAGGCAATATGGCTATGGTTCAGGAGCCTTGCAGCCTTAAATAAAAATCGCTTTAGTCCCTCATAGATAATAAATGATAATAAATGACTAGCTACCTGCATGCCTTCTAGATAATAGGCTACAGTCTGCTTCTAGCAGGGGAGTGAATAGAGGCATAAGCCTAACTGCTTTGAGCATTTAAGAAGTGTTTAAGTGGCAACCAGATGAATGAACAACAGATGGTTGCAGAGAAGGCTAATGAAAATGAAACATCCAACTGTCCACCCAGTTCATGACACCAGAGCAGAACAAAGTCCCTCTCAGGATATGGGGTGTTTCTGCACAACAGATGCTTCACAATGGACTATATCTGTAGGAAAAGCATATGGGCTCTAATTGTATTAGCACCTTGAGTGGAGAGTCTGTCGGGCCTGGGGTGTTCGGTTGGCTACGCCTGTTGATGAAGGTAACATTAGGCCAGGTGTCCGGCTGTTTAGCCTGTCTGTGTGGGACTTGGAAAGGCTTTTTCTCCCTTCGTGGGCCAGCAGTTGGCCAAAGTGAGGTAACCCCAGGCTGGGAGCCGAGTATGGATACAGAGTGCGTCTGAAATAGGAATTGACAGAAACAAATGTTGACGCTGCTGTTGGACGCAGGGCGAACTTTTAAGCGGCCGGTTGTGGAGCGTGGCTGAGGGAGCACTCCGATTATCCGCTGGTACTCAGCCAGCACTTTGCAAGCTCCCAATTTATCATCGTTAAATTACTGCTGCCTGTCTCTCCCATTACTGCACAGCCTTTTCTTTTCCTATTATTAGTGCTGGGCGTTCCATGGAGATATAGAGTGTCATTAGAAGGAGACCACTCATCTCAAGGGGAAGAGTTTTGGACGGGAATGCTGCAATATTTCCATTTAACGTTATTGAATTTTGGTTTTGAGGAGCGTTCATACATTTCTGTGTTTCTGCATTTCCTATTAGTGCACAATGTACGACCCCTGATTCAATTTGTGGTTGTGCTCTTTAAGTAAATGGTGCTGTAAGTCTCCCTGTTTGATTGTGTTTTTAATATGGGGGTTTTAATTGTTTTTCAGATAATCCATGCAAGTAATATAGGCAATGTTAAATTTGATGAGCATACTGTATATAATGTTCATTTTTCCAAAACAAAAAAGACCACAATCATTGTAATCTTTTTTTATTCTGTACAGTGCATTCTGATGTTGAACACATAATCGTTTCAATTTACATTGGAAGAACAATGATATATGCTGTAAAAAAACAATTAAAGTTGTGAGAGACTGTACAGAGATGAAAATGTGAATTTTCTGCATGTCAGTCTCACAATGGCAAAGCATGTTTGCAGTGAATAGTGTGAAGGGTTGCTTTACTGTATGGCTTCACCTTCTTTTCTCCTCTTGTCCAGGGAGCCTGTGCAGTCCTGGCATTGTTATCTCTTCAAATTCCATTCTGTCTCCAGCCTGGTTTCTTCTCTAGGAAATGAACGTAGTTCCGAGTGGAATGGAATGGAATCAGAATGGTTCTGACAGGAAATGTCATTGCTCAGCGGAGGATCCAGGGAATTCTATCTGTTGCCTTGATGGTAGCCTTCCGTAGGGTGTAGCAGAGTAGTGTCTTTCTTTTTCTTCCCGGGGACAGACTCAGGGGTCTTGCTCATTTTGCACCCTTTGCTCATTCCAGGAACAGCCCATAGAAAAAGTCACCAATTCCTTGTTAATTAGAAAAAAGAAAATCTATCAAATTTCAGTTGGTAATTCCTGGCCTCTTTCAGTAAATCCCTAAATCCTTTGGTAATGATTGCTCTTAACATTCTTTCCCTCTGCTCTGAGAAGGCCTGTAGTCTGGGATTAAATGCGTCAGACTGGTGGAGCAAAGAGTCATGAAAGTGTTTGATGTCTGATGTAGAAAAGGCACTTAACAAGTACAAGAAATAATGGAACCCCAAAGGAGCCACGGCATGACTCTTCTTGAACGTTTAAGCAGTAGAGCAGATTTCTGCTTCTGGGCCGAAGGAGAACTGTCTTTCATTGCGCCTGTAACATGTCATCACTCAGATCTAATCATGTTTTGGAAATTAAGCCTGTGAGGATACTGCTGAGCCTGCCTTGTGTTCCTGCTTTCCCTTTTTCTATATTAAAAAGGCAATAAAAACGGCAGTCTGCTTCATTTTGCCTGACAGGAAAGGCTTTCAGTAAAATTCAGAGACGTTATAGTACCTGTATGTGTCTGTGCATGGTCAAAGGGTCCGATTGAAGCCACTTGAAAGCTAAGCTTCATTGAGGTACCTTGCCCTTTTGTTTTTCTTGATTGCTCTTCTGTAAACACTGCAGAGTTTATATTGCCTGAAGAGTGCATATTATAACATCAACATTGCCGATTATTAACCAGAAGTGCTGAGAAAACACATAGCTGTGTTCCCTTGCCGTCATGGGAATACAGTTAATTGGGCAGCCAACATGTTTTAGTCATTTCTTTCCAAATAACATGAAATTAGGTTATCAGCACCAGAAAAGGGAAGCCTTTGATTTTTCATCTGATGCTGATGTTCTGATTTTATTTACAGCAGGTGTGGTGGTTATTAAGCTGCAGATGCAGAGTTTCTAAACTAATTATTAAGAAATATCATGTAAAAAGAAAAAAAGAGAAATAGTCAAATAAGAACAAATTCTGCTAACCTTTAACAGGTGGTTTCTACTAACCCTTAGGCATTTATTATCCAATGAAACAGGTTCTGAATATGTGTTCATGTGGTTTTTGATGTGCTGAGCACTGTTTGGGACATTATACATTTAGAAAATCCTAATCATCAAATGATCCACTTACATTTTCTTTGCAGGTTGTACTTGGTCCCAAGTGTCCATCATCCCTGCTCTGTCCACGGAGAACCATAGGCATCTTCACCCATGATTTGGGAGTGTCCAGTTATACAGTAGTTATGTTTGAAAGACAGGCTTCTTCTCTGTCTGCTTTGCTTTCTCCTGCTGCTTTTGTTGACTAATGACTCCCACTTATTGGACTTTCACAGCAGCAGAATTGTACCTAGTTAGCTAGTCTCCGCATGGCTAAAAACCATGTTGGTGATGTGTTGAGAGCCTCTTAACTCTCTAACATGGCATCGCTGGACACTATCCTGTCTTGACCCAGTAGTGTTAATAAAATGTATTGTTTGTACAGATTTTTGAAAAAAAAAGCTCAAAAGGTTTTAGATGTGCATTCATTTAGCCAAAGAAAGATGCATATAAAAACCACAGATTTAACATTCAATACAAGTGGCAAACATCTTGTACGTTTTCCAAAGTTTTTTTTGTCCCATAATATTGTAGCAAAAGCAACATTGCATGTCTTTAATTGTAATATTGTATGTGTTTCACTTACCTATATTGTAATGCAACTCATAAAATACACCCTTTATTTCCTTTATTTCAACATGTACTGTAGAGTATGCCTACTTGAATAGACACCCACTCATTTCTCTTTAACAGCTGGATTGCATGACTTTGAACCCTTCCTTTCTTGTGCAACCTAAAGCATCAAAATCCAGTGTAATCCTCTTAACTGATGAGGGTCCTTTGCCAACTATCATATTAAAGAGTAGAGGAGGAGTTCACTTTAGTCAGTCTACAACCAGGCCCATCTAGACACCTGCTTTACAGGAACGCACAGATAGTCAGAGTCCTTTTGTCTATCTGTCGTCTTGTGTCGTGATCATTAAATCTGCCAGAAGTATGGCTTTCCTTGTAAGGAGGCCGTGAAGCATGTCTGATCCTCTGCTTTGTTGTGCCTTATTAAAGTGGAGTTATGCTAGCTGATTCTGGCATTTAGTCCTCTTATCTTTAGGTGTGCGCTAGATCTGCTAGATGAAACGGTTTGTCTTTTATCACTGGGTCTTTCCATAAATCCAAATTTAATTAACATTTAAAGGCCCAGCATACTGTGATATAAGGTTTTTTGTGGAGCTAGAATATCAGGTGGAGCTTTCAGACATATTGTAGACGGAACTAAGAAAACAGTGGTGAATTGCTTGTAGAAAATGCTACTGTATTCAAAACAAATATTGTTGCACATAGTGAGTAAACTTGCAAATGTTTAGAGAAGGGCATTCATGCAGTATTGATTTCTTTGTAAAATCAATTTTAATGATTTGTATGAAAGGGCGTCTGCTAGGTGATGCGGACAGGAAAGAGTCAACAAGATAGTGTATAAATGCAAAGTCTCTGTGCATTAATATCATAAGAAAGATCAAATTCTCCATGAGGCTTAGAGAGGTGAGTGACATTATTACTAAACAGAGGCAGCGGTGCCCATACATTAGATTGGAGCTTGCTAGGATTCTAAAGGCTTTAAATTATTCTGTTTAAAGCCCCCTTTAAACACAATAATGCAGATCCACTCATCCATAATCCGCAGGCTGGAGTAGCTATATGAGGAAGATAACATTCACTGTTTGCCGTGCCTTTCGGAGAAAATAATGCTATGAAATGCACTTTTTTAAAGTGGGCTGGTGTTTGCATATTGATCCTGTTATTATTATGATTATGACTATTATTATTTACGCATTTCTTTCACTTCAGCAGGCTAGCTGGAGGTATCGCTGATGGAAAATCATTTTATTTGCCCTTGCAGATAAGAAGTGAGGAACAGAAATTTATTCCCTCCTATTGCGTTACGGATTGATTTTCTATTGAAAGACTCGCATCTCTGACAGCTAAAGCCATCAGACATTGACACAAAAGTCTGTATTCAAGACTACATTTATTAAAAAAAGATTAATAGTATTAATCTTGTATTTCTGAAAGAATCACAGAGAACGTAGTTCAGGGGCTGCTGCTGGAGTTGAATTAAGTGTCGCTGGTACTTATTTTCTTCTCAGGCACACAAAGCATCTTTTTTCAGTTGCTCATGCTCAGTGGCTCACTAAGTGCTTTGTGTAAATCTCCTCAGTAGCTATGAAGAGGTTTATTGGTGATCTGTGTAGGAATAAAGTTTATTTTTAATAATAGGCAGCAAGGCAACAGAAGAAATAAGGTTACGTTTGAAAGTTTGCTTTCATAAACTTTGCTTAGCTGAATAATTTTTCATCTGAATAGTTACTCATCAAAAGCAGATGGAACAATAACATTTTTTTCATTAGTTCATTGTTCATTCGGGTTGCAATATGGTGCAATCATTCATTTGTTGTTCTTAAATTCCTCCAGAGACTGTATTTATTATAATGAGAAACCCAACTTTTGTTTCATTTAAAGTAATTTACTAATTTGGAAATGTATGGTTTAATTGGTTTTCCATTTTAAAAGGATAAGTGCCCTGTTATGGTTTTAATTCTGCTGTAGCATTCTCTGTCAGAGGCAGTTGCCCCTTTAAATACTTTCTTTGTTAATTTACATTTTTTTTTGCAGCAACCTTAATCCAATTAAAGCCTAATCCTCTAGCTTCTTTTGGTCCAAATTATTATTAATTACAATCATCTTCATCGTCATCCTCCGTCCATCTGTTATCAGGACGCTGCATAATCCTGGTAAGATTATAAACACTGAGTCTATCCCAAAAGCACAGGACATTTGACAGTGTAGTTTAGTTGTGGCTGCCTATTTCAGGTTTTCTTGCAAGAAAAAGCAAAATTGGAAATGAGATGGTAGTACAGTACATCAGGTCAACAACTGGTTATTAATATTAGTTTTTTTTGTGAGAGCTAGCACAGAACAATTGATCTAGTACACCTTGATAGTAGAATGGTCTGGAGAAAGAATTTTTTGGTATTCATGGCTGACACAACAGAGACCAAAGAGGCGCTACAAACTATGGCCTGTAACATCCCAGTGTAATGTTTATTCCTGCAGAGAGGTCTTTAAATTCTGGATTGAGGATAAAAGAAAAACACATCATCTTGTGCTCTTTTCCCAAAGGCTCATTACAAGAGGCTCGTTGTACTGTAGTTGTTTTAACGTTGCCACTTTGGTCAAGGAACTGCTTTGGGTACTTTGGGTAACAGTGCAGGGACCTGATGTTCCTCAGCAGTGTTGAATTTGAAAAATTAGTGTATGAATGTAATTTTGAAAAATAAAAATAGTTTCCGATAGCAGGAGCTCATAACATTTTTGTCTTCACTTTTTTTTATGTTAGACCATCGCTGACTTTAAATGCTTAAATTTTCAGTGTTCTTTTATGGATGTGTTGCATAGCAGCCCTGCTTTGTGGCTCTTTGTCAGCTGTGTGGTTGGGAAGGAACTGATCCACATGCAGAGACATCCAAACCAGAGGGCAGGGAGCTGAGGGCCTTTATTCATGGTGACCAGCTCATGACCCACAGTCGCTGTTGTACCCTTCCCTCTGGGTGCACTGGGTGTGGTAGGTTTGGCAGTAAGATGATGCATTTGAACAGCTGGTAAAAACTGTCTTTATCAAAAGAGGCACAGTGAGTTGTGTGAAAATAAGCCCATTGTGATTAGTAAGGGTTGTCTTGCCATTTGATTTTGGTGTAAAAATCTGTAACAGGATGTTATGGTGGATGATGTAGCAGAATTTCATTTTTGGGTTAGTAAATATTTTGTCTGACAGTAAATATTTAGTTTGATCATGTACTGTAGCTATCATGTTTTTTTTCCCCAAAAAGAAAGGTAAACACCCTGCAACTCTCAGGCCATTCCTGCTTTAACACAATATTGAGAGAAAAGTTTGAACATTTGAACAGTGTCATTTTATTGATGGATCCAAACACAAAAATAAAATGTTTTTGTTTGACAGAAAAATATATAAATACTACCCCAATAAGACCAGAGTTGTTTCTTAATCGGTGTTGATAACGGAGAAGGAGTAGGAATTGACATGTGAAGTATGTGGTGATACAAACAGTACCCAACCTCAGCTTGAGAAAGAGGTGCCATGACTGCTTTTGTTATTTTTGGCAAACTGACAAATACTTAAACAAAATTGTCTGTGAATATCAAAAATTTAAAACGGATTTGTTGCAGCATTACGTACTGTACGCATGAAGCAGGATCTGTTTGTGTCACTGGGTAGCTGAACAGGTCCATAATCAAGTCACCTTTTGATTTCAAAGACTTGCTTTGGTTTTGACTAGTTTTGTTTCGATTCTCACTGATTCCCAGTGTGAATGCCCTTTCACGTCTCTTACTTGCTCTGCAGTAAACACTTGTGAAATACCAAGGGGACAAGGTAGAAAGGTTAGCAGGAGGGCTCTAGCAGGCCTGTCATGAGAGCATGAGAAGTGAGATGGGTGCAGACCTGGGAGAAGCTGCTCAGTGTTCTGGTGCTGCTGATTCCTCTCTGCAAGTCCAGGGCTGTATTGATGCGGGCACTGTTCTGGGAGAGGTCATTCCCAGGGGCCAGTGGTCAAAGGTCAGAAAAGAGGTCATTGCAGTAAAACATCTGGGGTGGAAAGAATAGCTTTATTTTTAGAATCGTTGTAAAGAAAAAAGCAGTTCCAGCTTGAAATACTAGGTTGCGCTCGCCTAAAGGCTAGTTGAATTCCTTAATATTTTTTAACTGATTGCTTTGAATTGAGAACAAATTATCATGTAGAATGCCTGTTTGTAGAGTACCCATTTACTGGAGCCATTTGAGTTAAGTATCTTCACAGAAGATCACAGAAGTGTTGAACCCAGGATCCCCTGGTGTCTGTAATTCGAATTGATGCATTCAACTCCTTTTAGTTCCTTTGATCGGCAGTACTGGGATGCAAAGGTTTGATCTCATGTTGAGTTGCCATGCTTGTTTCAAGATGATTATTTATTAGTGTTGGTAAAAGGGACTGCTAAAGTGAAATTAGTCATTTCATGTGGGTACAATAAATTTACAGTGTGCAGCAACAGCAAGCAGAGAACTTACCCAAGGCAACATGTCCCCTGCCAGCCTCTCACCAGGGCAGTGCCAAAGGGATCTTTAGACATACGACTGCTAGGAGATAAAGTCAGAGGTCTAGCAATACTTACGCAACGTTCTTCAGAGATCAGCAAACACATAAATATGACACGTTGTAGCCTTGCGTGTTGGCAGTGAGGCTAATAAAAACAAACTTGATTTTTCTTACATTTTTCTGTGGTAAATAACATTCACAGTTTGGTTATAGTATATCCCCATGGCTTTGAATTATTTTAATAGTTGCCATTCTACATGTAAAGTGTAACAGTTTTTACAGAGTACACAAAAGAAAATATATAAGGGGAAAAGCAACCTTGACTTTGACCAGTTACTGTGTTTATTTATTGTAAGCAAAATGTGTTATTTAAATGTTGATTCGTTGATCTCAACACAGATGTGCTTGGGCATATCTTTCCTCCGACTCTGAATAGTACATTAAGATTTATAGATGTTGTATTTTGTAAACAAATCTATAAACTACTGCCACTAATAATCAAGGGGTGGTTTTGGACTTTTTTCTGCATAAAATGTAATTTCTAAAACCTAAACTTGAAGTCTTAGTCAAATTCTTAAAATACTATCCCTCTCTATAATGCCAACACTAGGAGTGGCTTCCTGTCCACACCGTAGCAATAAAACCCTTGAGGTCAGAAGAGTTAAAACACAGCCTATAATGTACTAAAAGAAGCTTAAGAACCATTCAATATTTAACCTCAGCCGCAAAGACATCACATTTTGAAGCAGTTACTACCAGCCTTTGTTTCCTTAAACGTCTTACAGATGCTATGACAGAATGTTTTAGCTGAGTGTATAAATTAAACTGACTTGCAAAACTAGGCATGAATTTGAAGACTCAGCAGCAAGGTTTCTACAGTATACACTGCAATAGCCGCAAAATATATTAAGAAAGAAATCTGCCTATTTTTTTCACGTAAGATGCCAGCAGAAAAGAGCACTGTAATTAGGATTTCTTCAGTGTCTATTAAAATTAACTAAGTGTATTTTGTAAGATTCTGATTAAATGAAAAGCTAATGACTTCTGCATCAGGTACGATATGTCTCTTAGAATTATTTTCACAGTTCAGAATCAGTCAGGTAAAGCTTTAGTTAAATATCTGATAATTATCATGTAATTATGCAGTCATTTATCCAATATTTACTTCCTCATCCTAATTAATGAAATCAGTCGCATTCTATAATTAACATTTAGATGCATGCTGACTTCCTGCACAATAGTATTAATCTTAAATTGTTTTCTAAAGATGCTTTTTAAATGAAGAATAAAAAACTAGTGGAGTTACTCACTGACAGTTTTGCTGGTGTTATATTAGAGCTCCTGAAGAAATGTTTGTGTGTTTGAAAAGAAATGTGTGTTTGTAAAACAATGTGTCAGAATTTGTCATGAGTGACATTCACCCTATTTGAGCTTCTTTAACTAAGTAGTTTTAGTTTTAGTCTACTTCTGTCTACAAATGGCATTCCACCAGGATTTTCCCCTCATTTAAAAAGACACATTTTGCACAGTTTGGGGATGAGGAACTGGAACACTGGAGAGCGGTACAACAATACTGTAGTACAGGGGCCCTGGTGAAGTACAGGGGTGGATGAATACAGTTGCATCCCCTTGGGGTCTGCATCCCCAAGGGGAATCATGTAAGATCCAGGACATCTGGATTGCAGACAGGTGAACAACGCTATTTCCTTAGGAATGTGTCCCACGGGGTAGGAATTCATCTTGTAACATGACAGTGGTCACAAGTGTACATGCAGTGTGGTGTAAAACTATTTGGAAAAGGGGTTGATGGAACGGCAAGGAAAAGATCTCAGCCTGGACAGTCCTGATAAAGTAGAAAAAGCCATGCAGGGTTGAATGGATGCTTCAAATGTCAACCAGTCAACTTGGATGAAAACCTGTGGAAGATTTCAGTTTCAGGATAGCTGGATTCAAATCATGCAGCCCTTCACTTATAACTGTATGGAAGCAAGAAAACAACGCATCAACCTCTGTACACACCGATTGTGCAGTACATATTATACATTATAAATAGTTTCAAGCTTATTTGCTAAATTAATTTGCATTACATACATCGTTTTCTACTGCCTTCATATAAATAATCCATTCAAAAACAGTATTTGTTTGATATGACACATTTCAGTCCACTGTGCCTTTTATATGTGACAGTTTTGTACTGTAGGTTTTAAGGGTTCTTTAATGAAACATTCCTGGTATGAGAGAAATAACACTGTGCCTTTCAATCCAGGGAATTCTCACTGGTGTATGAAAAAGATCAATTGCTTTCCGAGAAGGCCGAGTTGAAAGTGGGGTTACCGATGGATGTGTTGACTCCCGTTAAATAGAGGTCCATGTGAGTAATTTGTCATCTTGAAATTACAAGATAGCAGTTTTAGGTTCTAAATAAAAGGTCTGTCTTGCCTTTTTTAAATTCTCAGTGGTGTCTCTTTGAATGTAGGAGGGTGGAGGGTTTGTTTGCACACAGGGGTAAAGCAGGAAGATGAGGAGAGAAAAGAACGCGCATAACTAGCAGCCTAATTAACTCTGCTGTGTGCAAAGAGCCAAGAATAATTGAAAGGAAGATATTTCACGAGGTGATTGGCTTTGTTCTTGCTATGCACAGTCATCCCGGAATGGCATAAACATTTTTCCTTTAAATTAACAGCAGCATCTAACAGACATTGTGAACCAATTGGACACAAGTTGTGGTAATTGTCTTTGTTAGTTCCATTAATAGATCAAAACCAGTTCCTAAATTTACTTTTAGCTGGTCCGTGTCATTGTAATGAGTTCCGTTATTGGTGGTAAAAAAAAACCTGTATGCTGAAGTCTGCTTTAAGGTATTTCAAAGTTACTGAATGGAAGTCTGCGTGGCAGGTTTAGATATAGACCAGTTTGCGATGAGTGTGTTCCTTATGCTGGTTCTTGTTTTTACAAATACTAGAAGAAAGTCTAACATGCATTAAGGCAGTTTTTTTTATTTAAGCAGCATGATGCATGTTTCTTTTCTCTAATAAAACGCCTAGCATAGTTCTGCAAAACTGGCATTTTATTTGGCACTAGGAAACCCCAGATCACTTGTTTCCATCCTGTGGTTAATGAAACATTCCCCAAATGTAGCATACTGTAGTTTATTTCCACTTTCCTCCCTGAACTGCAGTGCTCTTACAGCACAGTTCAGGTGCATCTCCTAGCAGTGTCTTCTGATTTCATAGTGTAGTGCTTAGAGTGTAAGCCACCCCAGTGTATTTCTATACATTTTACGGTTTAATTGCTCTGTTTCATATTACTCAGCTGTTGTGATTCAAGTATCCTATCAATTGCAGGTATTATACAGTATGTATCATCATCCAAGTCTTTCTGGTTTATTTCTCAGAGGATTTAGGATTAAAAAAAAAGTAATTTAGTGCATCTCAGCCAATCCACAGCTTTGAAAACTTAGGTGTGAGTTTAAGGGGGCTACACACAGCATACTTGACAGAATAATGAGTGAAACACAAACCAGAAGGTAGAAGTGGAAACGTTGTGGAAATCCATGTAAACGTGAGAACAAGGCAGTGAGAGTGTGGATAAGCCTGTCCTGCCATGTTGCTGAAGCTGATGCCCTGGTTCTTTCATGCAATGGCTGGCTGAGGCCCCTGGGTCAACTGACTACTGACTACCTAACAAGCTAGAGGGGCCTCCTCTCGTTTATACCCTTTCTTATGTTCTTAATCTGATGTGATGTTTTTATGTAAGAGGGGGTATTGCTCAGTTTACTTTATGGATGATAACATTTGGCATGAAGAAGCATCCAGGAAAAGAAAGTATAATCAGTTCCTTAGAACAATGAAAATTAATTGAATAATTAATGTTTAAAAAATGTCTATATGTAAAGAGAGTTCTTATAATTAACTAGAAGGACTGTGTAGGTGCAATTAATTAGAAGGAATATATTAAATCTAGCAAATTAGTTTGCAGGTGGAGATTATTAAAACTAAACTAAATTGGTAGAGACCTCTAATATTGAGGCAATAGACTACTGAAATCATTTTTGTGATCTTTGTGAAACAAAATGCCTAGCAAAAGTATTCTTACTCTTGCACAGTTTTTAAAATGCAACAAGAACAGATAATTAATGTACAAAAAAGGGGAAAGTCATTATTGCGTAAGTATTCAGATCCTTTACAATGGCAAACCTAAATTTACTAAAGGTCCTCTGTAAGATCCTGCAGTCAGGTTTTAATTTCAAACAAAGATTCAGCCAATTATACTATGGAGCTTTCAAAGCAAGCATGGATAAAATTGTAGAAAGGCACAAAAGAGGAAAATCTTAAAAGCACTAAGAATATCTCCTTGAGCATGATGAAACGTACCCAGTGTCATTGCCATAGTCATTGACACAGCCTAGACCCCTAGACCGAGGGGAAAATGGAAGGATCAGAGCTCAGGGAAGCTTCAGAAGAAACTCTGCTTCTTTCCTGCTAAAATTCACTTTTTAGCAGGAGAATGGCCCAGAGCTCAAGTCCAAAGCTACACTACAATGGTCTAAGAATAAGACAGTGAATATCCTAGAATGTCCAGTAAAGCCCAGTCAAGGTCCTGGCTTGATTTTTGTTGAGGATGTGTGGAATGTCCTGAACACCGCTATCCTTAAGAGATCCTCAAGCCATGCGAGAGACCTGAAGAAAATCTACCAACAAGAATGGGAAAAATCTCACCAAGCCTGTGTGCAAAGTTTGTAGGGGCTTACCTACATAGGAAGACCTGAGGCGGTACTTGCTGCCAAAGGTAATTCTACCAAATATTGAATTCATTGGTGTGCATACTTGTGTAATCAACATATTTAATTTTGCTGACATTAACTATAAATTATATGACCCTTAGAGGTCAGGTTAAGGTTCAGGTTTTAAATTAAATATGAATTAAAAAATATGCATCATTGTGCCATTGTTTGCCAGGATAGGCTCTGGCTCCCCTTCAATTCTGAATTGGAAGAAGCAGTACGAATGTTTGTAGGGATGGTACAGTACAGTATATACATCATTTTGCACTTGCACAAAAGGACCACTATAGGTACTGTAGGGCCTGAATACTTGTGCATGACAATGGATTTAAAATTTATCTTCCATTTTATCCCTAGTCTCCCTACGAAATGACAGAGAAGTGACAGGACTGTAGTGTTTCTTTAGGCCAATTCTTGGGGTCCCCTGATGGGCTGCAGCCCTTCTGGAGCTGACAACCATTGTGGTTTTGAATCTGAAATAATAAACAGTAAAAAAAATTCCTGAAGTAGAATAGTCTTTTGAACAGCAAACATCACATTGTCTTATTGATTACGGTATGTGCCCTGAGGATCAGTGTGTAAACCTGAGGAGAATTTTGTTTTCAAAGCTCTAAACGTGCACCAAATGTTCACTTCTCCTGAGATTTTACCACTGCGTTTACCTAAAATGTTTCCATATACAAAACATCTTTCTGTTTACTCAGAAAGACTCTTGACTAACAATCCATATGCTGATTTTAATTTTGTGCTCACAAAAGGAAAGAAGGGTTTCTTACTTTGAATAAGTGCAAAAAAATAAAAAAATATATAAAGATTGTCATTTGAAGCACAGCCGTTACAAGTGAAGGCTTAACAAATGAGCCATTTTATGGAAAAACAACAACTTAAAAAGCATCCAGAAGTCTTTAGAGCCCACTAAAGTCATTTTCATCAAAGACTGGGTGCGGCTATATAATGTTTAAAAACAGAAGCCAAACCTTTTCAAGCTAAACAAAAATGAGGTTTAATAGTCTCATAGTCTCCATAAGTTTGTGTGTGTGTTTACTTTTAGACAAACATGAATTTAGATTTGGTCCCTTTTATGGGATTGTGTATCAGAAGTGATTACAATGCTGCAACCCTTTGAGAAACTAGCAGTGGGAAGGAGGGTCTGTTAATCTATTGTTGATATCAGAAATTCAACAACAAAAAGGGGGTTATTTGTCATTCAGACACTTGAGGATAACCTCAAGAAGAGGCGAAGTCCTTATCAAGGAAACCATTATATTAATTTTTTCACCTAAGGCTGTCCCTTTCAAGTGGGGAAAGATTTCTGAAATGATTATCTTCCCTTTGTTCCTGCTACTCCATGTTGAACGTATTTATTCTAAAATCAGGGTCCTTGCCGAATGATGACACTGCAGTGTACTGTAAATACCAACTGGGAATGTGAAAGACTAGACTCCTTACGGATATACTTCAGATAAAATAAAACTAGCAGACCTGATACATATTGTTTTCCTTTTCCTCAGCAATAACTTCATGTCCAGAATATGCCATCTTGCTAAGTCTTTCATATTAGAAAGAGGAAAGGCAGTCTTTGCGGCATATTTGGACTGCTTAAAAAGAAGAAAGCTTTTAATTACAGACTCCCTCCTCTAACCTCTGTCTGGGATCATTAATGCAAAAGTCTAATTTGCTTTCTATGAAGTGGGTTTAGACTGGGCAGCTCTGTGCCACAAAGAAGATTCTTGCTTTTGGGGGGGGGGGGCAAATTATGTTAAGTACTTGGATTCCCCAGACAATCAATTGAAAGTGTTTTTTTAAACGGACTCTAGAGCAGGCAGAGAAGACAGCTAATGATAAGTAGCAGAGAGCTTGTTCCCAGGAGAGTACTCAAAAGGGACTAATACATCTTATCTGGGCCTGGTGGGGAAACATGGGTCTCGAGAGGGACGGCCCTGTGGAAGAGAGGCCGTACAACTGGAGGAATGAAAGTGGAGGTGCTTTCCTGATCCAAAGAGTAGGCTGATTGAGAAGGGGAGTATGGCTGTGCTCAGTAGTTTCTATAAAGAAGGAGTTTTAAATGATGAAGGGTCTGGGGCTGTGCTGAAGAAGTTCTGTTAAGCTTTTGAATGTGATCTCATCTAAATTCCTACTTAAGAGTCACTACTTCCTACTTGAAAGAGCTCCCGGAAGCTGCGAGCACCAGCTCCGCATTGGTATACCGACCACTGCAAGCCATCACTCTAATGCACAAAGATTATTGTGACTTTTGCTGGTTAAATTCTAGTTTTACTTCATTGTTTAATTAACTAAATTAGATCGATATACAATTAGCTGGTATTGTCAATATATTACCTATGGGTTTACAGTATTTCATTAAAGGAAATTACTGGAAGATTTTTTGTATCATGGATGATGATGGTGATTACTGTTTTTGTTATTATTATTTTAATAAGTAATACAGACTTCCTCTAGTTTTCCAGATTTGCTTGTTTATGTTATGGTATATTAAAGGACTGAAAAAATTAAAGATGAAGATGTGGTGTATAAATGTATAGATGTATAAACACTGTGTCATATTCATCTGTTTATCATCCCAAGCTTTTTCCTCACTAGGACTGCTCAGAAGTGAAGTTTAAAGATGGAGCACTGATTGGCTTTCTTTTCTCAAATTGTTGATCTTTAAAATGCTGACAGAATTTCTGTGAAAGAAGGTACAAAAAAATCTCTCTCTGAAGGGAGCTCAGATGTTTTAATAATGAACCACACAAATCCAATGCTTCAAACCAACAGAACACATTTGAAGGCGAGTTCATTAGTGTCATTCCTAGAATTTCTTAAAATCTGACTTGCAAAGCAACACAGATCTTAAAGATGAACCTAGGATTTTAACCTTTATTCTTAATTTTAAAAATAAGGATTTAAGGTGTCAAATTTTAAAGCAGACACGTCCTTTAAGGCTAGAGTATAAAACTGAACTTAACAGATTAATTGAACCAACTATTTGTAAAAGACGCCAAATCTCATGTATTGCTTACATGATAATCAGTCTACTACTTAGAAGTACAGTTAAAACCTGCAGTGCATCTTTACATCGCTCCTTACAAACTTACATGTCCAAGTAACTCTCCACTGGTAATTTCAGAAGAAAAACATTTTAACTGTTATTAGTCTTCATGCATAAATGATAAATTCAGTTCTACAATTTACTCTTTTCATTTTTTTTCCAGCCATTACTTTTACTACTGTGATTAACAAAACAAAAATGCAAAAATGGTACCAAGCATATACCTTTTCACTTCCAGAAGAAGCACCATCTTTGTATACTTTTGCATGTTTCATCCTATCACCTAAGGAGGGTCCTGGCAGCCCTGTGTGGACGGTTGAGAGAGAGACTCTTTGTTGAGTCCACGAGCAAACCCGTAGCCGATAGCAGCTTGCAAACAAGCAGAGGGGGAGAGAAACGGGGGATAATCTTTTCTGACTCTCTCGGACACGAGCAGCAGGATGGTAATACAAGGATTAGGGCAGCAGTTCACTGCTCAGACTGGGGCCACAGCTAATCGGGTTTAAGTGAGGAGCCAATTGTAATGCTTAATCAGATAAGTATAATTAGGAGGGTGGATGCCTCGTTCAGTGAGCTGTTTCATGGACCTCCAAGGGCAGCCTGGGCTGTATAGCACTGGGCCTGTTTTTGCACTGTGTCTATACTCCAGATCTCACTGAGGTGCTTTTATGACCTACACAGAAATAGGGTTTACAGGTATATGTGGCTATGTTTTGTACTGGGTGGGATTATTTAAATCCAGAGTTGTGACTAGTCACTGCATCCTTCCAGAAGAAATGCCTACCCAATAGAAAACAAGTTACTGTATTACCAAATTAGTGACCATGTGTCTTTTGAAATTCTGTGTTGACTGTGCATATTGTTAGGTTCTAGATTGCTGTTTTATGGATTTTTCAACATGCATATGGCTCTACTAGCAATAACGTATGGTACTACTGAGAGATATCTACAGAAAATCATGTCAGTCCTGTTTAATGTTGTCTTTGTGTAGGCCACACTATAAAACTGAAGAATCTGTTCTCTCACTGACACCACTGACCAGAGCAGAAGGGATGTCTTTTGCTGTCTGTCCTCTATAGATGTAGACATTTTTCAAAATGACAACCATGTCTTGTGAAATATTTTGGTTTTGGTATTGAAATACTGATAGTAACAGGCATGCAAATTATTTTTTTAACCTTTTCAGTTTGGTATCTATTAGTCTTTTAAACAGAATCTGCAAAGCTGTACTCCCTGTGTACTGACACTGACAAATGTTCAGACGTACAGTATGTTCCACATTGCTGGTTCAGAAATCCAGCACTGATATTGGGTTTCCATTGGGTAGAAGCAAGGTGCCACTGTAAAAAAATACAATTATTACAGAAATCCAATTACAGTATCATTAATGATTGCTGTAGCACCAACAAGAGTCCTGTCCTGAGTGCAGTCCTGCCTCGAACCCTGTGCTTTCAGCATAAGCTATAGTGGCTCCTTACCAGAAATAAATGGCTCATTCACAATGGGTGGACTGCCTGTTGTAAGCACCAGCATCATATTTATTCAGTGATTCTGTCATTTTAAAATTAAACATTTTAAGGGGCTTTATTTTGTGCATTTGTGTGATAAATTACAAAATGATTGCACGTAAAAGCACAGTGATATGTTATGGCTTATCCTACAATTTACAATGGTATGTGAAGTGGGGAAAATTAAATATTTTCTGGCTCAGAATGAGATTTTCTTTTGCTGTTGACTAAATTAAAAACTCCTGTATATCAATATAAGCTAGACTTACATTTTAGAACAGGTACAAAAACATCCAATGTTTTGGTCACAAGTCTTCCATCAGAGGATTAACTTTGTCACATTTTAATTCTTCTCCTACTCTGTGGAATTTATGCTTGTTTTTTACCCATTTTGCAGTTGAAATTCTTCCCTATGGAATAATTGTTAATATCAAGTCGTTTCTGAGCAATCCGTATTTTTTGTGGAACAAGTAGAGGTTAATTCCACAAAAGTAAAGAAATAAAGAACAAGAAGAAAACACTGTTTCAGCCTCAGAGACTTCTTCAGGTGTGTGTGAAGAAGCTCACATGTTGAGGATTCTGCTCAAGTATTTGCAGTTTCATTATGAGCTGTGGAGATTTGAGCCGGGCTACAGTCACACTAATCTTTTGATAGTTAAAAAAATTGCTGAACATAAAAGGAACACTGCTAATCAGCTTTAAAATACAATCCATGCTTTTTATATAATAGCCTAAGCCTGATTATTAAGTAATCACGTGTGTAAATGGAAGTCAAATTACTGTGAGTGTGAGGTGTGTCTGGAACCAGGACTTCACACTCAGACAAAGTTCCTAGAAGCAACAGAAACAGGTGTGAAATTTGGAACAAGGATTCACAAAGCTGATATCAATTGTTATTAATGAAAATGACTAAAAGTCTTCAGACATGAACACACACAACAACTGGAGGAACATTATAGATATGAGATAGAGCTGACGTTTAAACTTATAGTGATTTTTCCTTTCTTTTAAACTTTATTAGTTACTTTTGAAACCACATTTTATTATTGTATAAAAGCTTTGGGCTTCATATTAAATTAATATATATATATTCATATATGAATTCACTTCATATTTATAGGTCTTTTTTGGTTAAGGGGGTAACTGCAGAGTATCAAAATATTTTTCACAACTTTTTAAAATACACAAAACAGTCCATGAGTCCTTGTGTGTGAGTTTCTGTATACCAGAAAGTTATGTGTTGTGCACAGATACAACATACCAGGTTTGTTCCTAACTGAATACTGCATGGTGTACCACCTCATTCCTTTTGGGTTAATGTAAAACCACTCTTCGGGTTTTTGGATGATAGGAATTTGGACAGTAACTCTATTGTAAAGTGTAAGAAGGATGATGTCTCTTTCTCAAACATGTTTGTCTCTGCTCCTCTAGCTTTGAAGAAATAATATGACAGTGTTTAGGTTGTGTTGTAGTTGTACTGTATAAAGTTTTGACAGTAAATGGACCAGCAAAAAGAACGAATACCCTGATGACAAGACAGGATTATTTTTAGTCCTCACGACATTTAACAGTAACCCCTTGTGCTTTCCAGCAATGTGTGGAAATGAGATAATTGGGCCAGATGTGTTTGAGAACTCTCAAACAGTGTAGGTCTGTTTGTACTTTCTTTGCAGGAGGTACACTCCTGAGATCTCAGGAAGAATGACAATGGTGCAGTATTTTTAGGAAACAGATGATTTTTTATTACTAAGAAGGCAGCTATTATTGTAATGAGTATTAGAAATACACATATAGTCCTTTTTTCCTTTATCTGCTGAATTAAGTTACAATTGCATTACAAATAACTAAAAGAATGACCACATGCAGCCTGCAAAATCTTGATATACAGTATTTGCATCTGAGTACCTACTGATTGTTTTAGTGTAATCACCGGGGAATGGTGTTTGGAATTCAACTATACGGTTGTAACAGTTTTCCAAGGAAGTGGGATCTGGCTGAAAGAAGCTGTTTCACTCTCCAAAAATCACTGAGAGATTCATTTCATTTCACAGAGATGTGCTAATATTTTGGTCCCTGAGTGAAAAAAGAAGAAATTCTTAAATAGCACTGTCTTCAATGATGTTTCTCTTTATTTCCTTGCTGTCTGTTGTATGTACACTTATTTCAGAAGTAGCTTTGAAGTATTTCAAGGGTTGCATATATTTTCCATACTCTCTGGGTTCACACATTAGGAATTAAGATGCAATCAGAAAGCTGAGACCACTGCACATCTTGAGAGAGAAAGATGTAGATGGTAGGTGTGGGGGATGGAGTTATTTTGCAGTTTTAACCTGATGAAAACACGAAAAGCAGACTGCTGCTGAGCCAGCCCAGGGGAGGAAAAACTCCCAGTCTGAGAATTGGAGGGCGGAGGTTCAGAGGATCAGCCCCAATCTCACTCCAGCTTTCCCAGTGCCCTCAGGAAATGGTTTATCTATGAAAAGACTCCAAGGACTGGAACAAGAGTTATTTGCATGTTTTTTATCATTTTAGTTAGAAGCTGGCATTTGAATGAAGTGCTTATAACCTATAAAAAGCTTTTGTGTGCAGTTCAAGAAAGCTGTTACATAGGCTTTTGAAATTCCAAGGCGTTGAGCTATAAAAGTAAAAGATCTTGCTCCTATCTAACTATGGGGTCTAAAATCAATGGTTTGGCTTCATTTATTTTTTATTTTAAGGTTTGGGTGGTCGGACCAACCTAAATGTTCCTCTGAATGGCAAATTAGGATCAAATGAATGGGAGGCAAAATCTACTGTGCGTGCACAATTCACAATAAATCGCTGTACAGCTCATGTGTTTGTAGTATGCCGGTGTTTTCTTGAGGAGTGCTGTACATTTTAACAGGTGCCCTCTTTGTATATTTAGCATAATGGGAAAACATGTACAGTGGTATATGATTACAAATTTGGGTTTTCTATAATGTTGCTACGAAGGTGATTTTTTCCAACACAGTCTTACAGTTTGCCTAGTGAGCGGCTTTCATGTTTATGACCACAACAGTTACTGTGCGCTTCTCGCAGTCAGAGTGTTAAGAACCCATTCTGTTAACAGGTAACCAAACGGAAGCAGCTGGCTTACCAATTTAATCGCCTTCATGGGCCCCACATGAGAAGGTTTAAGGATGGGCTTTAAAATCCAATTGATCAGTGTGCAGCACCACTTTTAATCCAACACCCCCCTCATCCTTTGTGTTTGTTTCTAGATTTATAAAGTCACGTCTTTTCACAAAAGGATGAAATCCATCAATTTTGAAGAGTTCCACTTTTTGACTTTAACATTTTAGTTTTCTATGTACTTATTGTATTCCTCTTTTACCTGTGAGTGTTGTTGTGTACTTCCTCTGCAAGAAACAACAAATCATTCCCAGTTTAACAGGGAACCTTAAGAGCAAAGAAATTCCTGTAAAAACCCAGCTCCAACAATGTGAACTTTCCAGATTTCAATCTTTGTATTACTAATTATATTGAACAATTATACAATTAGTGAAGCACGGTCTTGATATTATGTATTATGTTTTTCTTATTGCCGTTTTAAATAATTCCTTGCATTTATATGTTTTGTATAAAGAAACCCTGGAAGAGTAAGAAAAGACTTTAGCAGTTGATTTTGAAATTTAAGGAGACCAGATTATAGAACCTCAAAATAGAATTTAGCCATGAAAGCAGAATTAATATCCGTACTCTTACAAACATGTCATTGTCTTTAATGACCAAGTAATGAAGACCTCAGTTGAACGTCGCTGTCACTGTACTCTAGCAATTAATTTGGAAATTGCAGTCCAGAGGAAAGACTGCCACCTACTGGTCTATCAATACCACTGGGTCACCACTTTTTGTATATTGTTATTAATGGAACAGAAGTGGAAGGAGAGGGGTAATTTTGTACAGTGCTCTGCGAAATTCAAGATAAAAGCAGTTCAGACATTAGAAGAACATTAAAAATGGACACAAACCTTGATTTTTACGGAGGTCTAGAGGAGAATAATTCCAAAGACATGTGTGGGATCTGGGTGTTTAAATAATTGAACCCCAGAGGAGCCCAGCCGTTTCTGCAGCTGGGGCAGGGAGCTCACAGTAATCCTCCGACGTGTAAAATGGTGTTGGTGTAGGGTTATGGGGTCAAACTGTCTTTTGGATGACTGAAAAAATCATAATTATCCCCCTGGGGCTGATGAAGTGGACTGCCCTGAAAGATCAGGAGGAATAGCTGAAAAGGTTCTTTTTAGAGGGCTGAAATTTGAGGCATTTACAGTATATATAAAGTTTAGATGTGGTAATGAAGAGCCTGGAATATGAAAAGCCCTCTCTCTGTGACTTTGTAGTTCTCTCCGAAGTGTTGAGGCCTTTTCAAAAAGATAAATACCAGAAGGCTAACCCTCCCCATCACACATGCACACATTTATTAGGGTCAAAGTGTAATCCATGGCTCAACATGGTAATGAAAGGACAAAATAAAGTTTTATTTATATTAGCAGAACCGTTTGAACTTGTTTTTCCTCTTAATGAGCATTAGAATTGCATTATCAGCATAATCTCTGATACCTGAGAGCTGAAGATGTTTTTCTTTGGACAGTGAGAGGAAGAGTACTCTTTTGAAATATTGTATGAAAATGAATTGAGCATTATTGCCAGTCTGGTTGGTCCTCTCTGGCACAATCCAGGTCTCTCTATTGTATGTAATTGTCTACTGTTTGCTTTCTTTTTTTTCACATAAATCTTGGAAGATGACTTAAGCTGTCTGCAAAATAAAACAACTGCTTGTTGTGTGCTTAAAGAACAGAGTCTCAAATCAGTGCTGAACAGGTGCAAATGTTGATTTTTTTTTAATTTAATCCAGTTAGGAAATAACAAAAAAATCTAAGTCCAGGGACAGCTTTGTTGAATAGTCTCTGGTGGGGTTTCTGATGAATGTTTACACTGACTTGATGTTTCATATTAAGAATTAAATTAGTCCTTAACCTGGATTTGAGCTTTTGACCTGCTGACACAGACCTGACTCCTTACCGTCTTGTCAGCCTCATCACAACATCTCATCCACAGCTGTTGGAATGTCACAGCTGGAGCCAGGCAAGTCAGTGCTTGAACACATCTTGTTGTAATATCTCAGCACGTATTTCTTATCATACTGTATAACATACACATTATAATTCTGTTTTCAGAATTGTATTTATTCAAAAGGATTCCATGTGAGTGAATGAATAATAATTGTATAACATTAAAACATTCTATAATTCCTCTTATAGAAGAAATTATAGTTTGGGGAAGAACAACACATCTCCCATGTGTTGTGTCCAAATGAGAGTTTCTGTCCCATTTTTCCAAATATTTTTGGATGTTGCTTATTGTGGTTTTAAAAATCATCAGATCTGGAGTTCTTCAAAAAAGTGTCCACTAAATCAAGGCAAGACTTTGGCCATATTATGGCACAATCCATCCCCCTCCAAAAAACCTCCTTTTCTAGCATATTAATATTTAACATAACATCCCTTGATTTAAATTCTGTGGTTTCAAAACACAGTATATTGTTTGCCTTTTCAATTCTGTCCCCACATTGTCTAGAACATGTAAGTGGTTTCAACATAAATACATACAGTAAAAGCCCAGTCTTTTTCATACATAGCCTCTTCTAGCTCAGCATTTTCAATTATGCCTGTGTACTTTAAATGCCATCTGCCAGGTGTTTGCCCAGTCTTGAATTTTATCTAAATCTTTTTTAAATTTTGGTTCTATTCCTACAGTATTTGCTAATCCTCCTAATTTTTGTATTATAAGCAAATCTCACCACTTTAAGAGCTATACTAGAATCTTGATCATTCTTATAAAGAATAGCAGTGGTCCTAGTACAGATCCCTGTGGTACTCCACTAACTCCATCGCCTCAGTTTTAATGTCCACCCCTCTCTAATTTCAATTTAATGACCATTTCTCAATCCAGAAACACCTGTTTCGATGAATGCCAACCATCTGCAAATAGAGAATTAATTATTTATGAGGAACTTTATCAATATCCTTCTGAAAATTAAATATATTACGTCACATTCCCAATGTGTATCTATTATGAAAGTTAGGATTCTTGAATAAATTAATCTTGTCTCATTTAACTGCTAAAAACCAAATGAGCTGCATAGGCTGAAAGTTTATCCATGCTGTGTTTTCAAGTGGAAGCTTTGAAAATGTCAAGATTTGCCCCAAATGTGTACAATTATAAGTTCCTTAAGAACACGTCAGCACTTACCTCATCAGATTCTGCAATGGTGTGATTCAGTGCTTGGTTAAGCTGATGCAGAATGTCCAGTGCAAGCATGATATGTTTTACAAACTGAAAAGGGAAGCAACTTTCTTGCAGGGAGTGTGCACTGTCGATGTAGTATGGAAGATCTTGGCAAACCTTCTTCTAAAAGTTGGATTATTAAGTCTATTAATCACAGAAATGACATTCATCATGGAAGCACAGACACGAACAAACACATCTGATCTTGAAGTATTAATTATTGCAAGGATAGTAGGTCAGTACAGTACCTTCAGAACTTGGGCAATCATGCTAAAAAAAAAAAATCAGTACATTATTTTGTGCAAAGCAGCATCCCAGGTAATTGCATACTAACAGTGGTTGTTTTGGGAAGCTTACAGTGTGTCCTTAGTACCTGTAAGTTGGGTGTTGATGATCCTTTAAACTTAGATAATCAAATAAAATGATCTTGGTGGGCATCAGAATTTACATGCAGCTCTGCAGCTGTTTCTGGAGTTAGAGGAGACAGCAAATAAATCTTGGCTGGTTCCGAGGACACCAAGCATGCAGTGTGTCAGTATTGACTGCACATTGCAAGGAGACCACAGTAGCAGGGTCTACTGCATTAATATTCAATGCCTGTAAAATGCAAGAAGCTAAAGAGACTAGAGTTACATTCTATAGCGCTGAATGACATTTTCTCTTCTGAATTTTACATTGTACTGTCACTTCTGTAATGAATTTAATATAGTTGCAGTAAAATGTCTGAACATGAAAACATTTCATCAGTCATAAAATAAAATTGATTGCATCATTCCAGAAATATTTTCTTAAAGTCTTTTTTTCCCCAATTTGCTGTCATTACAAATTTAACTGTATTATGCAGCTGTCCATTATAACTTTTCTTTTTCCACGTGTTGTCTGCACCTCAGTCGCAGTTTAAAAATCTTTCTTATTCAACTTGGCCCTTAGGCATATTTCAGTTAATATTAATATTTTGTCCCTAGTGCTTTACATGAGGAATAATGAATGATATCTGCACACATCAGTTAACTAACACTGCCCTGTAATGGAATAGTCCCATGTCAGTTTCCGTCGTATCAGTTGCTTGTTTTTCCTGGTAGTTTTGATTGCTTTAAAATAGTGAAAAACCTGTAGTCTACAATTGCTTGTTTGATTCATTTCTGATGCCGACGAATGAGGAACCATTTTGTCCCTCTTTTATTTCTGAGAGCATTCTTCCTGACCCCTTGAAAATGTTGCCTCCTTACAGGCTGGGACCAGTACAGTGAGTTATTTATCTGTGGTGCCTAAATCGCATTATCTCTAATGCAAAAAGCCATAGGCCACAAGGTACAAACCTTTTTGTGCATCGGAAAGGTTACTGTACAACAGTGTTCCTGTTTTAATCCCCTGCGAAACAAAAGGTCACAAGCAGGACTTGACTGACAATTTAATTACCTAGTAAAGCAATTCCTTTTCTCTTCTGCCACCAGAGCTAATTACATCGGAGCGTTTGGGCCTCCCAGGGTCCTTCCGACAGTGTCAGGGGAGCAGCAGAGTCATATTGGACAGGAAGGAATATATTTACAGTTCAGAAGTGGTATGCGGGTAGAGCTGGCCCTCAGAGGTGATCAGGAGCAGAGAGGACATGGAGACGGATGAAGATAAGCAATGACAGAAGCCACCACCGGGAGGGCAAAATCCTCGCTTGAGATTGACCAGCAACTGTAAATTCCAGTAAACAGGATTTCAGCTTTGGATGGGGTGGTGGGGGATACATAAACATAAAACACCAGTAAGAAAAGTTACCGATGACAGGAGGCCATTTGACATATTTAGCTCATTCAGCTGCTAGTAGGTGATTGGTTCAGGGAACTCACCCAGCAGTTTCATGAAGGAATCCAGGTTACAGGCTTTGATAGCGTGGCTGGGTACTCTCCTGTTTGTAAAAAGTGCCTTTTGTTCTGTATTTTAAATCTATTTCCCGTGAGTTTGTACTGGTTGTATTTGAGGGTTAGGGTTAGGTGATGTTGCCAGCAGTTCTGATGCGAGTTAAAGTGCAGTAAAGGGAATTTAGGATTTGCACTTTATTTCACTAGTGAAAGGATTAATGTTAGCAATATTTGTTTTGAGGCACTTGACATTCAGTCTTCGCTTTCAGTCCAATTCTGTGTGTGCATGATGGCCTGGTGTGACCGTGATAGCACGTTGCAGATCTACAACACTCCCTGCCAGTGAGTCCTGCCCTGCATGTGAATTATAAATCATTCACCACATGGTTCACCACAGTACCCTGGAGGATGATTGTGACGGGTTATGTCCCTCGATTTAAAGAAAAAAGGGCTGTCAGATGTAGCTCTTCTGTCAACAGGGTCTTAATTGTAAATTCTACCAGGTTTGTACTTTTGCTTTTCAGGATAATGTCTTCTGTGTCCTCAGAAACTGAAGACAGCATTGCTTAAAACTGTCTGATTTCTCTGTTTTAAGCCACGGTTAGTGCTCCACATTACCCTATGCAGACTTTACATGGGAAAAAAGTATTAAGAATCTGCAGAGTAATTTGGTTCGCCCACCTTTCTTTTTGATCTGCTTTTTTTTGCATTACGTCTTGTAATGCAGCATGTAATCTGCACTAGAGTTTCTTATACTAGATAGATTTAAGTATTCACCCTTGTGTATGAACTGGGTATCTCTGCTTTATTTCTCTCTGTAAAGCTTGAAATTAAGAGTACTGACTCGTGACAGGCTTTGCTGAAGGGCCCTGAGAGAAGCCTGTCTTTCTGGAATAAATGCTGTGGAGCCTAAAATCTGAGTAGAGCTTCTGTCCCGCATGGGTGGAGACTCTCAATGCTTTTCAAGTATGCAGTCTTTACAGTAGTCCTTTTTTTTTTCGAATAAAGGTCGCCACACACCAGAAGCATCTGCGAAAAGCAGAGGTGTACATACAACGACAGGACAAGATACAGAAGCAGATGATTATCCTATGAACTGCCACAGTTCCTAAGCATGAAGGTCTCAGCATTTCCTTTCAGATGTTTTGCCTCGTCTTTCTGTCATATACTGTGTAGAGTGGGCCTGGACCTGACTTACTGTATGCAGAATATGAATTCATGCACTTAGGGATGCAAGTGCCGTATCTTTCCATTTAGAGAAATGGGTATACCTACCACACTGTAATACAGTTGGGCTTTTCAGACTTGAGCGGAATTAATGATTAGGGATACCTTCTGATCTCCCAGCAGTATTTCTTGGTAAATAATCATTTTAATGTAGCATGTGTGCACTAGAGCAGCTGTGCAGCTGTAATTGTGAAACAGGGGGAGGTACTTTTGGGAGCAAAGTTTACAGCAAAATGACAAAATGGCTGCACTCTCCTGAAAATATCAGTCTCTTTGCATGATAAATTATTAATGAATATAATCTGAATTTTCTTTTCTGAGTTATGGTGTCATAGCCGTCCCTCATACATACATTACTTTCACAAGGGAATCCCAGTGGTTTTTATGTTGTTGCCAAATAAGGAATGTCCACTTCCATCACGAGTACACACTGCTGCGGAGATCTGAACAAGATCATTTTAAGTCAATGGAGTATGATTTTTCCGCTCAAGACGTTGTGTGCTGTAGTCTGTTGCAAGTGATCACTCTTCCATATATATTACAGGAGGTAAAAACCCCAAGAACCAGTATTATCTGCGCAGTCTATTACACAGTGATTCATGCTCTACTGAGCTGTGAGATTGTGCTGTTTAAATCTGTGTGCTTGCCACTGGTCCCGCGTCTGTCTGATGTTTTCCAGGCGAGCAGCTTAGGGTGAAGGTGCAGCTCTGCCAGGGTCTTGCTGGAGATGAGCGAGATCCTAGGCTGGCGCAGGACCGGGCACAGAGAGCCCCTTGTCAGTAACCCTGTGTCAGTTCTGCTCTAGCAGACGTGTCTGAAGGAGAAGGTAGCCTAGGGGACTCTGGGTTTATGGTTGGAAACAGAGCACCTGGAAAGTGTGTAGTAAAGCATTACGAACTACTGTACAGTACAGCGTGCAGCGGGCTAGGATCTCTCACTCATTGGCAATTAGCCTTTCGTCCTTTTTAAGAATGGGGACTGTCTTAGGTGGCGACCTGCTCAAACCACTTAAATAAACACAGAAGGCAAAGAAATGAGGCCAACCAAAGTATTTAATCGGTGAGCTATTTGAACATCAGAACTGATGCAGTGTAGGTAAAAAGCTGTCAGGAGCTGCTTCAGACATTTTGGCGAACTAGGAACCAGCTACAATATTTGCTAGAGGGGGATGTGCGAGACCTCCCTCCCAGTTTCCAATTTGGTGATATTCCAAATAAAATGAATTTATTGCACTCAGTGTTGTCTGGCTCATAAGCCTATTGCACAGCTGGTTGGGAACCTTTGGAGACTGTCTTGAAGCAGGAGGTCAGGAGTTGATGGATGGGTCCTTTATGGCAGGCAAGAAGGAGTCAGTGTAGATTAGGCAGGAATGGCTGGTGTTCCATTATAGTATACAATTGACACTGGAGCACCTTTGGTAAAATACAAACAAAGATCCATTTCTAAGTCAGAAAGGCTAGTGAAAGAAATGGGCGAACATCTGGATATTACTCTCACATAATTCAGAGTATTGATGCTCATATACATATAACAAGTAGAGATTAATTCCATTCTGAGAAGTAGAAAGAAGAGACAGTGTTTATGCCGGTGGGCCTTCTTCAGGTGTTCACATCTTTCTTTCTTTTTCAGCACTTTTTAATGTTTACCTCTTCTTTTGTAGCCTGCGAGCTGACACAGCTTCCCACTCAAACCATTTCAATATGCTGTTTGTGTACCGTACATACGCTTGCGTTGTTAAGCTTTACTGATTGAGATGAAATTTAGGGTAAAATGAAATGCTTCAGGAAAATCACTGTCAATGGCAATGCTTTTCTAGGTGTTCAGAAATCTTTGGATTTCATGTTTTAATATGCTTAGAACATATTTGTGTGACATGCTGTAGAACCTGTAATTCAGATATATTCAAATTTCCAAATAACTGGAATTGGTTAAAGGTCATGTCAAATGTCAAAGGGCAGCATGTTTTCTTGCCTCTTTTCAAACATTATTAGTGCTAAAGCAAAAGTCCCCTTTCACAAATTGTGCTTTTTTCACCCTTTGAAAATGTAACGAAAGAAAACTAAAGCTGTATTAAAGCAGTCATGCTGTCTGCCTTGTGAGTTTATCTTTATAAGGGTATATACAGTATAAGCCTTGTGTGCTGCTGATTAAACCCTTTTCTGTCTGCTGTTCTTTGTGCCAACAGTGCCTGACAAGTCAGTGGTGTTGAAAGACTGGCAGGGAGAATAAGATGTCACAGGAAATGTGGGTCATTGGGGGCACTTTAGCTCAGTGAGGAGTGGACTGTTGCAGTGTGCATCCTGTGAGCTTTTTTCCTTTCAAGTCCTGGAATAATACAGCACTCAGACAGCTATGAGCCCACTGAATTGGACCTTTACGAGGGAGAGTATCTGATTCATACAGGGCAGCAACCATTCATTTAATTTGCAAGTACAGTAGTCTAAATAGTGCTCAGCTACAGTACGTACTCTGATTTCCATTGTGTCCAGTATCCATATCAAAACAAAAGCACACAACTTCTTCTTATTTAAAAACAATTGTGTGTTATTTATTTCACATTTGCTTCAGAGTTGAGAATGCTCTTATGGCATGCTTTTAAAAGTGGAGTAGAGAGGATATACTTCAGTTTGTAAAAAAGGACATTACCATATTAATTCCTCCCATGATTTTGTATGAGCTCCTCCTGTGTAGAACAGCCAGACCTGTAGTTTTGCTAAGGTCTCACGGGCCTTTAGTGTAAGAGACTGATATACTGTTGGCAAGATCAATTTCACACTTGCGCTGCAGAGACACAAAAACAAAGACAGTGTCTAAAGAACTGGGAGGTGCTGTTAACTTGGTTCAGTTAAGCCCATGATTAGCTTATTCAGGTCGGTAAGCACTGAGTTTGAATCAGAACCTGTAGACATGTTGGCTCTCCAGAGCCACAGTTGGAGTCTCTTTCTCTATAGCCTTGTTTCTGTCAGTCTGCTGTTCCCTGGTATCCACAGGTCCACTGCTTTTTAGACCTACAGTATGGTGCATTTCAGTGAATATGGATCTAAGTGGTTTTGAATTTTTGTGCAAGTTCTGATTGCAAAATGTAATGATGAAAACCCAATAGACATAAGACATTTACTTTACAATCAGCATGGGCATTGCTCTGTGTCACACAAACCCATTCAAAACCCCAAAACCCAAAGTAGTGAATCAAAGTGACTCCAGTAAATATTTGCATGGATGATATACATGTGCTTTCTGGAGCCACTGTAATGAGGATCTGAAGAAAAACATGGAAAAGTCATCAAACCTTGACATATTTAAATAACACAAAAGGGCAAATGGGAATTATTTTGTAATTTCTAAAGAAAGTTGACAGTATATATACAGTAATGTTAAAACATTTTCTTTTGATTGGAGCAAAACACTTTTCCAAGTTCCTTATTCTCTTTGATATTATCAGCCTGGTGCCTGTTTTTTCCAGAATTCAACACTCAGACACATTTTAATGCATATCTGGGAGCAATTGACATGTTTTTGTAGTTACTATTTCCGGCAGTGATGTAGTTCTGAAAATAACCACAGTACGGTTTTGTAAAATGCCTCGTCTCCAGGTTCCTCTATTCCCTGTCGTATTCCTCACAGTTTTCTGCTTCCACCAGGCAGAGCTACCAGAGGGAATGCAGAATCATCATGCTGATTATGTACATTAGCATTTCTTCATATACTGGCATACATATATTGTAGAAGTTACAGAGTTGTACAGTATGTATCGTTTAAAATATTGTGAAAATTCAAAGTAAGTGAAGTTTTGAAGTACAGCATTGGCTGCATTGCAAAATGCCAAAAAAAATCTTCTTCTGGTGGATGAATCTTTGATTTGTCTCTCCTGCAGTGGACATTGGTAACGAACAGCAAATCAAGTTAAAAAGAATTCCCACTTTCACAGCACAATGTCTTGAAAACTTTCTGAAACATCACAGGATGTCAATGCAGCAAAGTGATGGGAAATCATCTTCAAAATAATAAAACCACAGTCCTGTAAAATATTTCTCTGCTGCTTAGGAATAGAAGCTTGTGGAGGACCTCTTTGGTGACGACTTGTGTTCTTTTGGTCAGAGTTTATCTGTATTTTCTCTTGGGATAAATGCTTTGGATGTTATGGATATTTTAAGTGACACTCAAAATGAAAGTCAGAAGGACGCTGGAGGACTGGACACTGCAGAACAGTAACTTTGCATGGTAGAAATTTGCACCCAAAGTCCGAATTCAAAGTCAGTTTAGTGTTTGTTATTGGGGGATGACCCAGCTCTGTGTTAGCTCCACTCAACAAAAGTTTTTGACATGGGAAAATGTCAAATATCAGTTAAAAAGGCTATTCAGTTTTTAATTCAAACTGTGCTAAAAATCACCAGAACAAAACTTAATAAAGGGGTGATTGAGCTGATATGGAAGGGCAAGAGGGATACAACTTTAAAAGCCATTGAAGCAGCTGCTGAGATTCACTCACTGTGATACACTGTCCCCTAATTATGATGTCAACATTTCAAATTATTCCTGTTTTAGGTTATGACAGTTCACAGGGATTTTACTTAAATATCTTGGGGTTTGATCAAATGTCAGTTTTTTGCTTTTTGGTTATAACAGTAGAATTCATTTATTTTTGTTTTACTTTGAGTGAGTATAGTCAATGTTTGCTTTAGCATTTTTAGCATGGACCGTTGTAGCACCTATTGCAGCCTGGGATGTATTGAGAACATTGGGTTAGAGAAATACAGTTTTTTACAGGATATAATTTAATCTTTTCATCTGTCTTCATTTACAGTACAAAGTACTGTATATAGAGTGGCTATTGCTATTACAACTGTAAGTGTGTATATAAGACATGAAATATAACTCTTCTATAAAATAGCTCCCTTGAAAAGAGTTTTTCTGAATCTGTGCTCTTCAGTTGTCTGTATTACCTCAGGAGTAACCCATCCTGTCAGGAGCCCTCTGTGTGAAGTGAGTCGTGCAGTTTGCAGATGGTTGTGATACAAGCAGGTGGCCTCTGTGGGCTGGAGGGGTGTCTCACAAGTATACTTACTGTTAATCTTTTTTTTCCCCTACCACTAAAATTCAGCGTCTGACTGTTATATAGACATATGGCTGTGTTCAATGTGGAGTATTGTCACTTAGTTTTTATTTTGTGTTTGAGTTCACCTAAATGAATTCATCTATCACTACAGAAGTGTAATGAATGTCTCCTGTGTCCTCTTATCATGATAAATATTTATTTATATATACACTGCAGTTGTATATTTGTAGGGTATTTTAAGTGGGCTTCTTGCATTTCAATTCTTATTCTACTACAAAACAGAATGGGCAACATACTGTATTGACGTGCAAGAAGCCCACTTTCAATGGAATGTAATTTAGCTTGCCTGAAATATAGCAGACTGCTGACTGCCTGCTTTTTGTCGCATAACTGTAAGGTTAGCTAATAATCAAAGAGTCTGAGTTTTAAAAGAATAGTTGACTGTATAAAATGTATTTTTCCCATTTATATGTTAGTCCAGTCAAGCTGAGTGTGCTGATTTTGTTGGTTGCTCAGACGGTCCTTGGATGAATTCTATTTTAGTGCTATAGAAGTTTCTTACAGTACATATTCGACAGAAAATACATTTCCAGGCTAAAATAGTTTTAGAAACATTACATTTTTTTCTTTCCTGTAGATCCGTTGTTGACTTGTAATCAGACCAGTAGTAGTAACATTCCCAGTTTTTGTTGGCAGTGAACCCATATAATCTACATCCTTTGACAGCACCTGCAGTATTTCTTATTTTTTTTCCTTTTGTTGTAAAAATTCTACAAGATGCACCCTTTGCAGATTAATACATTGATTTCTCATCAACCTGATTGACAGTAAGTCAATAAAACTGACCTTCAAAAGGTTATAGATAGTTTATTCTGTTTATAATGAACACATCTGGAAGGATGTGACTGCATACAGATGCAGCCATTCAAAACGCGCGGTAAAACTCCGTACCGCAGGAAAACACCTACAGCCTACTGCGGTACGTAATTGGCTGGCCAAAATGGTCGACAGGTGGCACTTGTGGTGCATTAGTTGTTAGTGAAATGATTGCTTCTTTTAATCTCTCTACTGTACATGTTTATATCTGCTTAATATGATATATTAATATGGAGAGTTTATTCTGTTTACAATGAACCATTTGAAAGGATATGACTGCATACAGTAGCTGGCTGTTTTTATCGTACCCCACTTTATATCACAAAATACCAGTTCTTTATAATTCACTTACCCTTTAAAAATAGTTGACAAATGTACCCTGTGAAACAAAATTAAAATGGATTATGAAAAATAAATCCCAGTACAGTAGTTTTAAGAAGCACATAATTACAAATCCTAGATAGAGAATCCTCTGACTTTCTAACCCCAGAATGAAGCAGTATAATCTAATCTTTTTTGGCACCAGAGATGTAAGAGAATCCCTGCTGCATTTTTTCAGTGTGACATGCCATTTATTGTACTTGCTCTACTATGCTTTCATTGGGATTGTGCTCTCGGAGGTCAGTCTGTCTCTGGAAAGGTGAGCAAAAGTGAGAAGCAGCACAGAGAAAGAGAAAAGCAAAAGTGGATTTAATTTTTGTCCTACCTCCAACATTCCTGTCAAGGCTGTCAAACAGATAAATATATTATATATTCAATAAATATAACGAGATTAAACTTTTACAAGTAGAAAAGAGCAGCCAGATTGGTCAGAATAATTTATGATCTTCTTTTCCATATGTCAACTTTTAAGTATATCCATTCTCAGTACTGGTGTAATGGTACAAAAAGCATGTTAGTTCAGTTTGTACATTTACAGTTTATACTGAATTTAAAATATAATATGTAGTATTAACAGGTGGGGGTTTGAGAAAGACACTGTGGATAAAAGTGTGTGGTTTTCCCAAAGCCATGTACAGTAGGTGAGAAGCAGGCTGTAACACACTAGCAGTCACAGCCCACATAGGTGCACTTGGTTATATTTCTATACAAGGGGCTCATTTTATTCTTCCAGGGTACCGGAGCTCTGTGCCGGTTCTGGGTGGGTGTCACATTATGAAATGAAATGGGATGGAAACTGGTGTTACACTCTAAAACAAAGCTTTCAACGTATCATAACATATTCATATAATACTGCCTACTGTTTTCTGGTGACTTTGTCCTAGATAAAATGCAAAATTGAACACAACCACCTACAGGGAAATTAATGTATCGCTTCATGGCAGCTTTCTGCTTGTCAGAGGTTTTGGGAATCACCCCTGTGGAAAAACATGATGATGGTTTTGGAATTTGTGATTGATTGATGGAAGCAAGTTACTTATTTCATCCAGGCCTTAGTCCCCAGGATGTCTGTGGCTAGACATTGCTATGTCCTTTGATTAGTTAATAGCATCCATAAGTAATGTATGCAATATGAGACTAATGGTTCCTTCCTCTTTGTACATTTTCTTCTGAAGTTCTTTCAGTGTTTCCTTTGGTTGTCAATCTGTCTATAATCAGAAATTCACTTATCCTGGTGTGGTTTGCAGCAAGAACTAGCTCCTAGTGCACATTTCCTATTTCCTTGGATGGTCTTGGGAAAATAAGAGCAGTCAATCAAATCTCACTGGACCCAGCGACAAACAACACAGACTCAGACAGAACATGCAGACTCCACACATGTAAAGTTAAAATAAAAGCTGTGGAGCCATGAGGGGGCAAATCATTACCATGCCACCCTGTTGACCCATTTCCTCTTTTCATACATATGTATGTTCCCCACAAGAAAGATAAGATTTCAGTGATCCTCAATAGTCAATTTGTTATTGGCTTTGTTTGGCTATTGATTCAGTGTATCCAAAGAGATACACTCTTCAGACACGCAAAAGAAAGGTGACAAGTGGGGTTTGGAAAGTTTAATTTTTCATATTTTAATTGGTCCCACCACAGTGAAATTATAGGTGTCTTTTCAGTGATAAGTGAAGCCAGACTGAGGCTGTCATGCCCATCCCATGCAGGGCGTTAGTTATGCCGTCTGCCTTATGCTAATTGACTGGCACGAGCTTTTCCCACTAGCCTGGCTAAACACAAGTGTGCCAAATCCCTAGCACAGGCCTGGAGCTTTTCTGAATTTAACAGAAATCTCTCTTGCCCTAGTGCTGGCAGTCTGGAAGAAAACAAATCTAGCAAAACCTAAAATTTCACCTGGAATCAGTGGGGACTTCTGGACATTACAGTTCTTAATTTCATAAAGAAAGTCTACATTTCAGTTATTCTCCCTACAGTATATATCTATTGCTCAACATCTAGTTGATCTAGTTATAAAATGAATACATTCTAGCTGTATTTTAGGCTTTGAATACATGTACAGTATACTGCATTTCAATTTGTTTTCAAGTGTAAGTATTCTGATCTGTATTTTTTTCTTGCCACAATCACTTTCATGTGCAATCTGTAAGGAGTTTTAAAATCAGTCACATTTTTGTAGCATAATTGCTTTTGCAGTACGTTTTGTAGCTATCAGCTATTTGAATATATTAATGTCAAAAAGAAAGTGTGAAGATGATCATTTTATTTTTAATAGTATTTAGTAAATGAGAACAGAAAGTCTGTTCTGTAACCCATTTTGTTTTGATAGGAGACTTTTGATAGGGGGTTAAAGGGTGTAAGTAACTGGCAGGTGAGATGCATGACATTTAGAGAAGCGCACTGAATTTCTTTAAAGTACAGAAGGTTTTGGCAACGATCTGTATTAATTACTGCAAACTGGAGTCCTCTGCAGTTAATAAGCTGGCTCGCAGTCTGAGGTTGCCTCACTGGTTCTTTCCTTTTTGGATTTTAAAGATTATTTTTGTTATTGTTGTTTCCTTGCCTTTAACTGGCAGAAATTCAGTAGGAAATCGAGTGCTTTTGTCCATTAATTAAATTAGAAAGCCGAAGAAAAAGCACCAAGAAGGCTTTCCGCTGCTTAGATACCAGTGGTGTTAAAGAGCTATGTGCTGAGCCTTTGAAAGCCTGGAAACTGCAGAGGTTCATTAACTGAGCAGAATAATAAGACCCTCTCAATGTTTGTGCAGAGGGAACACAGTGCTGGACATAATTTGTCCTCTCCTTTGGATGAACTTATCTGACATCACTCAAAGACATGCCGTGTCGGAGCTGGCTTAGCTAACCTGTGGTAGAAATCAGGGGTGTCTAACAGTCAGGCAATGTGCTCATATTCCAGGAAGTCTAATTGAGTTACTGGAGTCACCCTGAAAGAGCAGCTGAATAGTAATTAAACACTAAATAAAATTTCCACTTACAAATACACAGAACAATAAAAAAACAGTGGATACAGAGAAGTACATTTTAACAAATGTTATAAATATTGTACTGTTCAGTAATTAAACAGAAATAATAAAATAACTTGGTGCTTCCCTGATATGTTTGCAATTTGGGTTTCTTACGATTTTCAGTGAGAAAGAGTGAGATGATACGCCGAGGTTGCCACACGTGCGCGGAAGTGAAGAGCCAGAAGAGTATAACACAGCCCAGCTGAGTGCCTGTGGGGACTCACCACACTACCTGCTCTTCACAAACCTAAAATGTAAAAAAGTTTTATCATAGGGCCCATGGGGTATTTTACTTTTGAGCTGAACCCACATTACGAAAGGTGTGTCGCACATCATTTGGGCAGAGGGTGTAGTTTATCACATGTCGGTGCCTGGCACCCAACCCTTTAAACACACGCCGGGGAGAAGGAGGAGACAGGCTCCTCTTCAAATTCACTCGTTTCTAAGCAGTTGACAGTCTTTTGCCGGAGCTGGAGAGAGGACTGGAAACGAAGCGCATCCCTCACTGATGGCAGTATAATCCTACAAGTCCTCGAGGACTGACAGGGGGCGCTGTGTCGCCGAGTTCTGAGAGAGCCCTGGCTGGACAATCCCACTCTGCCCTCTCTGTGCTCTGCCAGCTGTGCGCCAGCGCTGGGAGACCCTTAGTTTCAGTCAGCTTGTGCTCAGGCGAGCCATGCCATTTAGCATCATTTAATTTAAAGCCTATTGAAAGGGACTCTAGATGACAAATCATATCTCTTTAAAAAGAAGGCTCCTAAAAAATGAGATTCAGGTAAAAAGACACAGGTCACAGTCTGGTAAGGATTTCACAGAAATACAGAGGTAATGCATGGTGTTGGTCTGATTGTTTTGGAGTCTTACAGACATTTCTTCTTGATTTAAAAAAAAATGGTTCTACCATGTATGTACCAGTATATGTTTAATAGTAATTGTGGGTGATTTTAGAAGACATATGGGCTTGAAACAACTTATGAACCCCTAAAAAAGAAATCCTTTGCTGTAAAACCTAAATGCCTGTACTGGCATGTTTGTTGATGGCCTTAGTTACAGCTTGTTTCTCAGTGACTGAAAAAACCTCAACAGTATAACACATTCTGCTCATTTGTTTTTGTTTTAACTGCTAGATTTGGGATTGAGTATAAACCACTCGTAGTGCTGCAGCTGTGTGCTTTCAGATATTAATATCACAATCCTGGTCTTTCACAGATTAGCAAGAGTTGATCTCAGCATTGCTGCTAATGAGGCTTTGACAAAGGCTTCAGTCTTGTGAGGAGACTAAAGACCAGGGTTTATGCTTCTTATCTCCTGAGACACTCGGTACAGAATAAAAGGGAAGAAGAGAAGAGAATTGCAGAGTCTGTAGCCTGGCACAGCTAATCCAATTGGCCAGAGAACAAGATAAAACGGTTCAAGCGCCTAGTGATTGGAAATTGGTCAGAACTTCAGATGATCAGATGAACAGTTATTGTTTCTGATGTTGTCTAGAATAGGGCCTTTTATGTTGTTTTATTGTGCTTTTTCTAGCTTCAAAGAAAATGTTAATAGCCTTGGCACACTGGTCCATCCATCTACTACCTGGGAGCAGATGTCCTCTGAAAGTCATTCTCCATTTTATGCTGAAAGTCCAGACTGCCAAGGCTAGAGTCGTGTCAGAAGGACCAATAATCCTGATGTTGCTCCAGACAACTCTGAACCCTTACAACAGCAGTGGCACTAGAGCAGTTGTTTTCCTGTTTTTACACTGTGTAACCAAAATGTTTTGCTAAGACATATTCCTTCTGAACACAACCTGGCCCTGCCTTGCTTTGCTCATGAGATGTCCTGATATTACCATTTGGCTATTAAGAAATCAGTGTTAGTGTAAGAAATCAGAGGCTGTGCTGTCTCAGATGATTACAGAAGGAAGGGGCAGTTCTATCATGAGGTTCACTTCTTTATAGGAACCCTGTGATGCCACAGACAATATGCAGTTGACTCAGATAAGAGATGACAGGGGGAGACTGAATGAGGCGTGAGGCAACTAAGATACTGTGGGCTGATTAGGAGTCGCTGGGTCCCGAGATTTATCTTACAGCATCTCTTTTCAGGCGTATTTCAGAAATGGATTGTTTGACAGCCAATTTAATCACAAAAAATAATTGCTGCAAATAATTTTCTCTCCATTTTGTAGCTGTATCTAAAATCACAAGGGTCTGACACAGGTGGCTTTAAGAAATATTGAGAGGTGTTTGCTATTCCACATTTCCCAAAGAATTAATTTCTGCTTTTTGCTTTTCTCAGATATTACTGGATCCTCCTGGTGCAATTTAGATACTTGAGTCCCAGTCTTGTTTGCTCTTCTTTATTTTCAGTGCCTTCAGTAGGCTTGTCTGTATTATTGTTAAAAAGCATAATTTTGGACTCCCTGTTCAAGGTGACAACAAATGACTACATGAGTACAAACAGACTCTCGTTGGATTCTTAGCACTCTGTAACATAAACAGACAGTACTGTATACTTACAGTCCTGTATTATTATCCAGAGGTTCCGAGTACATATCTAAGAGGACCCAATGTAGGTTCCAGATTAATATTTTATTCCAGTCCAGGTTTGAAAAATCAGTTGGTGTTCATTTAAAACAAAAAGCGGGTCTGTTCTCCCAATCCTCTTATCTAAATTTAAAACAATTTTTTTTTTACAGTTTCACATACAGTACAGTGGCCCTGTGGTATATAGATATTCCTCACCAGTGTTGTCCCTCAACAGGATTGCCAAGTTAACATTCCTTTCTTACTGCTGTGATGTCTTTCACATTTTCACAGTTTCCTATCCTACAGTACTCCTGTGTGAGGCCAGGGGCAGATGGACGGTCTTGCTTTTTGGCTAGATCTTTTTTCACTTTGGTTTAATCTAATTTGCAGTTTCTGACAGACCCTTTGAAACGGGGTGTTCGTTGACTGTAGCTGCTATTTGGGGTACTGGGGTCATTTTCCCAAACTAGAGCTGAAGCAGAAAGGGGACCAGACACACTTGATAGTTTTCCTCAAGCTATTATTTATTTAAAGTAGAACTGTTTTTATAATTGGGCAGGTGGGGTTGGGTGGGGTTGCCTCGGTGGTTAGCATTGCTGCCTGGCAGCACTGGGGTCTTGAGTTCGCTTCCAGACCTGGGGTGCTATCTGAGTGAGTTTGTATGTTTTCTCCATATGACCAGCATACTGGTACAGTAGGTCCATTGGCTTCTGGGATCTTTGGCTTGGGTCTGTTTGCCTTCCCTGTGACGGACTGGTATCCAATCTTGGGTGTACTGTACCCTGCTTCGCACCTGTTGTTTGCTGGGATAAGCTCTGGCTCTCCTGCGACCCAGAAATTGAAGAACTGGTTAGGAAATGGATAGATGGTTTTGTACTTCGCTCACGGTTATTCTGGTTTATGATTTTGGCCTTCTTAATGGAATCTGCCCTGTATGTTCTGTACTTCTTGAGTCAGTACAGCCATAAAACAACCCATTATTCCAGAACCCCATTTCAGTGTTAAGTCCTCCCTCAGCCAGGCAGAAATGTGCCCGGAATGTAACAAAGTGGTCTTACAAGCTTTGCAGAAAGAATTGCAAGGGGCAATAAAGTCAATGGCCATGAAACGTCCAACTTATTTTACGAGTGCAGGTGATTTCGTCAGCTGGGTAATTACACAAGCACGTTCAGGGAGTTGTCGTTTTTTTAAATAACGGCGGGATCCACAATAATGCGTTAGGGATCCACCAGTTTGTCAATAGGCACCGTCTGCGAAGGTTTCACAATCAAAGCTGAAGCCATTTTTCTTTGCGGCCCCTCCACCATTATGTGCTTTTATTTCCCGGCGTAAGTGATGGACGTTCCTGGGGAGAGGACTGGGCTCCATTTGTTTTGCCTGCTGTCAGAAGTCTTCACTGGTGTCTGCAAATTAATGACTGACATGTAGAAATAAAAAAGACTCCCGGTCTGCACAGGAGCTGCATACTGAAGTTGTTCTCATCTTAGCGTTTGTCTGTAATTTCTATCCCTTGATCAGGTAGAAGACTGAGGCTTCTACTTAACAAAGGCTCAGCAGGCACAGCTGTTTAAAAGGTATAGGGGTACTTAATGTCTTTTTGAAAAGCAGTGCCTTACAAACACAACACAAGGCGTGATTGCTTCTGTGGCAGGGGTTCATTTCAATTACAAGCAAATTAAAGAGTTCCACCTTGCTTGAGAGTAATAATTACAAGAGGAAATTCCACCTGCTAGGACAGAAATAGGTTTTCAGACTCCCATGCACAAATAATGAGCATGTTCAAGGATTCATGTTGCTTTCTACCTGATTCATGTCAAGAAGCTACACTGACTCATACTTAAGTAATCTTATAAAATTAAGAAAATAAAGTCTTACATTGTCAGAAACCGAGATTGAATTGTGCTATATGAATTTACGGGCTATACTATTTTTTTTCTTGTTTTATTATGTTTTTGAATGAGAAGAAATGCAGTCTCAGGGTATTGTAATGATTGCTGTTGCTGTTAAAGTTGCTGTAGACCTGATGTGAATCATGTTATCTATACCGTGGAGGTTAACTGTATTTCATTTTCATCTGTGGCCTTCGAAGGGAGATTAGAATGTATTCCAATAGAATATTTATTTCTGTGCACTCTTTTACCAACATTTGATTTGAACTCATTTCACACCTGAATATTTTGTCAATAGTTTTATTAATTTAATCAGACATTAAAATGATAATTATGAACATTTCTATACCTTTAATGGATAGGCCTGCTTCCTGGGGCATAAGCATGCGAAGTTCAGAGCGAAAGGTGACAGATTCAGCTGTTTTCAGTGCATTTCAGTGCATTCGTGGTTGATTTCATCCCAGTGGGTGGCAAAAATCCACTTTCACAAGAGGACGTTAAAAACTTGACTGCCTTGTTAGAAAACGGAGGATATTCAGATTGCTTTTGATGAAACTAAGTCTTGAGGACACTGTTAGTTTCTGTATCAATAATCATTTACTTATTCATGTTCTGGGCCAGTCGTTTGATATTTGTATTGTGCGTTCATGCTGCTTGTATGTAGTGCTTTTCCATATGTGAGCTTTCATTTTCACCTGTCGGGTATCATACAGGTTCCAACTCTTTTTAGGACAGTGAAAATGGAGACTGCAGCTACAGAGAGCCCAAAATATATCACAGGTCTCTTGGATTGTACAAAAACTGCCCTTATTTAAGACTGGCAAGATATCTTTTGTTTACTCATTCATTTATTCACAAATACTGTGACAATTCACTGACTGGTTCATGTTATATGACCTTGCCAGACAATTTATTTTTTTCTTCTTGCTCTGCCAGTGTCACCAGGATCAAACAGGAACCGATGGCAGGGGTTAATTAAACAGGGATCTGTGAGAAAGCCAGTGCAGGGCCGATACAATATTGTGCGTAGCAGACTGGTCTATTGGTTTGACCCTGTTGGAGGGCACTGAGGGCTCTGAGTAAATGGCTCCATACATCACTGCTCTGCGGCTGTCAGATGCGGGCAGCCTGCTTGATGTGAGTGACAGCCGATCGGTCTGCAATGCTGCCTCTCCAGCCCTCCCCCTACCAAGTACTGCAGCAGCAGACAGATCCACCCGCTGCAGCTAGGAGGACTGACTCTGACCTTGAACTGGACAGCACCTGTACCCTGCTCTTCCATTTCTTTTAGTTCTGAGCTGATCGTTTGCATTTTGTCCTTTGTAAAAGACTAAACAGCATTCTAGCAGGGACCTGGGAACTGCCACATGGATAGAAGTTCATTACCCCGACTGCAGTGGCTTGCCTTGCTTGTGGATACTTTGCTGAAGCGCTGCTGTATTTCCGTATACAGCAGGAAAGGCTGTTGGCCTGCTGGAGTCAGCGCTGACTCAGGAAAGGAATGTGCAGAATTCATTTCGTTCTTGTGTGGAGATTATCTTGCTCAGGAGGGACGCAGCCGTAGCAACGAAGCAGGCACCTTGCTCTGCCCGCGGTGCCCGCGGTGCCCGCAGGCCAGCCAGTACGGCCGGCGGCTTATCAGCATCTGCAATGAGGCCAAAGGCAATGCGATGCGATTGACTTTTCTGCAGGGTCCACCAGTGTCGTTTACTGCCACCGCCGATTATTGTAGCACCCTGTAGTCATCCGTCTTTGATGAAGACGCGAAAGCTTGTTTGACGTGCGTGAGTAGTTTATCTCCTGCCTATATATCATAGGAAATGATGAAGGGCATCATTCTGCAGCGCACCTCTGGCGTACTGCTCTGGATTAGATACAGGCTCTGGCCTAGAAAGACAGATCGAGAAAGGAGCTCTGTTATTCAAGATGTGGTACAGTATGTCTGGAATGTTAAAGAGCAAAATGGTATAGCTGCCATCAATAAAAGAAGACATTTTAATGTTTGAGGTGTACTAAATAAGTTGATCTTTTTAAAGATTCAATTATTTTGAGTTTTTAGTTGTGGGGAGTAATCTGGAATTACTGCTCAGATATATGCTGGCTGGCGTAGTACCAACACCTCCACATTTACTGGACCATGAGTGGCTCCAGATTTGCTCCACACTCCTCTGTCCTGTCTGAGCTTAATGGTCGGTTTGGATTTGAACTAATGTACATCACGTTTTTTTCTGACACTACTAATCTTATTTAATTTATAATCCCCGACAGCAATACCTCAAGGCCCTGGAAAACTGAATTTACAATGCCCTGACTAGTCTGGTTTTTGCTTCAAAAACTCAAGATGTCAATCAGGACTCTCCAAGGAACCTAATCTGATGAATAATGAAATAATCAGCCGCTCTGACTAATGAAGGACAGTTCTAGCCATTCTACACCTGAGGCAGTATACTCTGAGCTAATACTTCCGGTGACATCAGTAGAATGTGATTAAATTGGATACTTTCTCTTACAGAAGGTATTACACCTTTTTATAGCTAGATCAAGTTTAAAAATTAAAATAATGTTTAAAGACTGATTGAAGATGCTTTCTTCAGTCACAATCTGAAGCATTAAAATTGTATAGGACCAGGACCAGGCCTGGTAACAATTGTATTGCATCATTTGTGGAAAAAGGGATCACAATACTTGACCATTTCAGATGCATGGAGAAATGTGTGCAATATTTTTGTTACAATTTACAAAGAAGAGGATTTGCACAGTATTATTAAAAATAATAGATTTTTGCTCGCTTATCGAATAGATCTTGTCTAGCAGGATTGTCTTCACCTTCACAACCCTTTCTTATTACATGTGATTAATTAAAGGAGTAATTATTGTACAGACAGAACTGGGAGTGTGGGTATTTGTGTAAATAATGTAGGATTTTTGATATTTCACTGAACATGGAGCTCTGCCACTGTGCAGGAGTCACTGCTCCTGACTGCTGTGATTAATTACTTTTAATAAAAAATAGTATTGTGCTTGTCAAATCAACCTTCTTTTTACATGTAACGTGAATGATTGTTGAAATAATTGCTAATCCTTGTTGTATGAAATGAGGTTTCAAATGTCTTGGCTTGCAATTTAATTTCTTACCTCAGTACTTCCATGTGAATGTCCCACTAAATCAAAAGATGAACTTTTTTCCCTTAATGTTGCATAGCAACTGTGACTCTGGACAGGTTAAGTTAAGCGGGCCAGTGGATCTCAGCAGCCTGTTGTCTAGAAGAACTTTTACTATAAACAGAGGACGAAGGCGGACAGCTCAGAGGCCCTAATCAGTTTAGTTGTCAGTGCTAGCAGCATCCTTTCTTTTGATAATAATTGGTTTTACCTCAGCCCTAGAACAACTTACTGAGAGTGTATTTCAGGGTGGGATTGAGAGTGTACTGTATACCAATGAAAAAATTGAAAGCTTAAATTGTTTTAAAATGGTTAGCTACTGATTAGTGTTTTTTTAACTTTAAAATCTAAGAGCTCACAAATACCAGAGATTGCTGAAGCCAGCTGTAATAAACTGTATTTATCATGCTTTTTCAGAAGAACTTTAGTGCAGTGTAGAGTTTTGTGTGGATCCATAGGAACAGTAAGTCCTTGCTGTAATTCAAGGTATAAGTGCTTAAAATGCTGTATTTACAAAGAACAAAGACATGAGGATGTCTATGTGTATTAAGAAAAATGCATCTTATTCTGTACTGTTTACAAAGCTTCCAACCACTTCTGTTTGAAAACAGAAATGAACAAATAATTGCTAATCCTTGTTGTATGAAATGAGGTTTCAAATGTCTTGGCTTGCAATTTAATTTGCAGAGGATAGCTGAAGCAACATAGTATTCTTCTACATTTGTCCAGTGTGGGCTTTCTGCCTCAACACCATTATCCACTACACTAACAATCACTAAGTATTCAACGGTGCTCTTGTACACCAAGAAATCAAAAGAGTGTGTCCCTCACCTGACTCAGTGATGCTGACACACAGAAGATCATCATCTCCTTCAAGACCTCAGTCATGCACCTCTGTTGTGCAGGAGCTCTGGAGATCTACTGAGAGTTTAGTGGATGTTGCAAACAAGACTATACAGTGTGTGAAACATACATAAAATAATAGCTAATGCAGTACAGATGCAGTGCTTTGCTTATGTGAACCACAAGCTGGAAGCTCTGATCGTTTATTAAATTCCTTAGCTCCTCAAGGTAAAATATTTTCATGGTTTTTAACCATTCCATTGAGTATTTTAACATATTTTGTACTTTGTAATTTAATACTGCTTTGCTTAAACTACCTCAACAGGTCATTTTCCTTGTACAAAAATAGTCAGCTTAGAAATTGGGGGTCATCAAAATAATGTGATGTCAGCCAACATACCAAACTTAGTAAAACACATCAGCCCTAAAAGAATGTGATGTATAAGTCTCTTAGTTAAACAAGACGCTACAATCACCATCTTTGTGTTCACTGAAGTTTTCTTTCTCCTCTTTGCCTCCCTAAGTCAGTGCCCAATAATTCACAAAAAGCATATACAATATACATGTCAAAATTATTTGAGCGAGCCTCAAAGTGGGTTTACATCTAGAACATTTTTGTAAGTTTTAAAAAATAAATATCTATACATAAACAAAAAGCATATGCTATTTAGAGCCTTCATCATTTTGAATTTTAGAACATGAGGCCACTTAAATGTAAGATGAGAGTGTAAGGCTCAGCATGATTATTTCTTAATCGTTTCGATCAAAGAAATTCGATCATTTCTTGAAGTCTTGGTGTTGCTGTAGGCAGAGCCTCGCGGGAGACTGGTAAGTGGTTTTAATCCGTTTTGAGCAGCTTCGGTCTGTGTGCTGCTCACGTTTTGTCTCGCTGGCTGCTGTGAGGCAGGGAAACTGCTTGTCCTGTGAAGCTGCGATGACGTTTTGAAAATGTTGGGAGGCTGGGAGCGCTGGCACTTGTTCCGCCGTCACTCCACAGAAAGGAAGAGGCAGGCCGGCAGGAACTGAACCATCCTTTCAATAATTGATAGAGCTGAACTCTCAAACAGCTGTCTTCACAGAACAATCCCGCTTTAAAGCCTGGTTAGATGTGCACTGTTCAATAAATTTTTAACACAGGGCGATTTGTTACAAGTAATGATCTTTTGGTTACTACAATCTGATGCAGGGATGAATCCTTAGGAGGAAAATGAGGCCAGGATTGCCTGGGGTGTTATTGGTTTTTCATGATGAAGCGATGTACTTTTGTCCCTGTTGACATTGGTTTACTTTGGGACAGGATGATCAGACCCTCACAGGTCCTCAATAAATGTGCAAATTTCCTTGATTCTTTATGTGTATCATTTTCACATATCTAGTTTATATTCTCTTTGAAATAATAGATTATTGCCTTTCGTGCAGTCTTGCACAATGCAGTGCTGGGCAGAAAGGTTAGGGGACTAATCAATGGGAGCTTCTTTTCAGATGTACTTTGGATTGATTTGATGTCGGTCAACAAGAACAAAAATGTAAACAAATGGTGTTCAACTCTTGACCCAGTGTTGTTTGAAATACAGTTACTTGTGCCTCAAAGGTGCAAGTAAACAACAATGACTCGCACTGTTTTTTTTTTCCTGCTGAGCTGCATAATGATTTTTTGTCGCACCCGAAACTAAGAAGGCCTGTGTTGAAGAAATATAAACTGCTTACATAAAATACAGATATATGGGAAGTACAGAGCTTGATGAAGCTCCTGTTGAAAAAAAGATGTACTGTACAGTAGATGTTTATGGTGATGTGTCATTTTCATCTTGGAGACATTGTTGGGTAGCATTAAAAAAGGAGAAAGAATGTGAGAATGTATAAAAGTGTAGAATTTAGATCAAGGGATGTTATGTTAAAATTGTATAATGCAATAGAAAGACCTTATTTGGAATATTGTGCGCAACATGTTCCAGAATATATTACTATTCTGGAAAGAAGCCAGTGAAGAGCAACCAGATACTGTACATTCCCAGGCACCAAGGAAAGTTCAAAACTGATTCAAGTACTCAGAATCCTTAAAGAGACGTCTGAACATAATGACTGCAAAAATTCATCAGTCTAAAAAAAATAGTTCAAGGTGATTTTGCTCTATTATTTTCACAGGCTGTTTTCTAATCCCACAGAGGGATAATGCTTTGTTTATGGGGTCATTACATTCAGTTTGTTTTTCTCAGGACATTTCTAACTTTCTGTCCTGGAGACCACCTTGTAACTGTCTCTGATAGCATTTCAGTGCTATCACATAGGCATTTCATGTAAGCCTTTCATTGCACTTGTGCGTATGACAAATAAACTGAATTGAATTGGTGACTGTCTCTGGGGTCTGTCTTCAAAGCAGCCATTGAATTAAGGTGAACTGTACCAATGTTCAGCACTCATAGGTACTAGGTTAGGGTTAATGTAGGAGAATGACTGAACCTAGATGTTTTAAAAGAACGTGAATGTGTTGTTAGTTCAAGGAGAATTAATGCTTTAATGGAACCATTGAGTTTCTTTGATATTTTTATTTTTTGCCTTTTCCTGTTATTGACATGAGGTATTAGGCTATGCACTACTGCACAAAACACTTTATCAACATTTTTCAATTGTGTCCAGAAAACCATTGAAATTAGCTTAATTCGGCCCATTCAAAGAAATTGGTAACCTTCTTTTCTTTCAAGCTTTTTAGTCCTAACCTACTGTAGGTAGACGTTACATGGCCCCCTACTCTCACTACTGCAAACCTCATGATTTTGCAATGTCAGGACCTGTAATGTTTCTTCGACCATTCCAAAATCACAACAAAGTGACACTCTATTACCTTGACATATCTCCTCTATGTGATTTGTTGATCAAATATTTTCATTGAATTAAGGTATACCGGACATACTAGTCAATTTTCAGCGCAGTTAGAGAATGACTGAACCTAGATGTTTATAAACAACATGCTCAGCACAGTGGGTTGGTGGCTCAGAGCGTATCAGGCCGAAGATTAGAAGTGCCGAGGCACTTGTTAATTACAGAGAAAATAAGCTTCTTTTTTTTTTTACTGGTGGCTTTAGAGTACATTTTGGCTAGTTAGCTCATAACCCACTCTTGCAGACACTCCAGTTGAATGCAGTTGTACCCCAGCTACTCCAGTCCAACCAGCTGGATATGTGGGACCAGCAGTGCTACAGTAGGAAGGTCATCCATGCAATGAACTGGTGTCCAATCCAGGAAGGAGGCACAGGCTCTCTGGTCCAGTTAACATTGTGGAAACCTAGGCTGATGAGCCTCTGTAATGTATTTTACCTTCACGTTCTTAAAGTGCTTGGGTTTAACAGCCCCTCGGATTATGCAGAGGAGTGCATGATGAATCCAGGAGAAGGCCTTGGATGAAATGAGTTAGAGTCACAGTGGGCTGTCTTTGGAACAGGAAAAGAAATTCAATTAGGGATCAATGGATAGAACAGCAAGGAACACTGTAACAGGATTATGGTATTTTAAGAGCAAACAGTTCCTATAGATAATGAGAAGTTGAATGTTAATGAGCTTTGACTGTTTCACAATGCTAGATAGCAGAACCATCAAAAAAGGCTTATTATTCCTCTTTGCATATATAAAGTCAGAGTAGGCAGCTACAGACATCTGTTTCACACTTACTATATGAGGCAACATCAGCAACAATTTATAGAGCAGATGCTATTAATATATACACCGTCTTGAGAAAATATGCAGCCCATTCTCCTGGATTACAAATGATGGATACACGTTTTCTAAATGAATATTTTTCTTCAAATGCTGAAATAGTTTCATGGGTGAAAGAAGTTAAATAAAATCTAAAATATGTTTGTTCCAGAAGTATTCACTCCCTAGGCTCCTTGGCAATACCTAGATTATTAGTCCAGGTCCACAAAACTCAAGTCACACAATTAGTTGAATGGCCTGTGTCTGTGTGTAGAAATAACAGTTCACATGATTTCAGTGAGCTGTCATCAAGTGATGTGTAATGATTCTGTATGGGAATCAGTCTTTTTTCTCTACATTGCACAAAAGTAAAGACACTCATGTTCTTGCCTGTGGATCTTCCAGAAATTAATAACTTCAATCATAACAATTATAATCTTGCATAACATTTAGTGTTTCCTAACAAGAGTACAGTTTTACTGATGCCCTTAACTGGGGCATGTGTTAAACTTCCCTAGAAAATGACTTTGCAAAACATCTTTCTGTATTTGTACACTTGATGTGAAAGATGTGGTTCCATGATTTTATAAGCCTGGATCAGCTTGCTCAGCTTGGCAGTCATTGCCAAGCTTATATATAATATTAATTGGCTCTGGGCAAAAACAGAACCTCAAATAGATTAATAGTGTTAAATTAACTTTGCAGAGCAGCAGCAAATAATATTCATGGGAATTGTCCATGTTTTTCAGTGGATTGTTTCAATGATGTGAACAGTTGGGCTCTGGAGTTTCAATTAAAGTTGTATTTATTTTTTAAACTGTTTTTATGCAGCAGGTGGGCTGACAAACCTGTGTTTCCCAGCAGTGGCAGAGCTGTGTTGCAGCCTGCAGAGTTACTGTCTCATATTTAGTCTTGCTCTCAGTCATCAGCTCTGTTGGTTTAGATTAATTTGGAGTTTATAATACATTTAAAGCAAAGTTCATATGCAGAGACAGATTTAATGTATAAACATTTGTGAAGAGAGATTAAATATCTTAAATGGTATTATTAACAACCAGAATATCCCATTCTCAGAAATTTGGGACTGTTTGTTTTTACATTTTTAGAGAAATTGTCACCAGTCACTGTACTGTTAAGTAAACAGCACTCATTTTTACTTAAGAAATGATAATGTAAATAGATTGAGCACAAACCCATACTCTTTTGTTAGTAGTATATGTTAAGATAATTTTTATTTAAATTAATTTAATTTAAATGCTGTAAAGCAAAACAAAAAGTAGCATTATTGGAATACAAAGAGAAACATTGAACTCTGAGAGACTTGTTTTTTTATCTTTGAAATTCTCTGATGCATTGCAGAAGGCAACAACAGGCATGGTCAGTTTTCAATGTAGAAGCCTCCAGGGTTTATGTGCATTGGTCTGCAGTTAAACTACCACAAGGAAGTACAATTCAGACAGCACAGTGCTACTATACCGAAGGACACGATACCAGGCTTCTTACTGTACTGTATATGACATCTCCCACATCTCCATCAGTGGACTTGTAGGACTGGCGCAGTGAGATGCTGCATCTCTAATGGCCTCTGGATGTGGATTCCGCTGCTTGTGAGGTGATATACTGTAGTGATTTTATTTATTTTATTTAATGTTGTTGCAGTTTCATTAATTATATTTTAATTGTTTAATGCTAGACATTCTTTAAAACAGGCTTCTACGTGCATGGACTTGAGAGCCTGCAATTCAACTTTTTGCTGCTCACACCATTGTGACAGTCAAACAAATCAATAGTATTCAGTCCACAGGCAAAACACTGAAGGAAAATAAAACACTTACAAGATAGCACTACAATACAGCAAGAGAAATGAAAGGCCAAGCCCTTTCTGTCTGGAAAGGAAGCACAAGAAACCCAGCCCGATCAAAGACAGTGGAGGGGAAAATTTGATGTACTGAGACTTTCAGCTGAGCTGAGGGTTTCTTTCTCCCTTCAGAAGATGCAAAATTGTACAGTTCAGGAAGTGAAAAAAAGAATAGAAAACTACATTTCATCCTACAGTCTACTGTACTACTACTAAAGATAACAGGAAACAGCACTGCAGGCTTCTTTGTCTCCTGTGACAGTGAATCTTACTGCAGTTACCAAGCATAAGGCATCTCCTTAAATGTACTGTAGAAGTGAAAAGGCTTGGACTGAGAGCAGTGGTACAAAACTGGTAAGCCTGAAATAAATCTGCCCTTCTGCTAAAGATGCACAGTCTTTGTTAGAACAAGCTGCAGTGTTTTTATATTTTCACAAGACTTAAGTGCATTATGTTTGATCTCAGCTTCTGTCCTCTTCGCTGACTTGTTTTAAGGGGTGCACATCTAGAACATAAAAACATTGCTAAAAAGAGGAGGCCTTTTAGCCCATCATTCTTATCTTAAATTTTATCTACAGTTTCATACTTCTGCTTTATGGAAGAACTTAGGCATCTGTCACTTGATTGAGAAGCCTGTTCCAGGTACCTATAACCCTTTGTCTAAAAAAATGATTCCTCTTAGAGTGCATTTTAGTTTTAAAATTGTGTCAACAGTCGTTTTTGATTGACTATGAAGAATCACTCGTAGTCAATCTCTATTCTTTTATACTGAAGACATTTGTGAGTATGAGGTCATACACATGTATTATATAAGTGCTGTACATCTTTCTTTGACTTCTGAACATTTTGCTATTTACTAATTCCATTTGCTTTTTTATTGCTTCGCTAGATTATGTACATTGTCTTTGCACTTACCAACATTAAATTTAACCCTGTCCTTCATTTTGTCTTTTTTTAATTCCCTTGCTTAACTGTCATTCTGTATCTGCCACACACCCTATCTTTTTGTCATTTGCAAATTTAACTAGTTGGATATCTATAGCAGAATGTAACTAACTGTTAAAAACAGAAAAAAGATGGAAAACAGACTTGTTTCACAGTGAGATGCATCATCTCAATGAAGGGTAACCTGCCATTTTGTTAAACATCATACCTTGGGATTCGTGCAAGATTGTACCCTTGGGTCAATTAGATGAGAAATGAGCTAGATAGACCTAATTTATTCTCATTTATTGTTCTTTTTATTCTTCCTTCATTTCAGTTCAAAAGTCAGTTGAGAAAAATATTCCCATTTATAGTCATGACCCTGAGAGCTCCCATTTATACAGCAGGATTTTTTTTATTGTAATAATTTGAGTGAAGCAAGTTGCTGAAGGATACAATAGCAGTGTCTCACTTGAGATCTGTGCCAATGACTGTCTGGTGCAGAACCTTATCTTTTACTCCACAGTGCTACCTTATGTTTTAAGGCTTTCTTGATGATGATTTTTAAGTTGTGGTTATGTTTTTTTTCAGTCTGTTCCCCAAACACTGCCAATCATATCTCTGATGGTGTGGATGAAGTGAATTACCAGGACAGAACCTATCTTGACTTGTGTAGCTGTTCATTGCTTTGAAAATAATTGTGCTTCTGTATGGATTTGTGGGATGAAACTACCTTAGTGAACAGGCAATTTAATGCTTTGTGCTGTTGATGCAAAGTTAGGATAAGAATGCACACTGAGCTGGTGTAGCAATCAACTCAGTGCACACATTAGTGTGGCCAGTGCGGAATCTGGTAGGCTATATTTAGGTCTTTTGCACGTGTTCTGAATTAGAGTGCATCACTCTGGAGATCTCTGTATGTACATTCCAGCAATCTTACCGTGGTGCTACAACCCAGTCGAACTTGGATGAGGGTAGAGAAGAATTACAAACCCTCTCCCCTCTCACTCTTTCTCTGTGGCTTTCAACCTTGTTATTGTATGGTTGAAGAGCAGCTCCACAGTGTACTGTACATGGTCATATCTGAATCCTAGTTTCATTTGAATTGGGTTCACATTAAAAGAGAAATAATCACCATTTTGCCTTCATTTTATGTAGGGGGAAACTAAAACTCAAAGGCTTCTGTAATATATGATGAAAAACAGAGCTCTTAATCTTTGTAGAGCAGAGCTTTGAAGATGGTTCATTGTTTATAAAGTGATGGCCATTTCTTGCCACGGTCATACTCGTTATCAAAGCTAATTAAGGGCTCCAGCAAATAAAGATTGAGGATCCTGCTTCTGTACATCATTTAGGGTGGCTGATGGAATTCTTCCATATTGTAAAATTAGGAGAGAAAAAAAAAACTCTAAATGTGTCTTTTTAATAAATTAAAGCACACAGGTCAGATGTCACTGTGACAGCACATACTGTACAGTAATTATTCTGATGTCTGAGGTTCTCAGTCACCATTTTTGGAGAGTTAACTACACTTAATTTATAGTTTTAATCAGCCCGTAAGTTGGGTTTCAGGGTTCAACAGGGTCAGAGTGATTGACATTGTGAATGATACAATTAACTACTGTATAAATATAGGTTGTTTCCTTTGTTTAGGTATACACTACAATCTGCAAGCCTTAGCTTTCTATCTCAGTATAGTTTCTCTGCCCTGTTTTATTCAGGATTTTCTCAAAATTGTGGGCCAGAAATTGTCTATTGTTGTGTCACAGATGTAGAAAGATGTTGTGTGATAGATCAGTGCCTACAGCATGACCTTCTGCTTGCTCTGTGCTCCCACAACTCTTCCTAAACACTACACCTCCTGTTCTCCTGTTCTAACTGGTGTTACCTTATTTGATATGGTATTGCCCATTCCATTGATGGGTGTGTCGTTTTCCTGTTTACCTGTTTCTTTTAGAAAAAGTAGAAGTAGAAGTTGGGCTGTAATCAAGGAAACGATCAGTGCAGTTAACAGTTAGACAGAGAACTGCCCGGTAAGTGGAGTTGGTATAGCTTTCAGTTGTTTACAGTGCTTCACAAGATTATACTATTTGTCAGGAAAACATGATGGCACTGGAGGATAGGAAACTGCACTGTAGCTGCTACAGACCTGCCAAAGTGGTCTGTGTCAGTCTTGAACTTGTACTTCTGAAATCCCCTGTCAAACTGCGCCAGTAGTATAAAAATGCATTCTGCTTCTTGTTGCTCCACACATCTTGTATATGCAAGCTGGCTTTGGTACTAATTAAAGGCGAATTGACTAATTAATGTGTGTTTTAATTAATGATGGCCCTCTTCTCATTCCACGTGGCTCAGCCAGTTTTGATCATTACGCTATCTGATATTTTGGGACACGGCTCCTTATAAGGAAAGGCTGGGCGAAAATGCAGGACAGGAAACAGAGCAGTCTACTCTTCAGTCCTCAGCCTGTAAATCAGCCCTGTAAGTCTCAGCATTTTTTCCCTTTGCACAGTACAAACAGATGATGACACAAAACATGCCAGCCTTCTCCTCTAAAAGAGCAAACACTCCTCTTTTGCTAGTTCAGTGATAGTGGTTGTACTGTATGACCTTGTTTGTTCTAATGGTCTTGGTTTACCATTGCAAACAAACGTGTGGCCTTGTTGTTGTCTGTGTATTGTATTATTGATCAGGAATTATATGGAGAGAAAGAGGTTGTGGCCTTAGAACAGCATGCTGGCCTCATGTGTCCATGGTGGCTATAAACTGCTTTGCTTTGGAAGGTGCAATACACATTTATTGTTGCAGTTGCCCTCTTGGTGTTGTCCTGTTCTGTCAGCATAAAGGATTGGTTTCTGAATGTGCTTGTACTAGAATTTAATTGATGCCTCCTGTTTGCAAAGGGCAGCTTTCTTATCGAAATGCGCTTTGTCTGTTTTAATTGTTCAGCGGCACTTTTTGTGGTTCTACAGCAGTTGGGGATTGCATGTAATTGATTGCCTTGAAACATGACCTTTCCAAGTCACAAACTGCTAGTTAATCTGATGTGTACTTTGTATTGATTTTTCTACAAGATAAGTTCTGCTTAAAATGTCCTTTTTCAGAAGAATATTAGTAATAATACAAATAATAATTATTATATTTATTCTAATTGTATTGTAATTTTTTTGTTTACTGGCTTTACAACCTTTACATTCTGATTGTAGTGGTTCACGTGTGAAGGTGTCTGAAGGTCTGTACTCTCTCTGCACAGGATATTTGAGAACCAGTAACCAAAATCTTGAGAAAATATTGGCATTGTAGAGATGTACCATTTAGGATCAGGATTATTTTTAGAGTTAATATTATCCCCCTAGCTAGGCATATCTGTGTAAGTGTATTGGCTTTTAATCCTACACATTTCATTACCAAAAAACATTTTTGAATCCTTTCTCAAAATAATGCAAATATAATTTATCTCCAATATCCTTTAAACACAACCATTAAGTTTGTTTTCACTGTAGTGAAACTATTTTGTAATAAATTAATAGTGTAATGCTGCACTTCATACAGAAGCTGCACAATAGTTGAATAATATATATTTTAACCAGCAAAATCACATACTATACTGTACATCACAAAATACAAGCCACAATACAACCTGAGCTTTTCAGAACTGTGTTTTGTAACTAGATACATCAGCATAAAGCAAATAAACCTTTTTTTCAGTTATATTCATCTCATGTTTCAGTTAAGAGAAGCATGAAAATATATCTATAATTTATGGTTCTCCAGCAACATACAAGCACAAAAGCAAACATTTGCTAAAATAAGAAAGCATATTTTACCTTACCTTGAGAAAGTCCTTTCATTTTACTACTTAACTATGAAAATTCACAAGTTTATAAAAAATAAAATGAATGCAACGAAGATGGCTGCCAAAGCCCTATATGTTCAAATCGACCGGCTCTTGAAAAAGCTCTTCTGATAGGTTAAAATAGCTGTCATTCAGAGATTTCTGTCCATTCCTTTCTATAGCATGCATGCTATGGTAAAAAAGAGAACAATCTATTGAAGTTTAGGAGATTGATTTCCTGCAGTTTAACCTTTCCCTGCCTGCACATGTTGCCCGTGGTATAGGCTGCACTATTTTTTTTTATCTTGAGCTTCTTAACCCAGAGTTTTGCTTCCTCTCCCATGAGGTGTATGTTGAGAGGCACTGCCTGGCTGTTTCCTTTGACACCGGCAGTCCCTGTGGAAGGATGAAGAGAATCAGTCTCTCCACAGAGCTCACACAAGGATGCCTTTCAGGATCTGGCTGGAGCAGTGGCAGTTGTGAACAGTTCTTTTATGCCTGGCTTGTGGTGCATTGAGCCACTGTGAAAGAACACATAGGTTATGTTTCCTGAGGCCTTTTGAAAATACACCTTCTCAAGCACTGTGAATAAGACTGAAATATATTAAACACAAAAAAACCTTCCTGCTCATACTGTATATGAGCAACAAATCCAATACTTTAATTTGTTCCCTTCTTACATAAGTCTTGTACAGGTTGAACAAAGGTGGAAACGTGCATAAGAAGACACTTCTAGTTAACAACAATAATTATAGTTCATTAAGACCATAAGGGTTGTATTAATGAAGATAACATTCTTTGTACAGAAATACCACATGTGCACCTTTCCAGAGTAAACAGTAGATTACTCTTCTACTAATCAGTAGATTACTAAAATAGTGTTTTATTAAGAGTATAATAAGAGGTTCACGCAAGTGGACACCACTGAGACCATTTTTTTTCTGGTTGCTAATAGTGATTGAAGAATTACATAAATCATTTTTTTTAAAGCAGGGCTGTCTGCAGGTATTCCCTTATAGCTCTTTTTGGACCAACTGAACTAATAAATGAATTAATGGGAGAGGTTTAACAGTTCTTTCAAGATCTTAAGGTGCTACTAATTCAGAGATACACTGAATTGTAATGGGCAGGGATTGGCCACACCTATTTCAAAGAACTCTGTACTGACAATTTAGGATCTTGGCTAGCTTATTCTTTTTGGTTGTTGTTCTTAAAGACATGCCTTGAATTCATTCTGTCAATCCTTTTTAGATGTATGAATACCGTCATGAAAGTACCAAATCCATGATTTGACGTCTCTCCTGTCATTCTTTTCAGAAAATGGAAGTATATGAGATGACCAAAAAGTACTATTATTACCTTGTACCATATTAACCAAAGGTAGTTTCCAAACAGAAGATCAGGCGTGGTTCTTTCTTCCGGAGTGATGTGTGCTAATCTGGTTGATCCTGCTGTAGGACAGACTTCACACAATCTTCCAACATAAAACAGCTCCCTGCAGTAACACGCATCTTCTCGGATTTAGTGCAACCAAGACTGACACAGGAATTAATGACTGTCATGTAGCAGTGTGGTTACTGTTTAGTAAGGAACCGACACTAATAATTTAAATTGGACTTTAAGGTTACAAATGGGCAACTCTTGTTATACAGTACTTTATTGTTTGTTATATAATGTCAAAATGGACTGCAAGAATGTGTTTATAATTGGCAATAAAATGGAGGTATACTCCAATTAAAAAGAAAATGTCAATTTTCTAATTACGCATATGGAGCAAGATATTTCCGTGTGTCTCAGGTGGAATATTTTTCTAGAGTACTGTGGGATGAATGCATATCTCAGCTATTTGCTGTAGAAGCTGGGAAGAAAATGCATTTTGTATGTCTTGACAATGAGAGCTTGAGAATGTAAGAGAGGTTAAAAAGGAGGTGAAAGTCCCATATTTCTTCTCTAAATTAGTCAATTAACCTGCCAGCATGTCTTTGGACTGTGGGAGAAAAATGGAGCACCTGGAGGAAACACACATTCACGCAGGGAGAACATACAAAATCCACACAGATAGCACCCCAGGTAAAGAGCCCAGGGCCACAGCGCTGGACCACTGTACCACCGTGCTGCCCTGACAGTGTACCTGCCCCTCTCTACTTAAAGAATTGCATCATGGCGTAAAAAAAGAGCAGTTCCACTCTTGTTGTGTCATAATATGTGAAAAGGAGCAGTAAACAGTCTGTAGTGGTGTGGTCACTTGTTCCTGGTTTTACAGGCTCTCTCAGACTTCCCTGTAGTTTCTGTAGGAGGATCAGTGGCTGCAGATCTGAGGCCTGACCCCGCTACCTTCTGATGTGGAGTGCTGGCGCACTGGTATTTCTGTGTGGCTGTGCAACCGCCCAGCTCAGTCTCAGTCCAGCAGGGAACTTTTCCCGGCCGCCTGGTGCCCTAGTGGGTTACCACAATGGCTGGGCTTGGGTTTGGGCACTGAGGGGGTATCCCCGAGAGAGAAACTTGTGTACTTTCTATGAAAGGGGTGGGTCAGGTGTGTGACGTTTGCATCTATTAAGGGATTAAGGGAACCCAATGTGTACAGTATATGCTGCTTCATCTCTTTAGGGAACATTACAGTAGGTCACATTTTCTTTCTGTGGCATTGATGGCAGTGAGTACAGACCATGATGATCCCATTCATTCTTCTGTCATTTTGACTACTGTTCAAAACCAGTTACACTTACCATAGCCTGCCCAGATGTCTTTTAACTCATCTGTGTGTGAGTAATGCTTTCCCTTTGGTACATGAAAAGAGAAGGATTATTTCACATTAAGTTAGAACCTTTGCAATGCAAAGCCAGGCTTCCTCGTGATACAACAGGAGCCTTTTAAATCCTGTTTTACACATTATACTTTTTATTGAAGTAATTTAAATATGAAAGGTCCCCATTGCCGAGTGACAGATTGCAGTGGTTCTACGGTTTTTACAATGCAACCCAATATGAACTAGCAAACATGGGTATTTCTCATCAGTGCTATCTGGAAATGCTACTACCCTGCTACTGCGCCACTACTTAAACAGTCATGATCAAACATAATTACATTCACCCCAATAGGGAGGGTTTAATGTAATTTTAAAGAGATACTCTAGTTCCTATTCATAAGTGATCATCTGAAATGATCTACAGTCAGTCTGTTTCAAGATTACAGTCAATGTACATTATGCAGTGTGCCTTTTCAAGGCAAACATCATTTCAAAATTAATGATGGAGAAGGAAATAGAAATACACATGTGCTGTATATGTAGTTTTTTTCCCTCAAGATAATGCAATATGGATGAAAGCTCTGCAAAATAGCTCTTAATAATAGAGATATACCAGAGTTATGACAGAAGTGTTCACTAATATTACTGAGTTTTATCACTCAGTGATCCAAGAGTAGAATAAAAGGAAAAAAAAACACAAAATTACTGTAAATAAATTTTCATCAGGTAGGTGACGGTGTCAGCTGTTTGGACATAATGAAATTGTGAGGGAGACCTTCCCATCAGCGAGGGGAGGGGGCAGAGGGTTGCTAGGCAGTGTGAAAGAGGGCTGGTGAATTGTGTGAACCTCCTACTGCTCAAATTGATTGTTTGTGAGAGACTGTCTGTGATTGGGGATATTAATGTGCCTGCAAGGGTCTCTTTCAAGAGCCTTCAGTAAACTAAGTACCACGTATTATTATATTTGTAAGGCCAAAATTTATTGGAAGCAAACATTATTGTACAACTGTTATTTTATTCTGTTATGGATTTTATTATTATAGTAATCATTAGTATTGCTACTTTAATCACTGAAGCCACTGCTGCATTTTGCTTGCTAATGCATATTGCTTCATGAGCTGCTGTATTTGTCCTTTCTGAGAATTCAGGATTTCTTGAATTCTTTTTTAAGGTCTGTAAAAAACTACATGCAGCACATGAATGTGTCATGACACACAATGAAAGGAAAATACACCCTCCTTCGAGTGCTTAGTACTACAAAGTATTTTATAAAATGAGTGTTATTTTTAAAGGTTAGATGGTAGCACATGGAATAGATACTGTCAAGATTGGTGAGTGGAGTAATTTAAATGTTGCCATTCTCAGAATTTCATTGTGTGAGCTTGGAGGCCATCTTTAATTGACTCTAGTGTTATTTTATCTTGGTCAAGAGTCTGCTGTGGCATTTCAACTCAGTGAAGGCCTTGGAAGGGTGCTCTGTTCCGGTAAAAAGTCTGTGGTGATACTTCATCCCAGAAAGCAGCCTGTAACAATAATTAAACGTACTAAAGGCTCTGTAGCATTAATGCAGCTCAGTAAAAGGTGTGTAGTGATACATCAGCTTGGATTTGACCTGTAGTGGTTTTGATCTGTAGTGATATTCCCACTCATTGGGAGTCTGCAGTGGGATCTTGACCCGCTGAAGGCTCTGGAGGCACATGGTTTGGAGTGACATTTCAGCCAAGGGGAGGGTTAAAGAGGCTTCTGGGAAATTTGCCTTGTGAAGTTTGGCCCTTTAGCAGGCTTTAAAGCTCTCGGCAGGGTGCTAACGAGGTTTGTTATGTGCTGAGTGATAGGCCGAGGGCTGGTGGCATGGTGTTGATTGTTGGAGGAAGTGGCGTGCTGTCAGCGTTGTGCAGCTGTAAAGGGCAGGCGACAGGTGCCAGCTGCTGTTCGTAACCAGAGCCAGTGAAAAGTTAAAAGGAACAGTTGGGTTTTTGCTCTTCTGTGCCATTCCTGTACTGCCTGACGGTGTAATCCGGTATGCTGCCCCAGCCGCCAGAGACCAGCAGAAAGAGCTCCTCAAAGACTAGATTCAAAGACTTTCCTTTTAGATCACTTTGCTAAAAGGAAGTCTCCTTTAGACTCCTGTGTGGAATTTTGCAAGCTGAAGGAACTAAAAGCTTTTCACACAGTGGTCACACGCACTGACACATAGGGAAATTCTGTTGGAGGTGTGGGCTATACTTCAGTATTCACATTTTCTCTCTGTGACCTTTAGAAGATTGTTTTTCACAAATACCAGAGTAGTTCAGTAGTTTCATACATACTAATGATGTATCTGCAATGCAAAAAGAGTTCACTTATCTACTGTAGTATAAAAAATATTAAAGTACATTGTTCAACTGAAAAGAAGGCCTTGAGAAGTGCAAAATCTTGTTGGTTTTTACTCATAACAATTATGTTTGTGTGTCAGCAAAAGAATAGTGACTTTTTGTGGAGTCATGACAGCAATTTTGTCTTCCCGGCACCTAATAAACAACGTCACGTCTGACCATCTGTGATTGGTTGATCAGTCTTGCAAGCTTTAGAAAAAATATATGCTGGTAGAAATGTTCTCGACAGTAACCGCAGTTTCTGTCTGCATGACCATGCTGTAATTTTACTTGTCTCTTCATAGCATTTGGCCTCTGTGTAATAATGCTGAATCATGTAATCTGTGGGAAACTAGACAACAGTAAAATCACATATAATTTGGGTTTTAGTGTTTTGACAGCTTGGAAACATTGATCACAAGCAAGGTCAAATCACAAATCAAAAGTGTTGTCATGTACTGAGTTGGTTTTGCTCACACTCCCACACTTACACACAAAATGCACACTGAATTCAAGGATAAGGGAAGCATCAGAGTCAATACTGTTTGTTTCAGTTAATGTTCTTTCGTAGAATAGAACTGATTGTCAAGATACAGAAAATTAAAAATTCTGAGCTTTATACTTGCATTGCATTGCCTTTTTTTCTTTTTTGTTTTAAATTATAGAATGTTAGCATGCCCAAAGGGACTGGGCAACCAGTTGACCTTGAAGGTTTTTTTTCTCCTTACTAAGGGATTTTTAGTTCCTCTCCTCCATTGTCCTCTGGTCTTCTGTTCTGTATTGACAAAATGTATCGTCAATTGCATTGTCAAGTACCTTGGGGAAACCTTGTTGTGAAAGGCGCTATACAAAAATAAATTGAATTGAATTGAATTTGCCTGAGGTCTGTGTCCTTTTTAAATAACATTTATTTGCATCTCTGATCTGGGTAGGCTATAGTTAGCACTTTAAAGAGCAGTAAAAGGTGTGAGTGATTATTACCTTTTCCTCAGCTACTCACTTAACACTAGAGATATTTTCATATTCATACCGAGTATCAGCTTGAAGTGGTTTCTGTAGTGCATTGGAAATTAACAGTGCAATATCAGTTGAAATGCCTCTTACTGATAAAAGCTTTCTTGCAACATTGAGCCATGCTGTTAAGACATGATTTTTTCACAGCTTGGAGGTAGTGTGCTTTTCCAAGTTTACCACACAGGTGAAAAAATAATTGGCTCACAACCACACCACACTTCAGGTAACTTGTTGTTTAATATAAGAAAATAAGATGTCTCTTTTAGCTTATTAATTATTGAGCATGAGAGAACATAACATAGAGAACAGGACAATTATCATAGACAATTTGCCTCACCTTTCCTGTTTGTTAGTTAGTAGGTAATTTATCCAAGGAGCTCAGTGAACTGTTGCACATAGTACTTCCACAACCCTTTAAGTAGAGGAGTGCCTCCCGTTCTCAGTCAGATGTCTTGTAAGTGCACCTCCACATAGTTTCCTCTTGTGACCTTTAGTTCGTGTTACACTGTTGATCCTAAATACATGTAAATTACCTTTGTGGATTTTAAACGAGTGACTTCAGTGCTGCCACCAGTGAAGCTAGTGCTAAGGCTTGAGCACAGGTGGGAACAAGTGTTCTTGGCTGACCTGTAGGAACACAACACAGGTACAAGCTCATTTGGAGGTTGGGGAGCCAAAGATCTTTGCAAATATCAAAGGAACATTGAAACAATAAATTAGATTATGGGAAACATATATTGAAAAAACTAATGTGGCACAGTTGGAAATGGGTTTACCAGAAGAGTTCAGGCATGATTGAGCAAGGCGTTCATACAGCACTGTGCCCATATTAGTTGTGATTTTACTTATGCAGCCCTACCAGAATTACTGTTTTCATTTTAAAGAGCTAGCAAACTGAAAACATGAGCAGGTGTAAGGAAATGCTATAAGAATTCCTATCTTCTCTCACAAACTTCTCATTTTTTTCATAGCTTTCTAAAGAGTGCTGTTTATTCAGTATGGATTCCTATACTGTTCTTCAGTTTGAAGTCATCTTCACCATGGACACTGTCATTGTAACCCTGTCCACCTTCCTAAGAGTCAGTGATCAGTTTGTGCAGCACTAATAATAAAAATGAGAATAACACTAACAGTCATCACTTTTTAGCATATACCTCTGCTCAAACTTTGCATTTTTATTGTCAAATGGTGAATTTGTTCATGCTGAGGTTTATTTGCTTGTTTTTGTCAGAGATTAGTCTATTATAGTGCTTACTGATTTAATGTGACAGTGATGCTGACCCCAGCTACAGTTAGACGGTGTGATCATTATGCTGTTTTACTGCCGCGTCCACTTGAGTTACATATTGATCACATTTGATCAGTCAAAGTGAACTGCAGGCACGCAGTATACAGTATGTGCATGGTGTGCGTATGTGTGTGTGCCCTCCTCCACAAATAAATCCTTTTTCCTATTGCATAGTGATGAAGTTCATTAAATCACCCATTTGCTGTCTTTGTCTTAACGATTCCATGATCCTACGCTAACACTGCAGTCCAGGATTGACAGAGCCAACTATTAGAGGTCATAATGACAGTCTATTTGGCAACACCCAGAGCTGAAGCTGAACTCTGCATTGTGCCAGTAGTTGTTTCAATACATTGTAGCCCTATATGAATTTCTTTCACCCAGATAGTTTTAAACAAGGGATTTTCCCGACCTCAGTTTGGCTCGTTTTCGGGCAGTCCATTAATCAGTGATAGTACTCGTTTGTTTTCTTTCTTTAAAAATTCTACTTCAAATCCCATCTCAGTAGCTGGCTTTTTAAATAAAAAGTGAAGTAGTAGTATTAATTTATTCATTTTTTTTAAAAAAGTCAAATTTCCATTTATTTTTTGTTGTATCCACTTGATTTGGAATGGCCAGTTGGTTTTTTTTACAGCACCCTTTCCCCTTCATGGGGAGAATGAGGAAGTGCAGTCTGACTCCAGCCTAACCGCCTTCGATTCGCAAGCCTTTTTACACACCCCAGGCAGCAGAGCAGCGTACCGGAGGTTGTGTGGCTGAAATCCGTGAGAGCCCCAGCCGACTCCTCTGAGCCTGCCCTCAGTGGGGTAACACTAACTGCGCGGCTGCATTGTGAATCCTGTTTCAGTCAGCTTGCACAGTGTTAGGCTCGACCCTACTGTACAACCATAGAGATGGACCTTATCTTACCAAGCACTTACAATTTAGATGGATAGATAAGACTTTATTGATCCTGAAGGCAAATTGATAAATCAATTCCATCAATTTCCATCCATCAGTTTAATCCACCATTAATGGAGGTCTGTTCTTAATGATTTTAGCAAAGCAGCTAGACGGTCGTCTGCCTTTACTTTCTGAAGTACAGTATAGTGAGGCGTGGCTTGTTTACAAGGCAGAAATTGTGCTCATTCAGTCACACTGCTGTAGGAAGTGGCAAACTGCAATTAACACTTAATGTATTTTGTTGTTTGGTTGTACTGAGAGGAAATGTGCAAAAACTGTTTGGCTATTGTCTGTCAAGCAGGGCTGCTGTATTTTACATCTGCAAAGCCATTTTGCAGGTAAGGGTATAAACAGAAAGCTTTCTGGGGGAATGCTAGATTAGTTGTCCCTAGTGCAGTGGCTAAACTAACATGACATTGCTGATAGAGATTCAGTCAGCACAATGATATTAATCAGTGTTACCTGCCATCTAGACTAGAATTTTGTACAGTAAGATGAATGCCTGTAAAAGTGGCATCCAATTGCTATACATTTTCTGTTGCACACAATTGCCTGTTTTATTGAAATTTGCAACATTTGTCTTTTCTTGGTATTTAGAGTGAAAGGGGAATCATTATGATAGATCCGTTTTAAAGCTTATATTTTACCATTTTTACTACAACTTCCAGGAACCCTAACCAGTTAATCTCTGACTGATATAACTGGGTTTTTGTATTGTGCTTTCTAGGTGGGCGGAATGCAAGCATGGTGGTTATCACTGCTGTCTCACCTCTCTGGGGTCCTGTGATTGTGTGGAAATTACAGACTGGGGAACCTTCTGTGTGAAGGTCTCATGCTCTACCCATGTTCATGTGGCTTTTCTCCAAGTTTCCTTTGCACTTCCCAAAGACACGCAGGCAGGTAGATTGGCTATACCAAATTGCTCATTCCATCAGGAGCAGAACTGCAGTCTCTTCCCTGTTAATCTGCAAAGAGGTAGGATAAGGTTCAGGTGAAAAAAAAGGATATGCTCTTTGCACACTGGCCTTGAAGGGCTAACTATAAAACCTGCAGAACTTTGTTTCTCTGACAGTGATGTGAAACAGAAGGATTAAAGATGTGATGGGAGACTCATTATGATGCAGACTAAAGGGCCTTTTCATAGTGGCCCAAACTAAAGGATGTCCATTTGGGGGGACCCACACAAGCACACAAGGCAACAGAGTCGCACGTTGTCGTGAATCGAATTAAAGACCCAAAATTGTGAGGCAGAAATGCTAACTACCATACCATTACACCAACCAGAACTGAATTAATGACATTTTAATCTGAATCTTAAAGTGTCTGGAAGCACCTGGTTGAATGATTCACCAAACATTGAGAGCAAGACAAACAGCCACATTGTCTAAGTGGTCAATCATCCAGGCATCCTGGTAAAATACCTCACAGCCAAACTGCTGCTGGGGGAGGGGCTGCAGCCTGCAATGTGATGCCAGTATACAGCTGATGTGGAATTGTGTTTATCTTAATCTAAGGCACAGATGGAGCCGTGGCATTAATGATTTACTATTCCTTTGGGCCCAGTTATTAATTGTACATTAGTGGTTTCTCATGCTTGTACATGATACACAGTGCAATACTCCAGTTCTGTGTCGGTAGCCATTAACCAAACTGAAACACTGTTACTTGTAATACACCAGACAGCACAACATAATGACAATCACTCAATATTTATTAATTTCCAGCAGAAAAATATTTTAAGGATGAGCTTCCCCATAATATGCAGCAGATACACAACAGTTCATGTACTGTTTATTGATGGCTTTTCTGCATCGGCGGAATAGCTTCAGTGAAGCGTTCCATAATCATGAAAGATGCGGATGTCTCTTTTTTTCGTGAAGGGTATGTATATTGATTCCTTCATATGTCACCGAAGCAATGAAGGATTTTGACATAAATCCATCTGATGCTCGTACTTGCATCCTAGTAAACCCACTTGGAAAAACTTTCCACTCTTGATTAATGATGAAAAGAATTTGCCTTTAAAAGCTAATTATCATAAGTATAGCTATATTTTTATCATTTACTTATTTTATGATCAGGATGTTTTTAATGGCAGCTTGGGCTCAGAGCAGCTGTGTGATGTCCTTGGGTCACTTACTATTAAGCAACGTCAGACACTAGTAAGCAAGCTGATGAGTGGAATGGCTTCTGCTCATTTGAAGTCTTGCTTATGTAATTTCTAGACAATGTCACTATTTGCAGATGTCTTTCTGCAAATCTTTCAGTTATTTTATAATATCACACTAATGAGAATTCTAAATTTGCACATCCTTAAAATGAACATAAGGTAATTTACTGTAAATGTAGCACTCTTTTGTCCTGAAGCGGTTTGTGGCAACATGCAGGATTCAGCACAAGCCAGTGAGATTATTCTAGAAAATGTTAGAGCAGTTGGCAAAACTTAATATTGAGGTATTTAAGAGAGATCCTTTTTGTTTTGAATTCAGTTTCTTTGTAGTTGGATTTATACTTGCCAATTATAAGATTTTGGAATTATATCTCTTGGTCTTTTTATTTTTCTGTATCAAAACATCAATAATTCAGCCTGTAAAGCACTAAGAAATTTGCTTCCATTGCATTCCCTTGTGGGCACCATATATGTTCAAATACAGAGTGCTCTACATACAGGCATATTTGTTAATGCTGTTTTGTAATTATTTGATTTATTAGATTGGATACATGATTAATAAAAATGCAAATATATGTTTTATGCAGATATTAAACAAGAGCTGTGAAAATATTTGCACGACAATATTTGTGCAAGAGCTGGTAGTCCTTCAGAAGAGTGGTATTCACCCCCTCTGATCTGACCATCACAAATGCAAATGTTTTTTTACTGTGAGGATGAGATCAGATTGTCGGTGTCATGCACTGTTAATTTATGTTAGGAGAGAGGGAATCCTAGATGAAGATGATTTTAAAATCACCTACTTAGGATAAGGATGGAGATATTGCTTTCATGTTGATATTGTTATAACTAGTCCAAATACAGTTAGTAAACACATACAGTATCTGACATTCCCTAATGTTCGGGGATGTAGTTTCTATATACCAGGAATATTTACCACCTGCTTTGTAATGATATGCAGTGCATATCTCTTCTTTTTAAGCAGTTCCTGAGTAGTGGCCAAAGATGTCAAACTAAACGAAAGCATTCCTTCTTTCTCCTCCTGCTGCTCATCAGAGTGTTAAAAAAATCCACTTTTTTGAAGCAGTCATACAGTAAATCTAATCAAGAAGTGAAGTGGTTTTAAATGTCTTCTGTTCCCTGGGGCTTAACAACTTTGCTTCACTCTGTTCCAGTTAGGGCTCTGAACCCTGCACGCTTGAGATGTAATTAATATTGAACTGGTACGGTGGCCTGTGCAGCTCAATAATAACGCAGTTAGACCAAAGGTTAATGAAAGAAATTTAATCTCCATCCCAATTCATTTAAATAAAAAAGATGTCTCCATAATCAAGGATGGCCTAATGGAAAGGAAATTAATTATTGGTGTTCATAAATTTTCTGTGTCACATCTGATTTTCTCTCATTTCTGCCCTGTTTAGAAGTGGCTTTAGAGAAGTTGCTTAGGAGATCTAATGAAAACCTATTTTAGATGCTAATTGAAGATTAGTCGCATTTCATTTGCAGTCTGCTCTGGACTTATGGAGGAAATGTACCTTGAATATTGGCTAAATTAATGTTAGTTTTCTTATATTTTTTGCATTGGCCAAGGTTCGTCAATCTTTTGCGTTTGAATGTAGGAGAGGTTTTTCCTGAACTGGAAAAAAAGTATATATGTGCAAAACTAATTATTTGTCTAAGTACAACTGCAGTACATGCAGGATTTTAATTTCGAGCAGAAGCTTCATGTCCATATTCCCCATAAAACTCAGTTTTATTAATTATTTCACCCAGCAAAATTAGAAAGGTCTCAAGCAAGAGAAGACCATTCAGAGCATGGTTGTTTGGTTATTAGCAGCTAAATAATCTGAGGATCTCACCCAGCTTTTTAAAAAAAATAAGATGAGTAGCTTGTTTCTCACTATAACAACTCTGATTCTTAAGTTATAGACCTTTGAATAATACAAAAATGTTGTACAGTATGTGGACGTTTTAAGCACTAAATGATCACTGACTGAGACGGGATAGTCCTGTATTGAAGTAAAACGATATCATGGTTGTCATGTTGTCTCCCATGAATCCTGCAGTAAATACATTTAGATTTCTAAGCTTTTTAAAAAGAGGAAATGTAAATATAAATTTGAGCAAGGTGTGTTTAGCAACAGGCAAAGCAGGGTGTACTGGAGTTTCATAACCTCATATTGAACTACTGTATGTTGTAAAACCGAAAATAAGAACAGTTTCCTGTGAATGACACTGTTATCATGTATAAGGAACACACTTACCAGAACCTGTGTGTACTCCCGGTTTGAAATCAGGTATAAGTTGGCAGAACATAGACAGTTTGTAGTTTTGCTTTCAGTTTAAAAATGAACAAAGCAAGATTATTAACATTCCGTTAATACGAGAGCAAGAATGGTTCTGTGAAATGATTGACTTACAGTATACTCAAACCCAGAACATTCAGCTGTTTCATTGTTATATCGACTCTGTTTGCTTCCCTCCATAAAGTCGGAACAGTTGTGCATCTCCGGTTAGAAACACAACCTTCATCTACAAATTTTTTTTTTGGGGGTGGAACCTTTTGGTGTATTGCTACAGTAAAATACATGGGTATAATTACTTACTGTAAAATGGTTGCTTGCCGCTGTCAGCATTATACTGCAGTCGAAATCACAGACAATCACAGTCCACCCAACCTGACTGGGAATCTGAATCCTGGTAGATAGTGCCTCTCATCCTCCTGCACCAGCAGGGAGTCTGACAGTTCTCCTCTTTTGTTCACAGGCATACTTCCGACAGGGCGTTGCCCTCCAGTATCTTGGGCGGCATGCAGACGCTCTGGCAGCGTTCGCCTCAGGCCTGGCTCAGGATCCCAAGAGTCTGCAGCTGCTGGTTGGCATGGTGGAGGCCGCCATGAAGTCTCCTTTACGAGGTATGAAGAGCTGCCCTGGCTCTAGAAGAAAGATATCTGCTTTTCTGGGTCACACTTTGAGCTTCAGCTGTCCTACAAGATTATTCTAATCTTAAATAACTCAGGTTTCCTCTCTTCCCCCTCCCTCGGCCGAACCCAACTCCCGGTTCGTAATTCCCTCTCTACTGTAAATCGACCAGTATTGCAAACAGGATGGATGATCTGTTATTATCCTCATATCTGTTGCCAAATGAGTCTAATTAGTTGGTACTCCCTATGTTAATGAACCTAGTAAAATGGGCTGTGTCTCAGGAGCTGTTTGCGAGTTGAGGTCATTCTACTAATTACAAGCCAAATCTGTCCTTGACAATTTTCTCTCCTCAACTAGCAGCTCGTCGGAGCCAAAGTAGTACTCCCTTGTTGTTCCACGGCAAGATACAGAGCTCGCTGCATCCCTTGTTTCAACAAGGAGACTCCCAGTGAATGGCCCAGCTTGCAATTCACACAGTGTGCTGCTTTATTTGCGACACAATCTGTTCAGATCAATAATTCCACTTGATCGTTATTGCAACACAAAGACATAACAACAGATTTCAACTGACACCACCTTGAGGGCTGTACAACTGTAACGATAAAATGTATTCAGGTTCTGCATATAATAAAAGCAGCAGCTTTACCAAAATGTGTGGAAACTATGCAGAGTACTATGCCAAAATGAAAGACCTGCAATTGACTTACAAAGACTTTTAAGTGAAGAATCAGTACTCAGTAGTAAAACACTGGTTCATCTGACCCCTTTTAAATAAGGATGGGTAGTCTTTTACTCTGGACTTTATCATAAGCCACGAGAAGACCGAAATTTACTGTGTCATTATTTGTATCCTTTGCTACTCTCGCTTGTTCAATGAACTCTAAAAAGCAAACTAAGCAATAACATTCTATTTTAAATTCATGTTGAATACCCAGAGAATCTTCTTGCTGTACCAGTGATCCTTGTTTGTTTCCGTAACCTTGCCTTCCATAATCCGTACCCCTGTCTTGAGTGAGTGTTGAAAGAGATGTGTTAATGGTCTATTAATAACATCCTTTATTGCCACTAATCCATTTGGCAGAATACCATCAGGCTCTGTAGATTTTATCTTAAATGTTTCAAGTACCTGTAACACATCTGTCCTTTCTATTCTAAAGCGATTTAAAATAGGACTTTCTTTCCTCAGCCTCAGGCATATTGTCAACCTTTCCCTTAGCAAAGACCTGGGAATATTAATAGTGTAATACATGTGATGATAAATGGCACAAGCATTATAATCTCTGCAACTCTAAATTACATCCTTTTTGCTGTTGTAGCAGTAAAAAAAGAGTATGTACAGGTACATACAGTAAGTATAGTAAATATACAGTAGTACATACATAGCCTACATTGCAATATTCTAAAGAGTCTCCCCAAAAATATATTTTTGACCTGTGCTTGCTATTCAAACAGGTTTTTTTCCGATTTAAAACCTGTTCTTACAGTATACAGGTAACAAAACAGCTGATGGAGGGTTGAAGGAAGATCCACATTTGCATCATACCACAGAAGGTTTTCCATGCATACTTCTTTTTCTCCAGTGCTTTCTCCCAAACATTGTTGCAATTTGTTTTATGGGAAAAGTGCAATGCTTATTCCATTTTTGTTGGTCCCAACATAAACAACAACCACCGGGATGATTGTGCTTTAGTAAACTGCTGTTTACTGGAGTATTCCGGATTGCATTCACTAGTACCATGATGAGCTGGATTCTATGACAGTGCACTGTCTTCATGACTGAGTTGTCTAACTATTGATAGTTCCAGGGTATCAGGGTATAGAGTCTATTACTTGTGATTTTTGTTTTAGGGATTAGTAGAATATTCTATCATTTGCATAATACAGGAAGGTGCAGTGCAAAACTAGTTGTCACTGTAGTCTTATTCAAAGCTTATTTTTTGAAAACCCCACTATATACTATGCTGTTCGGCTAGTAAACTAACCTGCTTTATTTTAGATTAATCTAGTGTTTTCCTTTTCACTTCAAAGACTAAAAAGAAAAAGGGTTAACTGAGCAATGGAGTAAAAGACTGTGATATTTAATTAGATGACTTTCACCTTTTTCTCTAAGTGAAATGGCTTCTGTGTGTCACTTGTGCTTGACAGAACATCACGTAGATGTGCTAGGTTCCTGTCACACTCTCTGTAATGGATCTTTTAGTCAGCACTGAGAATACAGTAGCGTTTCAATTAAAAGGGTTATTTTAGTATTAACGCATATATTATTTATAGCTAGTGTAGGTTTCACATTTGGAAAAATACTGCTGTAATTGGGCAAGATTTTTAGTTTCTGTATTGAATAAGGCATTTATTTCAGAATCTCCACCCTGTTTTATTACTGCTGTGATCACCTTCAGCAAGCTTAAACTGGTTAAAAGGACTGCATCACAAACAGTATCCCCACTCAGTTTTAGTTCAGAAGCTATTGCCTTTTTTTATGGTCATTAGGAGACTTTCAGTAAATTAACCACTAACAGGAATGACCTAATAATGACCATCGTGTTGGCAGTATCTTAGTCCAGCAATGACAGCATTCTGCTATTGTTCACAGAATATCATTGAGTGTTTTTATGAAGGAATGTCAGTTGTTTCAAATAAACTTTTACAGCTTTGGTTTCCTTATGGGGCTTTTTCAAATTGCTGAATTCCTGAAGCAGTTGCATATAATTTTCCCTGTTTAGCATGCTCAATGTTTTTATGCCCTCCATTTGAAACTGTAGTTTGGCAGTTGATTGACCAGTTAAAAGATGAATGCTAAAAAGACGAGGACTCTCTTGAGTCCTCAGAGGCCTGGACACCATTAGGTTATTTTTTTTGGCATGATGATTCCTAAATGTATTATTTATCTAAGTATTTTGTATTCTAGCAACACAGCACAATAAAAAATAGTATTTTTCACAATTGGATATCTTGTCTTCATGTTTGTCACATATTGTGATGTTACAGTTTGGCTGAATAATGTGTTCTTTGCAAAATCATTACTGATGCTTGATTTAAACAGTGTCAGAATAACATAACTTCATTCACCATGATGTGCTACTACAGCTGTTTGCATTAAATGCCCTTTTCATTATTTACATCTTCACAAGTTTTTTAAGTCAAATATTAAAGGGTACTACTACAGTACATACAACTTCAAGATCTTAGCTTACATTTTTTATTGCAAGGGTGTCACTCAGAGTTGCTGAAAGAAACACAGACTATGTGTACTTTAATTATGTCGAGGTCTGGACAAAAGTATTTCTCTAGCTTGTTCAAATAATGTCAAACTGAACGCAACTTTCCGGACATGAAACCTGGACCTGCACAGATTTACATCTTAGAGAAACTAAAAGTTTAAACTAACTGGGGAAAAAAGATGTACAACTCCTCACCACATTACAGAGATGCAGAGATCAATGGCACTTGGTTTGGTTTGCTTTTTTTTTGGTTTGGTTTGCTTTTTCTGGGGGACAAAAGGTATAAAAATGTGTTTCCTCTGGAGTAGCAGCTTATTTAGCCAAAATTTCTTTCAGATTCCCAAATGCTTTTCACTTTAAATGCAAAATAGATAATACAAAAATGTATTTACTACATAAGAAAATAACAAGTGTAAGCGATCAAGAAAAATATTAAATATGTCAAAGAACATTAGCACGTTTTAGAATAAATGTAAACATGATACAGGGTGCATGATCTCCGAATGCTACTCATGGGGTGTGTGTCTTCCAGGTGAATAGAGCTAGCCAGTGTAGCTCTGGCCTAGAGATGGCAGTAAATTCGGAACTGTCAGCAGGAATTATTGCACATGTCCTTGAAAGCCAAATGCCAATTTCCTTCTGGGAGTACAGAAGGAAAACTTTAGGTGATTCCTTGTATAAATGGTGAATAAAAAAGGCACGGTGTGACATTTTATTGGCGTTTTTATCCTGTTAGTTAACCTGTCTAATTTTATCAGTGGTGGCACATGGAATGGGCTTATGATATTTGACATAATATATGACATAAAACATATGTCCCCATAAAGCACACTTCAAACCAATAGAATCTTTTAAACTAGGAGAATCCCATTAATAACCTGTTAATTGCAAAATGAGATTGGCCGTGTGTCATTAGGCTATATAATTTTCAATTCAGTTGCAGTTTTTGCTACCAAACACTGATAATGGGAAAACCATCTTGAAATTATCTGGGTCAGATGTGCATTATATGCTGTACACTATATCATTTATGGATTATTTACATAATAAAGTTGATTTTTAGTCTGTCAAAACAGCATGTGCTCTGCATTTGCCTGCGCTGTTAAATTATTAAAGAGGTTAACTTCAAACAACATGCACATAAGCACAAATGTTTCATGAAATAGTATAGTATTTTAATCTCTGCATCTGATTGCTAAGCATTTATTTGTATTTACTTCAGCTCGTATGATTTAAATATATGGTCCCTAACCATTAATTAATGATTTGAAAATTCTATATTACAGAGCACCAGACATTGATCTTCCCAGAACAAAAGACTCTTAGACTGCAGGTGAAGGAAATTCAACTCTGGGAATGTCTTCTTGCAGTGAACACTGGCTTTCCCATTGTAAACTGATTTCTAGCAGCGGGAAATGTTCAAAGTGACACATTATTAGGAATCCCTTTAAGATGGCTGTAGCCTCATTCCACATGTGCCTCCATTGGATTAATTCATATTAATTATTAATACTGAGATCATCTACATGAGGCCTTCAAGGAAGCTGTCTCTATAGTTTGGATTTCATGTGGGGAGGATCTGAGTTTTCACACCCTCTGTTTCTGGGCTCCCTCGGAGCAGTGATTTGAATTGAGACTCTTTTTTGGGGGGTTCTTTCAGTTAACACAGCTGCGCTCGCTGATAAGGCTGCCTAGTCAGTTGCGTTGGCTTAGCCACCCGGGGTGAAATCACAGGCTGAGCGCAGCTCCTCAGTCGCTTGACAACAGGTATCCCGCATCAAGGAGATGTTTCGACGCCCGAATCCTTTCACACTGACTGAATTCAGCAGACGAGAAGGAAAGAAAATCCGTTTGGAATTGTTTGTATTCCCCTTTGCGATGAACTTGATAAAAGTCCTTAAAGTTCTCTATTCCAGATAAGAGAGGCTGTCATTATGACAAATATGTATAAGATGTCTGGCTAACAGTTCCAGCAGCTATTTATTACCAAATTAGCAGGAGTCATTTCCCTGCCAGGAATTGTATCAGCTTTGTAGATACGCTGGGCTGTGTATTAATCCAGGATTACCTCACCCATAATTTAATTTTCCCCTGTTTGCCTTTCTTTTGTTGCGGCCTTCCGAACTTTCCACACTGTGTAAGCGTTAAAAAAAGGCAAAAAACGGAGGTCAGGAAATGATGGGCCCAGCATCCAGTGTCCCACAATGTCTAACCATCTATTAGATTTTGTGTGAACAGAAGGGCTTTTCTTACGAGGATATTTTTATTTATAAATTCTCTTTTAATTTAATTTTCATCTAATTTAAACTTTTAATCTAAATAATGTAAACGTTGTGTTTTCTGACAGAGTTCTTGGGAGCAGTAGTGCTCTATAATAACCTCCTTAGCCAGTCACATACATGTAGCTTTCTCAAGCCTACAGTGCCATTTAAACTCTTGAGTTGATACAGATCCAGTCTCTTTCTTGGTAAAATTGTTACAGGTGGAAGTTTTGGAAATGAGAAGTTTGCCTCATTCTTCACTTCTTATGTTCTCCTAGCAGAAGCCCTTTTCCAGGTCCTCTTACAATGTATACAAAGTTCTGCGTTATGCAGTATGTCTTACAATATGGAAGATTTATTACTTGCAATATGTAAGTATAAGTACTATTGAATGCTGAATGCAAGACAGCTAAAACACACTAAATACACACTAAAGAAAAAAAATATCCAGGTAAAATATAGAAAAACCTGGGAATCCAGAAAAAAAACCTGAATAATAGCTAGAAAAAGCAGGCAGTCTGAAGGAAAGGGTTATGTTATGGTATTGTTATGAATGCACCTCATGCTATATGTTTTTGTTTTTAAAATAGTGATACTAACCTGTGGCACTGATCCGAGAAGCTGATCAAGGCTGGGCCAGGTGTGAACTGGAACGGGAGGTTGAGATGTTGCTATGAGCAGTGTAGGTGCACCAAAAGCAAGGCCCCAGTTTGCTAACCAGAGGCACAGTGTTGTAATCAGGTGAAACTGAGGTGCTCAGGTCAGAAATGTCATGGCATTGTTTGTAAGAACAGGGTTGTTCAGCTAAAATTCCACTTTGGGGTGGCCTCTTGAAATGTTCCCCTTACTGTACATCTATTGTTGAAAGATGTTCTGACTTCTTGTGGTTTAAAATGACTTTGGCAGCATCAGTTTGCAGACGGTTAAGCGCAAAATGAGTTTTGTAGCCTAGGGATAGAGACACCTTAGATTGACAGAGGACAGCAACCAAGGAGACTTCTTCCATCTCTTCACATCTTATAATGGAAGACTGACGTTGGAGGATTGTAGTCACTTTGCAATTGGAAGAAAATGTTTTGATGGAAAATGTTGCAGGTATGTTTGGATCTGAAGAATATTGAAATAGACAGGAATTCCAGAAAATAGATGGGAATTTGTAAAAGACATACTGAAGACCCCCCTCGATCTGCTGGGAGTGTGCTGCATGTCTATGCTTTCGTTCACACTTGATTTTTTTCTGCATCAGCATCTTTGCAGAATTATTCTAATTACCATAACAGCTGCTGAAACATATTTACTGTGAAGAGGCACCGTCTTAAAATTGCCTAAAGTGATTCATAGCTCTCCAGTGTTCCTGAGGTACATTCAACAGGAGCAATTCATGATAGCAACTTCTGGCCATCATCAGCTTGATTTGACAATGAAAAACCCATAAACCTTCAATTGTTTTAAAATCATTTAGATGGTGTGGCCTTCACATTTAAATGCACTGATATCTCTGCTTGTTAAAAATGCATACCATATATATATTTATTCTTTACTACACCCTGAGTGTAGGGTCAGCAATGTATTTCCTTAGTCTGTACAGTACGTAGGTACAGAATGTCAGCGTAATACTGGTATGGTCGGGCATTCACTACACCTGATGGGAAAAAAAGACAAAGAAATTACAAGGGTTAGCATTTGTGAAATGAAAAAAAAAATGTGTTTGATAGAAGTGAAAGAAAATGGAGGTGAGATTTGTTCTTTGTAAATATTATTCTCCCAGGCTTTCTTGAAGTCCCAGGAGGTGACATGTTATGTGTCAAAGCTTTTCTCACTGAGACAAGACAGCGTGAAGACGGCAAGTAGAGCACAGACTGTTCATTAAACAAGCCCCTGCCAGCTTCTGTTTGAGAGCGAGGCACCCTGCGCTTTCCAGTTTTTTTTTATAGCTTTCCCAGCATTGTACTGGCTGTCTCATTTGGTATCCTTAAGTATGTGTTTATGAGGTTGAGCGCTGTGAAGATCACTTGATTTTTTCCTTGTGATGCGTCCGGAGTTGATTTATGGGGTGTCATGTCAAATGCGCTTTCGAGTTATTCATGGGGATGTGGGGGATAAACACCCACATTTCAGCACAAATGTCTTCAATCTCACTGTGGTTCTGCTAGGGTCCCCTTCTTCCTAACTCTTACTGGAACCGAGGAGTAGCCAGCCAGCATGCTATCTGTGGTCGCTCGGCGCGTTCAAAGGACATGAAAGTCCACACTTTAAATTTAAATGCACAAATGTCCAGTTTGTGTCATCTATAGGACCTCTTTGCTCTACATAAGAACCAGGGCTCAAACAAGCATGCAGTATGTTTTTCACAGGGGAGTGTGTGCTGGGTTCAGCTGCATCAAACTTAATGGGGTGGAATGCGTCACGCTGAAGGGCTGTTCCATTTAGACTTGCTTTACTGGTGGAAGAGGAAGGGATGATACTGTAGAAGCACAGTCATGTCAGGCATGTTGCTGTTGTTACTACTACTTAAAAAATAAGATGCTGACCTAAATCCTCCTTTTAGACCCCAAACCCCACCAACACTAAACAACAGTCACTGCTGTCGTGATGGAAGAGCCCTCAGTGTTGATGGGTCATTTTTAAGGCAGATATGGATCCAACCGTTGCCATCCTCACTGGTGTATGGCAGATACTCTCTTCTGCAGGGAAGATGTATCACTATCGTGATTCACCCAGTCTACTTCTGACAGGTACAACATGAAAGCAAGCTCTAAGGTACAAGGCTCTGTGGCAGCCTCTGTGATGTAGAAAAACGCTTCAGTCAGGGCTGTTTCTGAGAACCAGTTCTGCCACTGATGACAGATTTGAAAGACCACTACGGCACAAAGAATTTTAGTAATAGGTTTTCCAGGAGATTTTACCTAATTTATAGCAACTGTAAATATGCTAATGTTAACTGTACATATATTCATAAACCTGCTTTTTTGCTGAACTGCATTTTATGTGAGTTCTGAGTTACTTTTAACTTCAAAAAAGGCACCCTCACCCCTATAAATTAGAGGAAGGTTTTCTGGATTCTCTCCACCTGACCTGGTGCGCAAGTATGTCTCCAGCTCTTCTCATCCTCTTGCTTTTTGCTGTTCACCATGCCTTTTTATCGCCCCCCTGGGTGTATGAGTACTGTATTCATAGGGTTGATTCATAGCTTTTTCAAAGAAATGCAGAAAGTGGAACCCTAGATATAACTTAGACATGGTCGTACCTATCTGAATGCGTACACATACACAAGAAAGAATGTTTTACAATGTATTGCTACAATTAGTAATGATTTGAAAGGTTATATCGTGGTAAAAGTCAATAGGTAGTACTGTATCTCTCAATAAAGGTACTGCAATTTAGTTAGATACCCATCTCTTGAAATATGCTGTATCTTCATCATTGTGCAGATATAATACACATTACATGCTGTGTATTTCATTGCAGGTTTTCCATTTTAGAATACAGTACTTATCTTCCTGATGCTAGTCAGTCAGCTGCTACAGTATCCAGAGTGTCAACCAAAGGATCATGCAATCTCTTGATGACTAACTTTCTATAGCAGCCTCTTTTGTAGACCAGCAAAATAATAATTTTTTACTTTGTCTTTCCGAAACATGAAAAAGATATTAATGCCATCAAGCTACAGATGTACTGAGAAGATACATACTCATGTTTGCCATTAATCACTCTGGTTTGGGGATTTTTATATTTTGCATGTCAGTACAATTGTAATTGTATTTTTTTGCTCTTCAGGGAAATGTGTTGTGTGAACTGTCCACCTTACTGTGTTTGAACTGTTCTTTGCCACCTGAGAAACCTGAGGATTGCTTCACTTATTGAACTTGAACTCAGTGCTTGTCCTTGATCTTTCTCTACTCCTCCCTCCTGTGCCTCTGCTGTAGAATCGCTGGAGCCCACCTATCAGCAGCTGCAGAAGATGAAGCTGGACAAGAGTCCGTTTGTGGTGGTGTCTGTGATTGGCCAGGAGCTGCTGACAGCCGGCCACCACGGCGCATCTGTGGTTGTGCTGGAGGCCGCCCTGAAGATCGGCACGTGCAGCCTGAAGCTCAGGGGGTCCGTCTTCTCTGCCCTCAGCAGTGCATACTGGTCCCTGGGCAACACAGAGAAGAGCACTGGCTACATGCAGCAGGACCTAGAAGTAGCAAAGACTTTAGGTGAGAGCCCAGAACAGTTCGAAATGGGTGTGGCGGCAGCACACATGTGGCAGTAAAGGACAAAAAAAGTGCACTGTAATACTTGTCAGCTTCCATTTGTCTTCTCTTCTTTTTAGCCATTAGTGGTCAGAGCTGAAAAATAGTTCACACTGTTTACCTAGTGTGACAGTGCCCATTGGTTACAATTATAACATAACTTTATTTAGTTGTTTAGACAGGTGTTTCACTGACTGTGAGCATAAATTTAGGGATTTTCAGTCATCTGGCCGTCTTTGTGCTTCCACTTTAATCTCTTCACTGTGAATTTAGTAAGCAGATGCACTCCTACATTTGGTTTTCAGATCATGAACAAGTCATTAAGAGTGTAAGTGTTTCTGATTTATAACAGATTTGTTTACAACTGATGTGTTTATCTTTAAGTGCTCTTCATAACATCCCTATCTCTTTTTTCAATTGTTTTATCCAGCTAAAGAAAAAGATGAGTTAAAATATAGATATGCTTTTGTTGCATTATACAGACCCTCTTGATGGTTATTTGGATTTGATAGATGACCATTTTAAAAATCACTTTCAACTCAACACAAAATCAATATTAGATGTATGTGAGGAGACAGCAGAGGGTTTGAGTTGTCCAGTATCCCCAGCTTTGCTCGGTGTTTAGTAAAGGGACCTGCCAAGCTGCGTACTGAAAAGTTTTATACAAATCAAAACCAACATCTGCGTGTGTAGACACCACTGACATACCAATTGGAAGGCAGGGCCCTCTGCCCTCTGGGCTGTGCTGTAAAGATCAGTAATAAGTCAACAGCGCACCAGTGCCAGAGATTCTTCTGCTGCTGTCCAAAAAGGAGTCGGTATGGTTTTCATGTACAATTAATGCTGCTGTGATTAACCATATGCTTTAAAATGATGTTGTTTGTTTATTCTAGAATATGGTAATTTACATTTTAATAGTATCTTGCCATAATATAACAGTCTAGCTGTACAGTTCTGTTTAAATCAGTAAAAATTTTTAAGTTTACCTATACATTTTTCTTTTTTTAAATCACCACATTTATATACAAATACAAGAACATTTTGAAATATCACTGCAACCTGTCCAGCTCATGAGCATGACACAGCCCATCTTTAATAGAAAATGGAATAAAATTAGATTTTGAACTTTCTCCTTTCATCCTTGTCTGTTCTGACATTTCAGCTTGTAAAGCACTGAATGTTTTGCAAATTACAACTGCAGTTATGCTTCCTGAATGCGGCCATATCAGTTACTGAAGACAAGTGATTTCACACCTTGACTGAGCCTCTTTTTCTGTACAACTACTTTTTTCATTTTTCAAAAATCACAGCTTTTGTGAAGAACAATATAAACTAAATTAAAAGCTTATTTTGTGACTTAAGACAACATATTTGCTGAACAACAAATACTCAGTGTACTCAGTGTTATCTTAATCTTTGGCAAGCTGTTTAATTGGTTAAGGAAGATAATGAATTTTGCAGACTGTTAAAAGAAAAGTCATTTGAAAAAGCGTTTTAAATAAAAAACTGAATTGGGTGTGAATTTCACAAAGACAGGTGTTTATGCGCATGTTTGTTAAAAATGTTAACAGTTGCATGGTCCTTAATGCCTGGAGCTGGAGAGCCCCAGTCCAGCAGTGTTTTGTATGTCCTGAATGGCTCAACAAGTAAAGCCATTTGATCTCTGTGGCCTGAGTCATGTCACTAGCTGACTGGGACTGTGATTCACCAGCTGGGTGGGTTGGGAAGTTGTAGGCTAGGAAAACGACTTGGCTTTCATTGGAACTGCAGTTTTAGTGACTTACCGGGTGCCTGCCATCATCCAATAACATTAGCAAGACATTATTAAGAGCCACTCCTTGAATTTTCAACTCTTCTGTATTCTTAATTTTGTCCTTTGAGACAAATAAAAAAAAATATCTGATAAGTTGACATTTCAGAGGAACACATCTTCTGCACTTTATACTCCTCATCCAGTACTGGAGGTGTTGCTGAAAATTCTCGAACCACCTGCTATTGCAAATTGGGTGGGTATTAATGAACCCATTGCCAGGTTTGTTGAGCTGAAAAAAACACATCTACAAGGTAAATCTTAGTTTTTTTACAGGGTGGAAATGAGATACAGTACAGTATATGTAAATGCAAAGCAGAAAAAAATCCTACTGTAAATCTACAGGAATGAGAACATTATGCTTTCAAACTGGATATCAATAAAGCAAAACTAAGACTGACCGTTTTGAATGCTAGTCTAACCTGTAATTCTAGCATTCTGTTGCTACTGTCAAGTTTATTCATATTGGAGAGGATTGCAAAGTCCTACTGCTATCATTCTCAAAAATAAGGGTGAAATAGACAGCCAGTGTTTAGTTTCATGCGGTTTTGGTGTTTTATTTATAACAGCATGTGCGATTTCTAGTTATGTACCATAATGCTCACTTTATATGGATTGGCTCAGAAGCTATTTGGAAACACACATTACTCATAGTGTGAGCCGGACTAGAGCCATTTAGAGTAATTACCACCCCAGGATCATATATCCTCACTTTATGATGCCTCTTTTCACGCCAGTGTGAGAGGTTAGCACCACTGTTATTTCCTCTGCACAGTTGTTTTTTGTGTTCTTTTTTTTCCAAAAAGAATTCCTTGGGCTGAACAATGACTGCAGTGTGTATGAGGCCGTGCTGAGCGGTGCTCTGAGTGTCTGTGCAAACAGGAGCAGATTCCCCATCTTTTCTCTTGATACCTACAGTATGCATTTGAAGTAGGAGTCTACAGCTCAGAACAGGAGCTGTAGAGCTGTTGACCAGCACTCCAGGAATATCTATTTTTAATACTTCTCCTTTTATTTTTTTCTCATTTTAACACCTTGCAATGAAAGCATCTTGCACAAAAATCTCTTTTCCAAAGGTTTTCTGGGGGGAATAGAATGGAGTATAGGTTCCAACAGCAAATTCCAAGTGCTGTATTTCAAACGAAAAGGTAATAAATATTGTTAAAAAGAAAATACAGTACTGTGATATTTGTTATGCTTTCCTAAAACACTAATACATGTGTAAAAACATTGGTTTATTATCATCATGAAATTATGTTTAAACATTGAAGTATTATACTGTATGTTGTCTATAGTACAGTGTGTAAAAAAAACACTTTTTATTCCAAGACTTGTGTTCTAAAGAGACGAGGGTTTGTTCGGTTTCACAAAGCTTAAACGGCACATAGCATCCTTCTAGCAAATAGAAATCTTTGCTGGCTTCTTTTGCAACTTTGCAACTTCTAATGCAGCTCTTTCCATTCAGGTCCTAAGGTTAAATATTTTCAGATTTCATTGCAAGCTAATTGCTCACGGCGTTTGTGTTGCCAGGTGACCAAACCGGTGAATGTCGAGCCCATGGCAACCTGGGATCGGCATTCTTCTCCAAAGGCAACTACCGCGAGGCCCTGACCAACCATCGGCACCAGCTGGTCCTGGCTATGAAGCTGAAGGACAGAGAGGTAGGCCTGCGGGGGGGGCTGAACAGATTGAAATTGAATTCGGCATTTGTATGTAATGATGTATAAACACTAAGTCAATCAGTCCGTCAGTCCTGAGGTGCCCTTCGCGACAGTTTGCTTTTTGGCTTGTCAATGGACTGTCACTTTCCTCTGGGTCAAGGCGACACTTCGCGTGTTGTGACTGAAATGCGGCAGAGCCCCTACGTGTACATTGCAGTGGCCCGATATTGATCTCACGGTTGTCCCACAACAGGGGCATGCTGTATTTGACGGCTTACAGGGAAAGATGAGAGATGTGTTTAAATCAGAATTTTAAGGATAAGCAGCAGTCATTCAATTAGCAATGTCTTGCAGTGTACAATCAGCAAATCTATTTCATGTGCCCTGTTCCTCTGTGCAATAAGTAGCTTATGTCTTTTTGGACTGAGACTTAAAATCCTCATCTTAAGTAATTCTTGTGCTGATGTATTGTTATAACGTGGATTCAAAGGTGTCATCCGTCAAACATGCTGGTGTTAAGTTAGAAATACTTTTGTCATGAAATAGACAAAATTCATTTTATTAATTTCCTTCCTCGGTTTTGTAGCATTGGTGATGTACAGTATAGGGTGCAATTTTTGGACCGGGGCTGGGTGTGTTCAGCATGGAAATGTACTTTCTTACCAATATAAATACTATATTACATTCATAGCAGGCTGATTGTTTCAATAAATAATGACTTGGTAGAAGTGTTTTGTGTTATTTGTCAAATGAGGTTAGTTTTATCAGCTATTAGGAGTTGGTGGGGATGAGGGCTAAATATGTCAAACTATAAAATCGTACTTACTTTTTCACCACACTGTACTGTATATATGTGTATATGTACACAGTTCGTTGTGAATGCTTATTATGCAGTGTAAACTGCGTCAGTAAAACGTATGACCTGTTTTACATGAGTCAGTACCGTACAGTATAAAGCAGATTTAGAAGAGATCTCCAAAGCTGTTTTGGCTGCCTCCTGACATGATCCCAGGGCTTTCTGTTGAGACGTGAACAGTGCACAGCACCTGATGTCAGCTGGGAATGTGTTTTCCATATGAAGGGGTGCGAGGAGCGGGGGTGGATACTCACACTCCCCTCTGTGTGCAGGAGCTGACCTCTGCACTGATTGTTCTGCATGACAGGTGTTCATTCCATTGCTGTTCCATACAGACAGTGAATAATTCTCTGCTTCCTCTTTCTAAATACCCCCCCGCCTCCTTTGCTCCGCCATGCCTGGGGTTTGTTTGTCTTTCTCCAGGTATTTTAAAGTCCTGGTAAGGCATTTTATGAGTGAAACACAAAAGGCTGCAACCATGTACTGCATGTAAAAAATGAAGCACCAGCACTTAAGTTTTGAGAGCTCTGAAGCAACTTTTTTTCTCTTCTACTTCTGCTATACTTTGTAATCACGTTTTTTTAGTTTCCTAGTTTTTGTTTTGTGTCTTTTCTGCGTGAAATTTGAGGCAGCAGCAGCTACTCAGTGTTGAGCGGTATTAAGATCAAGTTCCAGGCCCCAGCAGAGCTTCACAGGATTGCTCTGCTCGCACACCTTAATCTTCTGCATTTAAACAAGTATCACAGTGTGAATCCCATGGCAGAGCTCATTTGTTGAATAGAAAGTATAGAACCGTGAAATTTGTAACTATTGCCTGGGTATGTTTTTAGACAAATGCCTCTCTTATTCAGCATTGAATGACTGACAGGATTACATTTCCAGTGCTGTATAGTCTCAGAGCTTTAGTAGGGGGATAATTAAAGTGGGTGTTTAAAGTCTGTGAATTTCACAGAGGCTAGAGAAGCAGTTCAATTGAATGCTATGATACCTTCTGCTTCATCCTTTCATTCATCCATTCCTGCTACGTGTCGAGGCTACCCAGGTCTTGTGCTGGAAAGGTAGGGCACCTTGTCCACCACAGGACATACAGTACACACAGGACAGTTTAGAGACATCAGTTATCTCTGCCGGCGTATCTGTAGGCGTCAAGAGGAAACCATCGGAGCCGGTGAGAACCCACACAGACAGAGAGAGAAAGAAAGGATGGTTCCGTAACAGCCTGGAATAGAACCACAACTAAAAATTGGGGATGCAGCAGTCGACAATGCCATTTCACCATGTTCTTATTGTCAGATACAGAACCTTTCAGTTTCCATTGTGGAAAATCCCCAATTAAAAAAAAAAGTAACATATTACAGATGATTTTACCATGACCATTGGGGTGACTTGAACACTGTGTTTCTGATGCACCAGAGCGGACTACCAATAGTGTCTGTTCTGTGTGCTTCCTGCTCTGAGTGATGACAGTGTAAACTGTTCACCTTTCAATCCTGCTCAGTCCCAACTCCATGTAGGAACAGAACAGTCGTGGTGTTTGGTTTTGTCATGAATAATTAATACTAATAATTTAAGTGAGAGAGATTGTCTTTAATTGCTACAGTTTGGAGAGCAAGTACTGCTTTTTCTAGAATTTCCTAGTCTATGTTTTATTGAAGTCCTGTGCCTAGTTAATTTAACTTACAAGGTTTTTTTCTCTGTTCCTTTTATTTGCAGCGCCTCTTTAATGCAAACATGTAGATAAGTCTGTTGCATTTCTGTTTGTTTTTTTTGTCATCCTAATAGTCATTAGAAGAGTACCATGCATCTCTATTGCATTTGTATCTTTTTTATATCCATTGTAAGTTCTGGTTAGCACACATATGTCAAAAACCACTGAAAACAAATTACCATACCCCCAGTTTTTTTTCTTTTCAAGTAAAAAAATGTTTTTCAATAAGTGTTTACAACTCTTGTGAGACATGAGCATTGTGAATTGTTCCCTTTCTTCTCTAATTATTTTGCAGAGAAGACAGATAGACAGACATGCTGAGATACACATATGGTTAGTCAAACTGCTTAGCAGGGAGAATGGGTGTGCACTGTATCAATGCCAGGTGCCTTGGAGCAGTGCATTGTCCTACACCTGTTAATGCAAGGTACAAAAATACAGTGTACCTCTCTCTAGGGCAGCCTTCTATAGATAAAAACAGGAAAGGAGTCTTGTGCAGTTCATGCTTTTTGTAGATTGTCAGTATAGGGTTTTGGACAGAAGATGGGAAATAATAATCACAGCCCCTTAGTAGAGTCTCGTTTAATTTGTTAGCCAGATGGTTGGTCTAATTAAAAGCCACAAGGTGGTTTGTGTAAAAAGCTGAGATGCCTGGATTTGCTTCTCTGCTGCAGCCATAGGAAATTAATTGGGCTGTTCTTGATGACATCATTCTGACCACACTTTGCCTGGAAAAAAGGGCCATTTTTCAAGCTTGTGCTGCCTGGTGGATCAAGTGTTTTAGTTTTCCTATGCCACAGCTGTGAGAGTTAACATTTTTCTCATGTTTTTTTTTCCTTCTTCAAAGCAGTTTATTTGGATTTCAGGAAGATGCAATTATATTTTTTTCTCTTTCCTTTTTAAAAAAAAATCTTTGAAGAGCAGAGTTTCTTTAGGCAGTGGTGGCAGAAAAAGGAAAGCCCAAGCTGCTTTAAAGAATTTTCCAAATATTGAGCAGTAGGAACTTTACAAAATAATTATACAATTTAACATTAGGAGAAATATGTGAAAAAAATAATTGCATGAGTTTCTCCAGCTTTTCCCTCATTTTCAATGTGCCTGTTGTTTTCCTTTGAATGTTGTGAATAATTTTCTGATTTCCTGATTGTTTAAATGCCGTGTTTGCCATTGCATTTCTTTGTAAAACTTGATGAAAGTACCAGATTAACACACTTAGGCTATCTATGTAATTGTGTGTATATATAATTCTTTTAGTCGTTATTCATTTTTTCAAGTGACTTACCATATCACCATATTACAGCAGCTATTTAGAGAAAATAGACCCTAGTTATCAGCTCTCATGGGAGAGAGAGCGTATGATTAAGTGTTTTCTTTTGTGCTCAATATAACAGGAGCTACATTGTACACTGTTTCAGCTATTAAAGAATAGCAAAGGCATATCTGAAATTGAAATTGAAAGAGGTGAAGTCCTTTGGTCTGTTGATTTTTCCTGCACCGCATATTCCTTGCAGACGCAGAAAATGAGGGATTCAAATTTGGATTTAAAAATTGGGAGCAGTCTAAATGAGAGCTCTGTATTTCTAATGTATTTCTGTATTCTGTATTTTTATTCTGTATTTCTAATATCTTTGAATTAATTACTAAGAACTTGATGGACCATGCCTTAAACGTAAAAAAGGGAAGTCTTTTGCATTATTTCACATACTGTATCCTTCCATTATGACAAATCCACTTATTCCTGGTAAGGTTATGGTAACATAGAGGCTTTCTCTGAGCAACAGTCTGTTAAAGGGAATACACCCTTTATCAGTGAGCAATATGCTCTTCATCGCCATCATTGACCACATTTAGATACTACCATTTAAACACTCAAATGAAAGTATTTTGTCATCTTGTATATTCTCATGGTTTATGTTTAGAATAGATGTGCCTGTTGTTGCACTTCCTGATGTTACTTGGCTTGCAGTTGTGAGAAACCGAGAAGCTATGATATTAAACATGCTGATATTTCTGAGTAACAGGGTGAGGATAGAAGTGTTTTTGTCCCACTTTCTGTTTCCTGCCTGTTGGCAGTAGACTCAGTGGTGCCACCCTTGGGAGCTTCCGTTGAGCGTCAAGGTCTTGTTTGGAATAACAAAATAAACAAAGACTCAATAAACACAGACCCCTCCACCTGGATCAGGAGAACGGTGTCGTTTGTTTAAGAATGGTTTTAGTTATAAGGCTTTTTTTTCAGACAATAATAATAATTGCTCTAACCGGCTGCCTGAAGAGCCGGAATAAACATGGGTCAAGCAGGTTTTTTGTTAAGGATAAATTCAGATTCTTTTTTGATTAAAAGGGTTTCAGGCCTTTGATAAAGTTAAAAATTGACCCTAATTTTGACTTATTATAGGATCTTCTAAATATATAGTTCCTCTTGGTATTAATCTTGTTTTTTTTATTTTTCTGCTGGTTGATATGGACCTCATACAATATGTACAAATTCCTCCATGTTTGTCCTCTTCAAAATGCGACAAATGTAGCGATTGTTCCTGCTGCAGCTTCGACTGCCCTCGGGTGCCTGTTGGTGTGGAGTTTCCATCTTCTCTCCATGGGGTTTTCTCCAGGTGCCTCGGTTTCCTCTTATCTGACAGGATAGGTTTGACTGTCTTCTTTGTCTTCTTCTTCCTGTGTTTGTCCCCTTGTCCCCATGAGGAAGGCAACAGGGCATCTCTCCTGATTACTGCCCTGTCTGGAGCAGCTCCTGGAGTCACGTTGCTTGGATGGATTGAATCCTCACGAGGGATTGAGAAAAAGCTAATTTACCAGCCTTCGCAAAGGACCAATGCTGTCGATTAGAAGCTGGTAGAGAGCTTTTAGAAAAATATGTATTTTGGATTCAGCTGACCTGGGGCTTAGAGGCTAATGGAAACATTGTTAGCCAACCACTTTTCAATTCAGGCACAGAGCTGAAACAGATTAGTTCCTTACCAATATAATTTCAGGATCGTAACGATTTTATCCTCCATGTCGCCTGGAGTATTTTCATATATATTTGTGTACAAAGCATAAACAATGACAGTACTCTCTTTGTTTTTTCCTCTGGAATGCAGAATTAATGTGTTACCATGGCAAGGTGTTTTCCAAATGTATTTTGTACCAGAGGCAAAATGTGTTCCCTAGCTTTTTTTTAAGAGTTTTTTTTTCATTTCTTTTATGGAAAGTAAGGGCTTTAAACAGTAAATAACTTAATAAAATTATTAAATATTAAGTTAAAATTATTTAAAAAATTGCAGAACTTTCTTTAAGGATTTTTTAAAGAAATGTGATCTCATTACCTGGTGTTGCCAGGAGGGATGTTCTTGAATTCATATGAAGTCAGACTGTGCAGAGGTTGTTGACTCCAGTTGTGTTCAGCGTTGATAGTTTTCTTTTTGTTTGAACAGCTATTTAATAATATGTTTCAACACAAGTGATAGATCAAAAAATGGACTGAAACAGAAAAAAAGAAAAAAATATCCGGCTGAATAGCGAGGCTTTTGAATTTAAATATTTTAATTCTAAACAATTCATAATACTCACTTTTGTCAGCCTTTAAGGTTTATTTGTGTTAAAAAAATAGAAAGTAGGAGCAAGTGTATAGTTAAAGAAAAGCATGAGACCATTGCACACTATTTTTAAAGGCATTTCTGATGTTCTTCAACTTTCACTCCTGTTCTACCTAAATGTTCTGTAAATGTATGAATCTGAAAGCTGCTTAATTTTTTTGTTTTGAAATGAATACCCCAACTTTTGCAGTATTGAACTTTGGTCTTTTAATATAAATGAACAACAGTGGTTCAGGCCATGGGCTTTATCTTTGCTGAAGAGTATATTTGAGTCTGTACTGCCCATGGGAGATTGGCTAGGCTCCCCTTCGTGATCTCAGGGCCTGGTACAGTATCATCTACAAAAGATACAGTTAATGCACGCAATTCATCTTCACTTCCAAAAACAAAAATACATTTCAGAGGTAAACCCAAATTCCCAAGTAACCAGTTCAGCAGAGAGGTGACTGCATGGTGGCAGTGTGATCCTCTCGGCTTCACCGTGAATAGAATCTCCCTGCTGTCATCCTAACGGTGGACTTAGGAGCTCCAGAGAATGGAGGAAATGTGTTTCTCATTGGAGACTTGAACAGTCCACTCACCCTTGACTACAATAATGTGAAGAAACTGACAGGCTTAACAATGCTGCTCTTTTCCTCTTGTTTTTTAATGACCCACTTCCAAATACTGAAGGTCACCACAGAGATTCAACAACGTAATCACTCTGCCTTCAGACACCAGCGATTACAGCCCTGGGCTTTAAAAATAGCAGGGAAATGAGGGAAAATCATAAAGTAGCAAGTCTGAAATGAGGGTTTTGGGAGAATGGAGTTGTGCCAGGAAGAGTCATGCGTGAAAACCTAGGGAAAGAGAAGGGGAGTTTCTTGTGGAAGTGTACTGTACCTCATTCAGGCAATTCCAGAACGGGACTATGTGCTCTCAGAGCTGTTGCAGATATGCTACAACAGGCACAGTGGAGATAAGTCCATTCAGGAAAGGGAAGACGTTTAGACAGTATTAGAGGCTTTCACATGACTTGAGATCATCATGGGTCTCAAAGTGCACTGTAACACTGGACGTGCTTGTAGGTTTTAATATAGTGACCTGTGATGTGTTCAGCTTTCTTTCACTGTTCTTTGTGGTGGTTTCTTTCATTCTACAAAGGCCAATTTAAAAAATAAACAATTATATAGCTGTTTTCACATGTTTGCCTGAAAAGATGACTTTTAAATGTGTGTGAAAGAATTAAATAGGAGGGGTCTTCATCTATATCTGTGTCATCACTGGAGCTCTAGCTTTCACTGTTGAAGCTGGAGTATGGAGGCCTGAAGTCAAGCTGGTTTTATTAGCTCAGCCCTGGCAGCACTTGAGCTATATTATGGAGCAGGCGGGAGCATCGTCTCCCCACACGGAGCCAGCTGCTGAGGCGCTATCCAAGGGAGCAAAGAGGTGGTTTCAATGACCAGAGCCCAGGCAGTGGGAGGGGGTTCTGTCAGGACATTACCGGCAAAGTTTTTTCCATGCTGTGCTGGGTAAAGGAGCCATTAAAAAGTCATTAACGTGTTGTTGCTGTGCTTCGAGCTCTTTCATCTTGCTAGCTCAAAGGAGGCAGGGGGCAGCCCAGTCATATGCCCTTTTAGTGTGGCGGCTCCGTATTGATTGAAACCAGGGATTTACAACCCGGTTCCTTGCTAATTAGAACTAGGCTGAGCCTCTAAGAAGGCGTCTGACCTGCGCTGAGCCATTCAGTTGTAGAGGAGGCTGAGGAGCACATTGTCTTGGGAATAATGGAAGCATAATATTTCTCTCTGAAAATTTTTTTTATTGTTTTTTTTCAGTTCTAACAATGTAACAGACTGCATGTTGGACAGTTTTTATCCAACAAGGTGGCATCCTATTTTGGTTTTTATTTCTTATTGATTGAAAAGAAATGGAATTTGGTAACTCAAGTTATGTCAAGTTATGACATCTTATAGAAGTGATGGTGTCCTGCTGTTCTTTGTTTAAATTACCAGTTTGCTTTTCCTACATGTGCTTTTCCACATGGAAAGACAATTCAAAAACACCCTTTGTTGTTGATGAAATTGTTCCTTTTGTATGTTTTCCATGCCTCTATGAGGGTATTTAAAGGAATCATATGAATCTTATAAGACTGTTCTATTGTTTTGAGCTCAAGCTCCATGTTTAGAACCATCTGGTAAAGGTACCAAGAGACTCTGTGGGGGTAAAGGTGAGAAACCTGACTTGACCAAATGGTCAGTAAGATTTTGGCCATGCTAAAGGACAACCACTGGGAAATCAAAAAATAATTATTTCCAATTACTATCTGATTATAAAATATGACAATGTTTTTGTAAAATGTATTTGAGCTGTCTACTGTAGCACTACATGTAATAGGATTTATTTTCTTTATGGATTTCTCCTGATTTTTAAGAAACATTTTGTACAATAATTCAATAGCCGCACCCTTGTATCCTCTTAGTTTAAAGCTCTTTCATTTAAAAAATATTCTGTTTAAAATAAACATAATTGGGTTATATGGTAAACTATTTCTGAGTGGCAGCAGATGATAACTATCTGCTGGTAAGTGTGTAGGTTCAATTCATTGCTTTGAAACTTAACTGCCAGTTAAATTCAGCTAATAGGTCTACTGATACAAATGATGGAAATGTTTAAATTTCACCATTTACATAACAAAGTGCTTGGCAGTATAGCATAGCTCCCCTTTGAGCTTCCCTGTAGGCATACAGATGGTAGAATTCTGCTCTGGTAACAAATGTTTTCAGTCTGTTAGAAGCAGAGACGTAATGTCCTGCTACCAATCCCATGGGCTCAAACAGAATTATTCTCAAAGGTATTGACTCGTGAACAACACCTACTCCAATTGTTCTGAAAGAAAGAGTTAGGATTTCAAGTTGTTAAAGCAATGACACAGGTATCTGCATTTTATACTCAGTTAAAGATAGATTGGAGACATCAATGTTTGTCTGTGTTTGAAAGCTGTAGTTTTTTGTTTTGGGTGGAGAGTAATTTTAATCTCAAAAGTGATTACCCTATACCAACTGTACTAAATGGATACAATGTAACTGTAGAGATGTTTTCTGGCTTGTCATACAAATATTGAGTAAGGTGTTCACCTTTCACCTTGTCCGAGAAGAACTTCATGACCTTCAAGAAGTGGTACAGTCTTTTTCCTATTACTTTCCTGATTTCCTACATTGTTTGTTGAACTGACTGCACCAGACTCCAAAGAGACTTACTGAAAATGTCAGAGCTGTGAAAAAGGGCTTGTCCAAAACAGTAAGAAGCTTCTCCTCTCAAACATTGTTAGACCAGTAGTTTTCGAAGGGCTATCAAGATCAGGTCAATAATCCATCAGTAATGAAGGTACAGTATGTAGACATAATGTAATTAGTCTCGGAACGTTGTTCCATTAACCACGGAGATCTAGAGGCTTTCACATTAATAATACATCTTTATTGATCACTCTTGTAACAATTTTGTTTTGCATGAATACTTTCAGCCAGTGTTTGGTTTCTGTCGGTGAATGTGTTGTGTGGAAGGTTTTGTGAAAAGAAACTGTCCACTCTTTCTTAGGGGACAGAGGCTGGGCTTATTTACAGATAGATGGATTCTCTAGTGACGCTTTTCTGCTCTCTGTCCTGAGGTGTGATTTCCTATACCCAGCACTGTTTTTTTTTTTCAGTGACTAGATGAGTAGCCTAGAGTCCCAATAAATAACAATAAGAAAATCACAGCAGCTGTAGAGTGGATACTGGGCTTAGTACTTACTGAACCATAAACAGTACTGTGGTATAACATGAATAATTAACGGAAAATGTGAAATTCATGGTTTAGGAAAAGTTAATTTTCTTCTGAGATCTTTCAAGTCAAATGGTATGTACTGTTTCTAGGCAGAAGAAAACCACTGATCTTATCACACCCCTTATACAGTTTGTCACTCTGACTTTCCAACTTCACAGCTGTCTCGAGCTGGATCAGTGCAAGGAGACAGGGCTATGTTTGTACATTGTAGATTGTGTTTTAATTGTAATAAATTGTAGATTGTAATTTAGTTGTTTCTTAGTTTTGTTGTGATTTTATTTTGCTGACTTTATCTTTTTTTTCTATATCTATTTTTTTAAACTCATGGAACAGGCACCGGTTTGTGCTGGAAGAAAACAGAATGCAGTCACTAGGTCCCCAAGCGCAGCACAGATTAATTAGGCACTCCCTGCAAGCTGTGGCTCAGGAAGCAGCCAGAAAAAGACTTACTTCACCAGTGTTTTACTTAACAAAATCACCTTCATTCATTTTACAGCAGTGTACTACGCTGAGAAACACATGCAATTTTGCAAGCTTACTGGTTTAGAACTCTTGTTTGCATAAATCTATAATTTTCAAATGCACTGTCAGGCTATAAATTACCAGGAACATTTTTAAAGGAAAATGAAGAAAGAGTCTATGGGAATATAAATTGGTTTTGCAGATATTGAATGATTTTTTGGCAGTACTTTAAATGATACAGGGTCAAAATGATTGAAAATTTGTTTTTGAAATGAATAATGTCTGAGCTTCACATTATTGATGTATTTATGAATGACATTATACCACAGCTGAAATAACATGAATGATGACATTTATGTGCATATTAGGTGAACTTTCTATCTAGATCTCAGTCTGTTTGGTACATAAATTTACTACACAGGCAAATAGCCAAGTGAGGAATACAAATAAAGAACAAATGGTGCTTGTTTTGAACATTAAGAAGATTCCCAGAAAGCTCCTTACTCAAGGTGAGGGTTGAGCATCTCCTGGAAACACAGGGCGAAAGGCAGGAGAGCATCTTTTGGAAGGAAACTGGAGCAGCTAGAGAAACCCCACGTGAACAGTGGGACAGTATACAATCAGACTGCCCACAAAAGACAGACACAGGACCCAAGGGCTGTGAAACTGCAATGCCAATCACCCGATCATTGCACCACCCAACGTGGCACAATTTGTGGATAAAATCGTCCATCCATTCATCCATTTGCAATAATAACTTAGTTCAGTACTGGGTCACATATATAGCTATAAGCTGCCCTGGCTGACAGGACGCAACCTGGTCGAGACACCACTCCACTGCACTCACACATGTATATGGAGGACAATTTAGTGACACAGAGTAACTTAGATAGAATGTCTTTGGATCCTGGGTGGAAATCAAGGCACCCTTCACAGGGAGAGCTGCATTCAAAAGGAGATGAACAGTAATACATGTATTTTTTATTAAATATATTTGTTTACTTGTCAGTACTTCTCAAACCACTTAGAGTAAAGTGCTTCAGGTATGTTTTGGAGTGTATTCCTTTAAATCTTGCTACCTTGTCTCAGAATATCACCAGTATTATAAGGTATTGGTTTATCTGTTGTTAATTATGAAATGGCAAAGTTAGAGACTTATAGTCTTTTCGGTAACAGATTTTCTCTCTTTTTGGCTCCTAGTGCAGGAATGAACTTGGCTTATTGTTCAGTACCAGATTCAAGCTTGACGCAGCTCTCTATGGGAGCACTGGTGCTTGGCAGGTTGGAGGGGTTAGTGTTATGAGTCAGCAAAGAAAGCCCTGGTAGATTGAAAGTCATTCTAGATTTAACGTGGCACTGAGCCAGCTGCATGCTACTGTTCAGGCAGTCCTAGTCAGTCTGATCTCTGGACTATAAGGACGCATCCTGTCCTGCAAACTCTTTTCCTGGCCCATAAAGAGAGTGTGTTGTACACAGACTAAGTTTGTCTTAACCTTTAATGTGGAGCTACCATTTCTCTATGAACCCTGTTGGAAACCTATGGCAACAGTCCTGGAATCTGATTACAGCACCGCTTACATGTTGCCCCTAGGACAGCCCTCAGGACACTGTGATTCTGCTGCGCCGGCCTGGCGCACGTAGACGGTCAGGAGAGGTCAGGAGGCATCCTGATAACCATGACTGTGTTTCAGGCTGCTCCATATGAGCTTGAACAAGCTGGAACTGAATTAATGAAGCCAACCCTCCCCCCCCCCCCCCCCGAAATCTTTGCAAAAGCATTCAGTGCCTTTAGAGAAATGATTTGTTAAGCAGAGACATTATCCATTTTGGCAAGATGAAGGGCTTTGGGCTCATGCCATGCAGGCTTTACGGGGGCTAAAGAACCAGGCCCTTTGTTATCCCTCTAGGTATCTTTAATAATGTTGAACCGAGAAATAGTAATAGATGAAAAGAAACATATGGCAGGAGAAGCAGACCTTGAATCAACGGGTCTGTGCAATAGCTCAGCTGTTCACTGCTATGGTGCTGTGGTACATTCTTGCATGGATTTTTTTTTTCCAGTGCAAGAAAAGCAATAATCTTTTCCCTTAAAATGTCAAGTGCCCACCGCATGGCTGGAGCTTGCTGGGAGCAGTAACCTTTCGGGTCGCCCAGCAGAGTGGAGAGGGTGGTAGGTGCTGCAGTTTGAAGCTGGGAATTGCCTTCTGTTTTCCCCAGCTGATCGATGAAGAGGCTGTCAGGGAGATGAATGGCTGCTCTGATGCTGGCTGGCTTACTGAGCCAATCCCGAGAAGCACGCTGGAATTGTGATAGAGCCTGGCAGGCTGTTCGGCAGCAGAAACTCAGAACTCTCTCTCTCTTTCTCTGGCTCTTTTTTTGTCCATTTCAGCAGTTGTTTTGGCTGTGGTTTCCAAGGGAATGTGAGGTGGGGGGAATTCCTACTTCTAGCAAAGTTCATTTGGAAACGTGTGGGGTCAAAGCAAGAATCTGTGTCATAATTCAGCTGCAGGAGAGACTTCAGATTCTTTCTTGATACTGAAATGAATCCTGGTCCAGGAATCTCTGAGATAGTAGCTGAAATGTAGGATTTCTTTTCATGATAAATGGGTTTGGCTTCTCATAACAAATCCGTCCTTAGTGGGGGAAGAATAGGGAGGGAAGTTCCTTCTGATAAGAGCTGGTAAAAGTTAAAACTAGCGAGAAGTCACTGTGAGAGGATCAAAGCAGTTCAAAGAGTTTTTTTGTAATGCATTCATAAATGCACAATATGCGAGGATTCATATCAGGTCTGTAATTTATAAGAGAATTATAATTAAAGTCACCTAAAGGCAAATAGGCAAGTGATAAGGCATATCGATTCAGTCTATTTCAGAATGGAGCTGTATCACACCCTTCAGGCTGAGTTTGTGTGATAATTGTAAATGTTTTTACACAAAACCGTTGTAGTAGACTTGATGATTGTACAGTTATCTCAATACATATAGTTCCTAACAAAGGAATAGCGATACATTTTTAAACTTTTTTTCATGAAAGGTCAGTATTTTGAGCTACTGTATTAATTTCCATCCATGCTGACATCGATTCAGGGCCATAGCAGTAATGTTTTTATAGTATCTGAAGAATCAAGAAGAAATACCCTTATTCTCTTTTGAACAAATAATTTGTGGAGGGATAGTCCTAAACTAAAGTTGGGAGCAGAGAGTTGTATAAAAAGGTGAGGATTTGTAGGAGCTTCCTAGTTTGTTTCTATATGCTGTTGTATTTAGTCTAACCTTAGTTAGTAAGTTCTCTCAGTGATCATTGCTGCTGAATTTCTCCCACACTTTGGTGTATCTGAAGGTCTGTATGTCCCTGTGATAACTTTGTACCCTTTCATTTTAGAAACAAAGACCACTTCATGGAGATCCCATGCCACAAAGTTACTTGGAATGCCCTGGCATCCCTAAGAACATAAGAAAGGTTACAAATGAGTGTGGGCCCAACCAGCCATGTCTTGAGAGAAGCCAGTTTATCAGCTTCAACAACACAGTCTAGTAGTTTGTTCCAGAGCCCCACAGTCCTTTGCATAAAGAAGTGCTTCATTTTTAAATGTACTTTCACACAGCTTCCACTTGTGTCCTCTGGTGTGTGTTTCACTACTGGGTCTTTGTTGATTTTACAATATCAGTGATCACTTGTGTCCACAGGTTTGCAGTGCATGCAAGAAGACATTAGGTGTTGCTACAAGATAGTTTGGCTAATCAGCTAATTAGCTAGCTAGCCTCGCTAACAGTGTGTAGACAGAATCTGCATTATAGAAATGTCCTTTTTATTCCAGCTAGTTACAGTAAAGACTCAAATCATTTTTCAGTATAGGTATTGTACAGTTTATAATTGCAGAGCCAAATCACAAATATATTCTGCACTAGGGAAAGAACAGTTTATTAATTACTTCCAGCATTATAAATTCAAAAAGCAGCAATTTCCCCAAACAAAATTTAAGTCTTTAAGTTATTAATTGTTAAATGAATGATATTGTGATTTAAATAAAATACAACTATGACTCATCTTCTAACAATTAATCACAAAGATAACTAATTGATTTCCATTAAACATGCCAACCACTGAAAAGTACGTTTGGTCATTTAAAATGGAAATGAATAACTTGTCAGTCTGAGTAATTAGTAATTTACCGCATTCATCCTGATTTTTGCTGTAGCGAATCAAGAATTAAGTCCCTCAGTGTTGGTACAGTTCAGTACAGTGATATAATTTATGTGCAGCAGAGACAACCAGTACACAATTTTCCAGTCCTGGGGACTCTGACAGCTTCTTATTGGTTAGAATCAGGTCACAACTATGTACTCCATTTCTGTTCCTGGAAATAAGCCACTGTAATTTTGCCATGCTGGATATTGGATGCTGAACCATGATATTTGGACAGTGTCAGTGGACCAGCTCGCCTCAGAACAGGCCCCTGCAGTTCAGCACTGAGAGCCAACATACTGTAAAGCCGCCATGTTTACTTACTGTGTTTAATTCTTTGTGAGAAGTTTACACAGCACTGGCACCAATGAGCTTCCTCTTCAAGCAGATTACTTCAGCATGTATCGAGCTCCTAAGTGACTGTGGTTTTCCCCCCATCTGTTAAGCAGCGAAAGTACCGTATGAGTAATTTAAAGGGCTGGAATTGCATCCTGTTCTCTGGGCAGTCGATAGTTAGCTGTCAGAGAGATAAATGGGGGCTTTACGAAGTCCATTTTAATGAAGGTGAGAGGCTTGTTTACTTGGGACCTGTCAAACCAGTGGGCATAAGGTCTAGTTATGAGTTGGAGAAGGTATTCATTAGGGGAGCCCAGCGCCTCTTCTGTCTGTACTGATGTGTACAGTCGGATGTGGATCCCACAGTACATGGGCAGCCAGATCAGTTCACAACACACCAGGACACCAAGGGCTGTTCTGCAGTGTGAACAGCTCTGCCTTGATTGCGCCACAGATACTAACATATGTGCTTAGTGATGAACTGCGGTGCAGCTAAATTTTAATCGTATTCTGTGTTACCAAATAAATTAGATAATGGCTCAGGTTGGTCTACTTGAAGCAGAAATGACCACAGAAAAACTGCATTTTTTATCCCACTTGATGTCTGTGGTGTTATAGGACAACTCAGAGGTCTTCTTATAAGCCATGAAGTTACTGTGTCTATTTCCGTTATGTAATTCAGTGGTCTGAATTGGATTACTATCTGTTAACCTACAGTATAAGACTGTCTGACCTGAGTCAAGTCTGATGCTGGCTTCAGTGAAGCAGTTATATCAGCCCTCTTTTACATACTGTAGCACAGCAGACTGAGGCCTTGTCTTCTACTAATTTACCATCCTCTAAAATCATGAAGGATTTAAGGTGCTGGTCTAAGCCCTACTTTGAACAGGAGGAGGTATATGCTACGTTACTACTAACATACAGTTGTCCAATATTTTGCTCTGGCATTTCATGTAGTCACATTTCATGTAAATCACTTCAATTTATGTGTAAGCACATACTGTAAACGTGTAACAGACCCTACAGAGTTTCAGACAATAAAATCTTTCACACTGTACTGTACAGTTACACAAGTTTGCTTGGGTCCCAAGTTAAATGCTGACTGTACATTAAACATACTTAGAATCTCACTAAAAATAGATTTATTTATAAGAGTAGTCCAAACCTTCTTATGGTTTTCTTGTTGTTGTTTTTTTCTTGCCCCTAAATGGTCACCATACAGTATCAGCACTTTTACCTCTTTACCTGGTACGTGGTAGGCCGTAGCCTCTAAATTGTTTGCAGTAATTGAGTTTCCTCAATTTACATAGTAAAATACAATCCAAACAGACATTGTGAGATGATGACTTCATAGCTTTCTCTGAAACTAAAGTTATTATCAATGATAATGCCAAGGTATTTCTAACTGTCCACTCTCCCTTATGGCTCTAGGTCTGTGACGCCCACTACCTACAGTATGACCATTTGTTTTGTTTGTATGGCAAAGAAATAAAAAGCTGCATTTTGAAAGCTTGTTATTATCATTTGCTCAGTCCACAACTCAGTTGCTATGATATGTAGTGCCTACTTACTATCTGCTGATTTTAATTTCATGTTTGAAATTGAATTATGTATTCTCTTTACATTTTTCTATTTAAACTCCCTAATAAGGATTCATGGGTTTTCAAAAACTGCAGTGGGTTCCCTTCTGTCCAGCTCTAACAGGGGACTGAAGAATTGAAGTCCTGTATCTTTTACATAAGCACCGTTGTACTGTTGTACATTCAAGTGGTCTGTTTGTACCATGCTGGACAGTGAATTACTAAGGATTATATTAGCATTCCCAGGGTTATTCATGACTTGCCATCCTTTACTTGAGGAGCAGGGAAGCAGCAATGTCTTCTGCAGTTCAGTCCTTTGCAGGATTTTGCTTTCTATTTTCTTTTTTTATTTTATTGAAAGACATCATTAAGGTCCATCCAATATGCAGTGACCTGCAGCGGATAGATTAAAGCTCTAGAACTCCCGTGAATCTCCTTTAAGATAATATAGTCTGTGCTATTCACCACATTTCTGAGCTCAATCCCGCTGTTTTGTGCATGTTTGCTGAATGCTGTTTACTTCTTCCAGTTATTTGTCTCCAATACGATGTTCTCAACACTCTACCTTTCTTGTTCACATGATGCTGTGCTTCCCCTGTCCTCTCCATCTCTGTGCTGCACCTCCCTTCACTGCACCTTTCGTCTTGTTTGTGCTGTGCCCTGGCTGTGCTTTACTGTAGAGCTGTGGCTTCACTGTCACTCTTATGAAAAGGAAACCCCTGCTGCCCAATAGCAAAGCAGCCCCTGCCAGGTGGTGCTGCAGCACAGAGTCTCTCTTTGACAGTGTCAGTCAGGAGGACGTTTCTTTTTGAGCATCATTAAGGCTGTAAGTGTATTATTTGCTTGACTGGCTCTGGAATCTAGCTTACTAAATTGAGTCCTTTTGTACAGAAGGAAGAGAAAGTGGAAGGACAGCTAATTCACACGGCAGCCTGGTGAAATCATTTGACATCACTCTTCATTTCGCACAAATCTCACGGCGTGTTGTCTTGTCGGGAGGGGACACAGCATATTAAAATCACAATGGATTATCCAGCTCGCATAAGTCCACTCAGGAAATTAGCTCACCGTTTATTTTGCCATGGGTTCCTATGGGGGGTTTGGGAATTTCTTTTAAAGAGTTTTATTATCTACCGTATGTTTGAAGTACATCCTGAAATCCCTCGCTCCTCCTGAGCTACTTCTGCATAGTGTAGAAAGAAACATCAGTGATCTCTTACCGGTAGTGTGCACTTGAGACAATAAATCAAACAGCATTAAATATTTATGGATTATTTCTCCAAAACAATTAATTTATCTTGCAAACAGGATATTTGTATTATTTTGGTAGTCCTTTGCAATACAGACTGAAAGGATTTCTCTCAGTTATGTTCTGGATGTAACTGTATTAAGGTGCCTACCCAAATGCAAGCTGTGGTTTCTGATCATGGATTCGAGCCTGATCCATGCCACTGGCCCAGCACTGTGGTGCTGCTGGTGGGTAACAAGCCTCTCCTCCTATCAGTGTTGTATCTCAAGTCTCAAGTATGGGGCTGTGTTTCCTGTAATGTATTAAAAGATGAATAGTTCAAAGTTGCGTGGGAGGCGTCTGCTTACACTTCCTCATTCTCCCCTGTGTACACTCACAAGGTTTGTATCCATGAGCCGTGATGTGAAAAACCCAAAACTGGTGGGTCTAAATCAGCTCAGTGGATCAAAATAATTGGTGCTAATATATATTTTAAAAATCTGCTTCTCCCAAAAGTTTTAAAGTATGTGAAAAATAACTTTTGTATCACACTTATCTGGCCACTGTACGTTTTTCGTTTTCAAAAGCTTGGTTGTCTTGTTCTTAGTACAGATAGTGAACCAATGTTTTATTGTACTGAATATCTGAGGAACAGACCACAACTCCCCTTCAGATATCCCCTGGAGAGTTTATAAAACTGTTTTGCTGCTCTTACATGGAAAAGATGCTCATGTTTGTTACTTCTGGCTTTCAAATTGAATTGTGTATCTATACTTTGAAGCTATGCTGTTAGAGGTCTTATTTAAAATCATTTTGGGCTGAGGACACACGGGAGCACACAGCCTGAGAGGTGGGTTAAACTGGCCAGGGCAACTCTCAGAAATGTGTTCGCTCTCTTCTGAAAATACTTTGTTGGAATCATAGACCAAAGTGTGTATGTTGTTTTACTCTTTCCAAAAAATAATCAAAAACGTGTCACATTTAGTGAAAGTTAAGTGCAAGTTATCAGTGCAAGTTAAAATTGCAGTGCAACAAAGGATAGTTGTGTGGAGCAGTGTTTAGAGTTCTAGACTCATTATTTGAAGGTTGTAGGTTCAAATCTTAGATGAGACACTGCTGTTGAGTCCTTGCAACCTCCTTCACCACAACTGCTTCAGAAAACTACTCACCTGGTACCTGGGTGCTAATGTACATCCTATGGGATAAAAGCATCAGCCAAATTCATAAACAGAATTCTGTGAAAAGGATGGGGGAATACAGACCTTCTGTTTCTTAGAAAGCCAGAGGCTTACACAATGCAGTATTTCCAAACAGTGGTGAAGTTTTGTCTGTGACTGTAGTCATGCATGGCTGATCCTCACATGGATACTGTGAATCACAGTTACCAGGGAGCAGAAAAAAGCAGGTCTGTAAGCATGGCATGCAATTGTACAGTATCTTTCATCTCACTGCTTGTGCAAGTTCATCGACTTTCAGAGAAGCTTGGCATGATCTGGATTTGCGATCCGTGGAGTTCTTAATGATGAAAGAGACAGAGCATGGCAAATTGATTGGGCTTTTTTTCAGGCACTTGATTTCCCCACACAGAAATAAAGTGAAATAACTGCTCTTTAGAGACAGAAATGAAAAGAGAGTGCTACATTTTTTAAAGTCTTATGTTTTTTCAAATACAATAATGTGACTGAATATGTATCTCTGGGCATGTTATTTCTGTTGCTTTTAAATAATGCTGTTATTGTAGGTCCACGAGGGATCTGTGATAGATAGGTTTAATAATATTTATCCTTTATTTGTCATTTTGCTTCTTTATTGTTTTGCACATTTTTCTTCATTGCAAAATGTATCTTGCAATATTTGGGTGTTGTTGCAGGGAAATTACGGTGTTTCTGGGATAATAAAACGTATAACAACATAAAGTTTGTTTTTTAAATTGTAAATTAATTAATTGCCATTTCAAAATACAGGGGTCCATGAATTGTTTCTCTATGTCTAGCTGTAAAGATCTAAAAAACGTGAAACATGAACAGTAGCTTCAATAAAAGTGTGTGCACCTGGAGTCCTCATCTCAAAGGTAGTCAATATAATTATCTTTGCAATTGAGAACCCAGTATAAAACCTCATTTTTTCTCTCTGGTGTACAGTGAAAGACTCTGAATGGGAAATCTTAGCTTTTCATTCCACAAAAAAAACATGACAGAAGGCATTAATGAAATGCAGGCAGTTGCACCATTTTAAACTCATTTTGTGATTTAAGTTATCGGTGGGTTGCGTTTCATGAAAGCATTGCAGACAAAAACCGTTTAACATCATCTGTGCTTGCGATTCAAAAAGATAGCATGTTCTCAATCTGCCTGCCACCCTGCTGGGAAGATCGACATTGGAGATTTTGAAAATTAGCAAATCGACAGACAGTTCAGTGAATGAAACACAACCATGTACCTCAGCTTTGGTTTTAACCACAGTCCACAAAATGCCCTGTAAGTACTGCTGCTTACTACTTTGCTGTCCTCGGGGATTATTAATAATGTTAGTTTATTCAACACTTACTTAATCTCTTTCTAGCTTTCTACCTTTTAAATTTGCTGTGACTCTCTTAACATAGAGGACCAGCCTCTGGATGTCTTAGGATCTTGGGGTGAACAAGCTGTGAAAACAAAATAAATACAGCCTGTACCTACACACTGCCTTGGCTCTGTACTGCCCACTTCATGGGTTTAAACCCAAATCAGAATCCTGTTTTCCGAAATGTGACTCAGGATCCCTGCTGTAATATAGAGCTGTGGCAGCAGCATGGTTGCATGCATACTGCAGGGAAAGAAGAAACAGTATATTCCTCATCATTTATTCTTCATGAATCCTTCCTCTTGTAATACTCTTCTGCTTGGTTTTCTGCACTGGCTTGCCAAGTACAAGGTCCTTGAGTTGGTTTTCCTCTGTCTTTACCATTCCATTCCCTACTACCAGGCACTTGTCTGCCCCGTGTTTCTACTGGCCTGCAGCCTGTATTCTAGTTCTGTCTCCTTCTGTGGAATCAACTATCCAGAACTGTACTGTCTCCCACCTCCTCAGGACTCCAAATCACACTGTACCTGCAGGTCCTTTAACCCAGGGATGGTCCCTGCCCAAGGGACAGAGGGTTTCAGGTCTTACTGGTACTTTCAAATAAAAATTGAGTTAAAGTAGTTCAATTCGACAGTTCAGATCCAGGATAGAATACAATCCAGAGGATTGAAATTGCCCATCTATTACACTTAAAATTGTTACCAAGGTTTTGGCACTTTAATTTTCTCTGACATTTGTTTGTACTGCAGTGCATTTTCTGATTGCCACCCTAATATATCACCATGGATAAATGTATCACCAAATATTGGGCAAAGGACTGAAAATGACATGTGTAATATGTGCAGTGATAGGTGCATGTCAAGGAGGAGTATTGAATACACTGAAAGTCATCATCCTATTGTAGGCTGTTCCAAGACATTGGTCCTCAGACCTTTTCAGTATACAGTAGATGAAATATGAGTAGAACTTTAGCTTATCTGAGCACTTTTAAGAAACTGCAATGCAATCATCTCTAGTTCTGCTGATTTAAATTGTAATGATTTGAAAGGTTTTACAAGCCTTCCAGGTGTGAAAGACTACTGAATGCAAGTCATCACTGTTTCTCTTTTATACTGTACATGCAATATACACACAAAGTCTCAAAACAGAGTTGTAAAAACTCTTTGGCTAGTGCTTTTAAGAAAAAGTGCATCATCTGTTTTTGCATTGTGTCATCTTAAACCTTGTTCAAATCTTGTTCATTCATATACATCTGGCCTTCCCTTTTTTTTATAATAACATTTCTGTAACTTTCTTTGGGTAAAATGTAAAGTTAAAACCTTGTGTAAATATTTCTGTAGAAACTACACTGAGGTCCTGAATCAGTGTCACTCATGTCAGGGTAGAGTAAAGTTAGAATCACCAGAACCATTTTGATTGATTGAGAGTAAAATGCACAAGTAGGCTTCCAACGAGAAGTTGTATGATCTGTGCTTTTGTGAAGCCCTGTCCATCATCTCCTTGCACGATTCACAGCTAAGCTGTTTGTCATTTAGTTACTGGTGTTTTGAAGTTGGGTTAATAATGATCTCCTGTTCCCATGTCTTGAATTATAGCCTCAGTAAGTGTCCTTTTTCACATGAATTTTGACAAAGACTGAAATACATTGGGTCTTAATGAATCCATAATCCATTTATGGACCAGTTAGGGTCTTGGTGTGCAGAGAGTCGTGGCCATTCAAATCCTGTTGTTCTGCCCTGGTTTGGCAGTCTCAGTGTGTGGATCGCTCATGTTTACACCCCACACATCTGCTTTAGGATTCCCTTCACATTCCTCGCCCATTAGGTCTTGCCTCATTACCACCACCCACCAGCAGGCAAATCAGTTTTACCATGTAAAGAGTCTGGAATACAAAAGGACTGAACAAACCACCTGACAGTCAGCTGCACGTTTTAATGATTTTTCACTGAGAGACTCAGTGTGGCTTTTATTCATCAACATAATGAATTTCTAAGTATATACAGTTATATAATGTACTGTGTACAGTGTATGTATTGGATATGGACATACTAGTTGGTGTTAGCTTCATCTGTCCCTTGTGGCACAGGTGCTATTTCAATTGCTACAGTATATAGAGAAATATAAAATGATCACAGCACCTTCACAAGCTTCACAAGCTACAGCAGATAAACACCACCATAATCCTGTATAGCTGTAGGTTTAGCAATAAATTATAACAATTTGGTTGCTAATTAAGGCTTTTATGTTGAATTAATTGTTCTATATCACAGTAACTTTAGTGTAACTGATTATGTTCTTTTAGATTTCAAAAGAATAAAGGAGGTTTGTCTCATGCGTAAATATAAATTGTGTGTCATATTATCAGATGTTTCATCCCAATGGATTTATATACAGTATCTGTACATTTAAATACCCCTTTTTGGTAAAGCAATTAGAGCGCTGCTAATAAAGAGAGCAAGTGCCAACTTATTATTGTCTCCAATCAGATTATAACTTTAATATAGAATGTTTAAAAACAATATGAAAAAGGAGAAGAACTGTTTAAAAAAGTTTCCAGTGAGTCAGGAATATTGTCTACAATACAGTGTTGCTACAGAAACACCAAAGCTTAAAGCGATGTGGCATAATCTTTCCTATTTTTGCAATGAGGAGCAGAGACAAACAGCTGTCCTCTATTATGGGCATCTTCTTTTCTTTCTCCTGTGTTTTTTTTGTTATTGAGAGATGAACTCTCCCTGCTATGGTGTGATTTGCATTGGATTGACTTTATCAATTCCTTTGAGGATTCCAGCTGACAACCTGGAACTGCTTATTATACTAAAGAAGCAGATAAGGGCTGTAGCTAATGACTAAGGGATCTTCCAGGGATCTCATCCAGCTATCTCCTGAAGGATGCCAAGGTATCAGCATCAAATGTATGTGGGTGTTCTCAACTCCCACAGGCCTTTGTGTAAATAAGTACATTTTGATCTTGGTCTTCAATTCTCTTTCTCTTAGCTTCTAAAAAATGTGTTTTGTGTTTTTGTGATATTTCTGTATCAGCGCATTGAGATTAACTGTGACCACATGATTTGCATTTGAAAATGACTTGGAGAACATAATTGTCATTTATTATTAGAAACTATTTCAGCAGGTTTGCAGGGGCAGCAGTCCTCAAGTTACATTTCAGTGGACTAGCCTCATCCACACATACCCAGTTTGCAATAGCATGCTTCACTTTGCATAGCTTGGAGTTTCTTCTATTTATTTCTGATGATATGAGTTGTGAAGTAGATGCTGGCTAGTGGGAATTGAACATTCTCTCTAGAAGTCAGTGTTTGTTTGCAGTGGCTTTCCCTTTTCAGAGGAGAAACCAGCTCTGTGTCTCCCCTTCATTGCTTTGACAAAGCAGAACTATCCTGTGTCCAGCCAGGCTCCATCTTCATTCTCCACTCCATATTAATACCATCTCTGCCTTTTGATTTCAAGCCAGCCAAATGGCAGAAATATGGTCCTTTTGAAGTCCATATTGTTATAATTATTTGAGAGTTCCACTGCATACACCAGTATTTCACACTTCCGTAACAGGGTGTGTTCCATTTCCAGGTCGCCAGCTGTGCAGTACACCCATGAGAACAGAGGATGTGAATGTTACAATTTTCAGAGAGTATTTGTGAAGTTCCTTCTCTTTTTTCATAAAAAGTGTGGTTGTTAACTAACAAGCACCCATTCAAACTGAACCATACTTGTACGGTAACATCATTTGTTGCGTGATTCAGACCTAGCCAATTTGAAATTCTGACATTCTGAGATAACATCATTCATCCTTTGAATCAACAGAATATGATCTGAAATGCACTGAATGAGACAGCTATGCCAGACAGCTTTGTGAGAACACAGGCCTTTTGTTTTAGAAAAAAACATTGCTTGTAAACACTTGGAGCTTGGTGATTTTAAAGTATATTCTCCTCTATTGGCCCATGACTGAATCCATTCAATTTCCTTGCTGGTGGAACCTCCAGAGCAACCGGAAGGGCGATTCAATCATTGCTAGCGGACATTTACCCCCAAGTCAACCCCCAACCAACGCGTGAGCCAACAGCAGGAAACAAGCTTGGAGGTTTCCAGGGAGTTTGGAGAGAGCCGTCAGCAGCTGCTATTGGGGTTAACTATTTCAATCTTGTAGCTTCCATGTTCCCTACTGTGTGGCTGCAAGCAATTCTTTAACAGTAGAGAATCTGACGGCTGCTGGAACTTTTAAATACCCTGTCCTAGACATCAGGCAGAGAAACAGCAGTAAGGCCTTTTACTTTTGCTGTAAAAAAATAGTCCCATCGTCCCGGTTTAAGAAAATCGTGCTAATACAGAAAATATTGTTTTATAGAGGGTAAGCAGAGTTGTAGAGATTAGATAAAAACAAAAAAATATTCATGAGACGTCTAATGAAATTCTGTGAGTTCTGTGGTGTGAGGATATCTCATCCCCATTTCCTATATCTCTATGTTATCATACTACAATAACCAATGAATAATGTGTTATATATACGGTTAATGGCTGCTCAACATTGCCTCCTGTCTTCTTGTTTTAGAAACCTTTGCAATTGTGGAAGGTATCCCTGCTGTCTGTTAAATAGGCTTAGGGTGTACGCATATGCGCATTAGCTTTTACAGAACAGAGAAGTGTTTTGTCTTCAAATGGCTTTTGATGGCCTTTTTCTCAGTGATCCTGAGCAGGATCGGCAGAGGTCAGGGATGAACTCTGGTATGCAAAGACCTCCTGCTCAGCTGGGCATAGACCCACCAGCAAGGGGCACTGCCTTGCAGCAGGACCTCCTGCTGCCTGTACTCTACCACACCAATGCATAGTGGAGTCAGCAGTTTCGCTCCAACGCCATGATCCTCCAGCCACCTTTGAAGAGGGACAAGGCCTGAATGTTAGCTTAATGTTGCAACCTGGATGGCTGTTTTTTCTAGATGAACTAGATTTCCCTTCTGTTTTGTTTCATGCACTGTAATAACTGAAACAAGATAATTCCATTGCCACGGTATTGTTGTAGTGTTGAAAAATTGTTGTACAGTCTACAAACGTAGAGCTTAAAACAAAATTTACTCTCTTTTTCTGCCTGTCAGAAAGTGTTCTGCCTTGTCTCTATGTCACGTCTGATGAAGAAGTCAGAATATCTTTTGCACACTGAACGTTACTTCGGGACATTGTGTTCTTCTTAAACTAAAGCATGTCTAGGTTATAGGGATAGCTGAAGCTGTCCTTTTCTTGGTGAGAAAGACTTCAGTGTCCTTTTCATTTTTTTTTGTTCCGGGAAGACGTCTTTAGTACCTCTGTTTTGCTTTGCACACAAATTGCCTGTAATTACCTTTCATGAGTACTTAAAGTGACAGAATTAATGAAGAGCAAACGAACTGAGACTTATTTGGGGAAGACAGAATGGCTCTGAGGCTATTAACGCATCCTTTTAGGGGTTTTATTTCAATTTATGGCTCATATAGTTCTATAGCTCTACAAAGTATGTAGAAGATTGCTTTCAACCTCTTGCTTCAGAAAAAAAAAACATTGTGCCTAAAAATAGTCTGAAAATATTTCCATGGACATAAAAGTTATATTTGCTTAATTGCCTTCTATATTTTAATATCCAAAGTTATTTAGATACTGTAGATCGAATATGGGCCTATCATGTGTCAGAAGGCAGTGGGGTCTGGAATGAATCTAACCTCTAACTATTGAAAAGAGATGTACAGTATTACAGTATTTCTGAAATTAATATTTTACAACAGAAGAGGCGAACATTGTCCAACACATCTGGGAGATGACACTGATCAACATGGTAGTACCAGTAATAATAATAACTGCTGCTGTCATTTTTCACCATCTTGGAATGCTGACTACATTAAATGACTTCCCTTCTTGCACTGACACTTTCCACAAGTGTTTACTTCTCTTGAGCATATCCTTGGTGGAAGCATTCATCGGAGACAGGTCCTCCTCTGTTAGACTGATGAGGCATTTACTTGTATTTTGCGGTGGATAAGGGAGTGTATGACATCAGCATCACCTCACATACAGCTGATGCTGATAACAGAGGTCTGCTATCACTATAAGATTTATCACTGGGGCACCTGATCTCACTCATCATTGTGATTTTTTCTTTGATTAATTGGCCCTGCCTGCATTCTGGACTAATACCTCTCTGGTTTAACTTCATTTAAATATCTTTAACTGATAAAATATCCTCCTATATGAGTATGTATGTCTCTGGACATCCCACAATTTAAGATGTAATACTTTCATCAGAATGAAACTCCCAAGAGTAGCTGCTTTCTTCAGGCTCATGTCATTTCAGTGCACCACTGGCGAAGACTGGAACAGTCTGCAGAAGAAAATGAAACTCTCCACTTGAGGGTGTTTTCTGTTGTCTGATTAAATCTTTGCTCCCTGAGGTTTGCACTTGTAAATGCTGCCATGTCCTGTTTTGGCATGTCTTATGTTGTTTAATGTTTTGTTGATTCTGCCTTTTGCTGCTTTATCTTCTGTGCAACGCCGGTGTAAATCACTTGGTCAGGTTGTTATAATAGATGTGTGCTCAACTGGCTTCTGATTACTTCTGACTAATTGACTTCTGGGAAAATTGGCCCTAGGTGTGTGTGTGTCTATGTTTGTGTCGGATTGTGCCCTACAATGGACTGGTATCCCATCCAGAGTGTACCCTGCCTTGTGCCCGTTGCTTGCCAGGATAGGCTCAGGCTCCCCCACGACACTACATTGGAAGAAGCACTTAGAAAATAGGTGCATAGACTAAGGGTTATTAGTACCCCTTAGTTAATAGTTAACTGAGTTAAAAATGAATAACTTCTAACAGCTTGGATTGATTTTTTAAATCAAGTGATGCCTAAATTCATTATGGTTGTACATCAAACTGTACTCATCAGCAGAAGTGAAAAGGAAATATTCTGTAAGTGGTTTCTTTTTTCTACTTTAGAACATGTTAAAACTGAAAGGAGGCCATTTGGCCCACTTAAATTATTTGGTTGTTAGTGGCTAATTCAGTCCAGAATCAAACATTCCTTGAAAGAAGCCCGGGTATCGGCTTCAGCGGAATGGTTGAGTAGTTTGTTAAACACTACCAAAACCTTTTGTGTACGTAATTAACTTCTATACTTAAATGTAAATGCAATCCCATTTGGTTTTCTCCTTTGTCCTCTGTTTCATGTTTCACATTTTTATTCCAGAAAAAAAAAGACTTCTTCTGCATTTCCATTGTGAGTGCTTTTCAGGATTGTGAATACTTGTATCAGACAGGTCCCCTCGTAGTCGTGTCTGTATAACATTAAAAAGGTTCAGCTCTTTTAGCCTGTCAATGAAGGATATTCGCTTAAGCCTTGGTATATACAGTATACAGTATTAGGATGTTCTTCTCTGTACTGATTCCAGGGCAGCAATATGTTTTTTTTTATGTGGTGTCCAAAACTGCACACATTATTCTAAATAAGGTCTGCCTTTTGCAATTTTAACGTCACATTGCTTGGTTTAAAACACTTGCTTAGCAATACAAATGAGAACATGATTGTACCAGTACTGACCTAAAAAACAAATCCCTCATCAAACACCTCATCTAAAAGGCAAAACAAACATAATCTCAGTCATCCATTAGATGTCATCATTATGGTCCCAGTAGGTGTTTCATTGTTAGATATAGTAGTAATTATTCTCAAAGCGCAGAATGAAGGTTGTAATTGTAGCAAAGATTCCGTAGTTAGTGAAATGATGGGCCCTTGGAGAATTCAGCATTGTAACCTGTACTGTATGTATCATCCAACATGGAAGGATATTTTGCTGTGTTCCAGTTATACACAAAGGAATTCCTGCACAGTCTTTGAACACTTCCAGCAATAAAAATAAATGCATCTTTTTGCATTAAATTAATACTTAGAACCAGGAAATAAATTTTGCTGAAGAGGGTTCCCAAGTGGCATAATAAAATAAAATGTTACAAAAACAAAATCTGCCAGCCTCCTCCACCTTCACCTTTTGACAGTACCTCCCCCTCTCAAGACTTGACCAACCACACCCACTCTTCCTCTGAACTGTGGATAATGACGTTGTCACCAGAATACCCCCTACTCTATTCCAGTAAGCAAGGGTCTTTGCACCAGCTAAAACAGTTTGAATAATGACTCCTCTGTTCTTAATAGTATCACAGTTCTGTATATGTACCTTCTGTGTGGTGCTATTGATGAACTTGGATGGTGTTGGCATCTCGTTCAGGTTTCATCACATTATGGCTGAATGAAGGTAATCAGGCTTTCAGCGCCAGCTAGGGCTTTCAGCCAGATAGTTTATATCAAAAGCAGATTTTCATTTTGCTCCCTGGAGAAAAAAATATTCCTTGTACAATCCTGGTTGCCTATAATAATGGCCGCAAGAGGAGACTTCAGTGACTCTGAAACAGGGGTAATTGTAGAGGAGTGTTTGGCAAGAGCTCCAGTGATGTAGTTTCTGATGTTTCACGAGCAGCGGTGTCTAAGGTGATGTCAGCATAGAAATCCAAGGGAAACACTTCATCAGCAAAAAAATAATAAGCACTTCATCTGTGCATTAATTTGAAGTGCAAGGAAAAGCAGTTGAGCAACTGCAGATCATTTGACTGCAAATTTCAACCTGGGGCATGAGCAGCCAGTTTAAACAAAACCAGCCCACCAGGAGCTCCACAGAGAGAGGTGCTATAGTTGGATTGAAGTGCACAAAGTGCTCATTACACGTGGCAGTGCACATTTGTAAGTCCAGTTATGCTAAGATCCCAGGGAATGGACTTCAGAGCAGGAATGTGATGTGGCCAGATTAATCATGCTTTACCATGTTCTTGACAGACACGTTGTGCCCCGACAAACTGAGGCGCCAACCTAAAGCCCTCAACAGCCCTGACTGCTTTTTTCCTGCAGTGAAGGATTCTGATAGTTCTGTGATGTTGTGGTGAGGGGATTTTCCTGGTGTAATTTCCATGCTCGTTCCTTTAGGTAGCAAGGTCAAAGCTAATCACTACTTAATGGTACTGAGTGATCACCATCACCTCATGTTGCATGAGTTCTTTCCCACCAAGAAGGGTATCTTTCAGGATCATCCACAGAACATGTGTGGTCACCCAGTAGTTTGATGAGCGTGACACTCAATTTATCTATTTGATATTTATGGGATATTCTGGAGCAGTGCCCGAAACTGTGTTATCCACCCCCATCAACCAGCCATGAGTTGACTGAATTCCTTGTGAAACAATGATGCTGCATCCTTCCTGCTGAATTCCAGATGCTTTTGTGCATATGGTGCATATAGGCCATACTGGCTGTGTGTAGTGGTGGCCCAAGCACCTTATTAAGTGACTTTACACTGGTCATAAGTGGCTTTACATTACTCTTGACCTTAACACTCAAATCCAAGGTGAGGACATTACTGCTGTAACCTTGAGCACGGTATCACACCTGTTGCTGATCCAGCAAACCAAGTTATGATGCACATGGAAAAACAACACTACCAAGCACAACCCAAAAGAGAAATTGTGATAAGGAATATTCATTGAAAAGAAGGCATGGGAAGAATGGCAGGAAGAGTGGGGATTGCTCAGTATACATGTATGTAGCTTTTCAAGAAGTGCTGATGTTCTAAATAGAATAGCAGAGGGTAAGGAGAAATTGGTTGTTGTCACCCCTCCAGACCATTCACGAAAAGCTCCAAAAAGTGGTATGAAATTAGTGTGAAAATAAGTGAACAATTATAACCTCTTTAAGTTACTGTGGATAAGTTGTATGCCTAAAATACACACTACTGAGGTGTCGTTTGACCAATTATTGTAGGATGGGCTTTGACTGTTCCTTATGGTTCAAGATTTAATGCATCATACATGTGTAATGTAAATATTCACATAGATCTTTCTGATTGCTCTGTAGATTTTATTTATTTGCCAGTAGAGCTGCACCTGCATAAGTAGTGCGTATGGTTTATTTCATGCCAGACATTTACCATAATACTAGAATTTATTGTTTCATTTTAAATAGTCGGTGAGACAGTTTCCAACATTATCTCACATGCTTGTGTGGCTCCATCATGCACATTTTCCTGTGCTTTTGTATTGTTTTTAATTTGATGTAATTTGTGTATATTGTAATATGATGCTTACATGTATACAGGAATATATAATGTTGGATATTTACTGGAATACGCAATATACTATTAAGCTTATATATGCAACTTCTGACTGATTAGACTGGTACTTTGCTATCCGCAGACACAAGTGGAGCTGAAAGCCTTCATGGCATTCAGGCGTGTTCCAAGGGGCAGGCAACTGGCTCTTTGCCATTGCGTCTATTATTTTTTTAAGTTGTGCTGAATTTACCAACGTAGTAATTGTTAATCAGTCATAAAAATAGGGGAAGAAAATCTCCACTCCGCTGTGCAGAAGCCAGCTCCTGTACTTGGTTTCAGCGGTCGCGCCACTGTCAGTTTTGCAAATACTTGTGAAGAAGCAGAAGCCAACGAGGAGCCAGCCAGATGGTCCCCTGGCCGCCTGCTCTCCAGTTTCCTTTGTGCTGCCCACATTCAGCCCTCAGACAGCCTGTGATTTAATACCACGAGGCTGGATATATGACAGTCCGTGGGAAACGTTGGATTATTAAGCAGAACACGAATCGCTTGGGTTTGGAAGCTGGTACGGAAAAGTCCACGCGCCGCCAGCTGTGTGCGCGGCGGCGAGCGATGGGTCTCGCGGCCAGATGGCCCCGTGACAGATCCTGATCTGCCGGAAAGAAAGCTGAGATGATCTGCTAAATACCAAAACACAGCCTCTTCGCACGTGCTGCCTCCCCGAGGGAGCTGTTGCTCTGGGAATTGCTACACTGTAGCTCCCTGAGGGCGTCCCCGTTCTCTGACTGAGATCATCTCCAGGTACGGCTTTCGATGAAATGGGACTTACAGATGGCGTATAGAATGGGCTATTTAAAACTAATGCATGCTTAAACTGCAGTCAGAAATTATTAGTTCACAGAAACATGAGCAGGTGGTGGATTAGACTTTTCAACATATTCTCTCTTTTTGCATATCCTATAAATATTATAACTGGCATTTAGGGGAATGAGACTGTCATGAGTTAGACATGAGACCATCAACTGCATTGTATTCCCTGACTAATGAAACAGAAGGACATAAGGAAGCTTGACTTCAGTTAGTGTATCCAGCTAAGAAAACTCATCCAGCCACTTCTCAAGGTTCCTATGGAATCAGTTTCAACACAATAGCTGGTGTAAGAGTACAGCCAGGCCACACAAGATGGCACCCTCGTCTGGACTACATTCCCCAGAAACCTTTGGGGGGAATGAGCTGCCGCTCGCAGTCACCTGACCAGTTGCATCAAGACAACGGGCAAGGTGAGAATTTGAAAAGCAGGGAGTGGAGGCTGAGTTGGTGAAAATCTGCTACGTGAAGGTCAGAGAACAGATTTTTTGTGTGCTGTCTCTCCAGACTGGGGGTGATTGACCATGAACTGTGAGTTTTGAGATTTTAGAAATTTCCTAAAGAGTCTCAGAGAGAGATTTGGTTTTGAATAGACTCTCAGAGGAGACAGAAGTTTTGTGTTTGTTGTGGAGGAAACTGGTAAACAGTTTATGCGCCCAGTATAATACATAAGGGAGTTTGTGAAGACGTACTGTATAGTCAGAAGTTCAAATTGGAGATAGGTGTTGATTGGCTAGTTTTGTTTTGTTGTGTTTTTATTTGTTCCCTCACTATAAATAGAAGACTGTTATTTTATTAGAACTTTATGGATGTGTATATATGTCTGTTGTTCTGCACCTGCCTATTTAAAACATTCCTTTGCAACAAGTCAAGCAGGGTGTCACAGTGGAAATTGTTCCAGGTATCCACAACCCAGTGAAAAGAACAGGCTATTCTTTCAGTTCTAAATGCATCTGGTAGATTTTAAGTATTTTATCAAGTCTTTGTGTCTCTGCTGAAGTATCCTGAGGGTTGATTTTATAAATAACCTTTCAGAAATTTAAATATGAATTACAAATATGTGTGCAGCGATGCAAGAAATACACAGTTTACTATCCACTCAAAGAACTACGACACAGAAATTGAATGAGATTAAATTTTAAGACCCTCGAATTAATCTGGTATTTAATGCGTTATACTTAAACAGCTCATTTCTTCTGGCCTTTAAAGAGAATTGCTACCTTCCTGAGCACTCTTTACAGCAGAGGCCTAACTGAGCAAAAAGGTAATTCTGATTTAACACTTACTGTAGATTATTTTTAGGACCATTAGATTTTTACGTCATCGAAGTAGGCCATCATTTGCGTTGCTTCACAGAATTACCCTGCTGTATCTGGTAACCCCATATACAGTAGTATTTCAAAAAGTACTGGTCACATACTGCAGTAGAAGCTCAGAGTGGCTACTTCAGAGACACCGTCAACCAAGCTAGGTGGGCCAAATGGCCTGCCTGATTTTGTAACCTGTCTTGTATTCATATCACTTTTTTCTGTGTCTGCAACTGGATTGTGCAGATGTTGCTTTGCTCATATCTATATCAAGGAGCAACAATCTGAAGGTTTAAGTGCAACACACAAAGGCTCAGATTGTGTTTAAACTAGCTCAGTGTGGATCCAGATGTTTTCAACAATCATGTTGATGCATTCCACAAAATCATGTTTTTGTCTGGTTTTGCAAGTGAGTAGGTTGCAATATTCGTGGCTCTCCCCACTCAGTCTGCAGAGCAGAAAGCACTTGGCTCATAGGGAACTCGGGCTCCTCTGTCCCCTTTATTTTTTAGAATTGCATCTTTAATGTAGATGCCAGATTTGGTATATTTGGACTGTGTACCTGGCTTATTTTCTTGAATGGCATCAAATGTGCCTGTAACAGCTTGTAATTAGTTTTTAATGGATGATGTAAATGAAGCCATACATCACTGTAAATTCATACTGTCTCTGATGCTCAAGGTATTAGGCTTTTTCTCTGGGAGTCCCAGACCTCTTTCCCCTCTAATTCTAGAATTCTAAGTCACTCATTGTTTTTTTTTGCTTGTTAAAAGAGATGGGATATAATACTCTGGGCTTCATTTATCAATGTCATTACACTGAATAAAGCTTAACTTGTGGATTAAAGAGCAAATGTTCCAAGCTACATTTGGTAATATTAAAAATAAGAAAATACAAATAATTTATGGTATTTTGTAATATTTGAAGATATGACTGGTGTTATTGGGAATTAACAGACTTTTTTTATTGATTTTTTTTTATTCATTTCTTTCAAAACCGAGCAGTATAATCATGATCGCGCCAGTTTTACAACAGCGTTTAATGCCTCCTTTGTCCCCATACTGGCACTAAGATCCAGGAAATAGTTACTTATAACTAATATCAGGATAGACCTGAAGCCAATGTTGTTCTCGTGTTTTTGTGTAACTCAGATGTCAGAGGAAGCGTTTTGCAGTTTACCAAAAATCTGTTTATTTCTATTGTATAGGCTGATTATTTTTTTCTTTTCTTTACTTTAGAGAATGCATATTTCCTCAACTCAGAGTTTCTAAAAACCAAACAGCATAACTGTTTCTGACCCTGTCTGTTATCAGAAGCTAAGCTGGGCCTTGTCAGTACTGGGATGGGAGACTCCCTAGGAAAAACAAGTTACTCCAAGTGGTGTTAGCTGACGAGTAGCTGGTCCTCCTCCTTCTGAATTTATGAAAAAAATACCCCAATATGCTGACCAAGGCAATGTAGGAAGTGCCGTACATCAGATAAGATGTTAAACTGAGATCCTGACTTCTTGGTCATTAAAGTTCAGTAATCTTACTGGCTGAAGTTCTCTTGGTGCTTGTATAATATATAATATCTAAAGTTCCACCATAATTCAAATGGTCAACTAGTTTCTCACTTTTGCATTTGACCTGATGTACAGTATAGTGGGGCTGCAGGAGCATACTGTAACAGGTGTCGTGTGTCACTGAAGTGAGGTTGTGAAGTGGTGTCCCGTATTATATGAAAAGCACTTGGGATCATATGGGATGAAAGGTTGTGTATAAATGGAATTTCCTAGCTATAAGATTGAACCATGTAAATCCTGAAAGAAAAAAAAAAGTATCTTACAGATAACAAACATTCAATATAGTATGTCAACCATACGCCTCTAGCCTGAACCTAAACCTCAATTTCTGTGAGGCGATAAACTGTTTACAAGGATATCTTTCACATAATATTTTTTATATATCACAGGTGATCACTACAGCATTTGGTAACATAGTTTCTAGTTCATTAAAAGGAAAAAATGTGTTTCTAACAAGTGTGATTACTGATCCAGCAATGAATAAAATACAGGTATTTTTGTCAGAGATGAAATTGGAATGAAATTTAGAATGAAAGTAGTACCTTACATTTTTTAACAAACAATTACTTAATAGCTTTTGAACAACATTTCTTTTCCCAAGTGAGATGATTTCTTGTTTCTAACAGACCAAAAAGATGGAAACTGGAGTGTATATTTAGGAAAACAGGAAACAAACTGACAAGTCAGAGAGAGAGAGAGAGAGGCCGGTTACTCACAGGGGAGAGAGACCGTGTAGTTCAATTACAAATTGCCCTCCCTCACCAAACACCAGTTTGAAAATGTCTTTGTTTTGTCTACAGAATTTCAGCAGGGTTTGAAATGTGGAGCTGTGCTCTCGTGGGAGGAACCTATTACTGTCCTTTATCTCAAAGAAATGTTTGCATTAATAATTGCAGCCCTCCTGACTGCTCCCACCTCTGCCCACGGTCTGTGGTTATGGAAGGTGTTAAACTGATTTCTCCCCAGCGCCTGCTGCAGCTTCTGATTTAATGAAGCCTCGAGTGTATTTTGGCTAGGCTGCTGTTTGCAATGGACAGGTGATAAGCCCTTTCTGTTGGTTCTGTGGCTCAAACAAAGAAAGAACAAAGAAGGAAGTCTTTACACAGTCAGGGTTTCTCTGTGCCACAGTGGTGACAAAGCAGGGGGCACTGCAGTGCCCTCACAGCATGCCAGACAAGGAGTGAAGGGAAGCCGTTACAGTGCATTCACTTTGGAAAACCACTATTGTGCGGGGCGACTCCATCAAGCGTGCCTTCTTTGCTTGGTTTTGTGTTCTGCGGTACGTTTTTTTCTTTTCGTCTGACTGACACAGGTTGACCTTTACCGCATTGATTTTTCTCTGCTCATCATGGAAGGAAGTTGAAATGTTAAGTAGTCAGTGTAGGTGCTTTCGCATTCGGAATCTAGTGCGCTTGATTCCAGCGGTAGTCAAGGTGGTGCTGAAATCGATTGGAGGTGACAGCTTGCAGGGATTGCTCAACATGCCTCCATCCTCCTTATCTCTGAACCCCACTGACAGAGGCTTTTGATGCGATAGATTCGTTAGCAGATCAGATTGATTTCATACCCAGGACAAATGGGTTGTAATCTTTTAATCAGCAGGCTACTAAATAGTGTGTTGCTCTGACAAGGCAGTTTTTCATGTGCTGTTTATTAGTTCTGCCTGTCTTAGTTAGAGATTTGCTGCCGTGAAGAGGAAAATGCACATGTAAAAAACATGTAAAGGTTAAACTATACTGCTTATAATAATGAGAAATCCATGCAACCCATATAAGAAGTGTTGAGGCTGTACCCAACATCAGATATTACTATTGGCTTTTCAGATAAAGTAGGGAATGTTTGGATTCTGTAGAATTAGCCTGATGCTGAATTGAGAAGACATAAATTAAACCAATTAACCTCATGATATTTAATGTTTTTCTCTTAAAGACAGAACTGTTTCTTTTCCAGTGGACCCAGTTATTGTAAACATGGAAGAAATTGAACCATTTTCTTTGCAACCCCCTGAAAATTAATAAACATATACTGTACCAATTTGGAATACCTTCCTTGATACTTCTTACTACTTAGCCCTTTGATTCCCTGCCCTGTCCTACAAGAAAAAGTAACATTCTTGTCAACAACTTGAATAGTAAAGGTTTATTCACATTTCAGGATTTGAGAGAATCATTAGAACCTCAGAAAGCAAATGAGAGATTATTTGGTCCATCTATTTCTTTTCGTTTTTTACAGCTAATTGATCAAATGCTCATCAATCTGTTTCTTAAAAGAAACCCTGGGTATTGGCTGGGTAACTTGCCCCTTGTTTGTCCACTGGTTTGTGCTTTACTGTTTATTCTAAAGACATCCATATGTTTAACTTTATCAATGCATTTGAGGATTTTGAATACTATAATAAGGTCCCTTTGGAGCCTTCTGTGTTTTCGTTTAGCCTGATAAGGCATTCCTTTGACACTGGAAATGTATGAGGCTGTTCTTCTGTGGACTGACTTCGGGCCAGTAATATCTTTATTCTGTTATTGTCTTACTCAGCCCCTAGTTTTTGCTGTTTCATATATCCCGAACTCTGCTTAGCCCTTTTTTCCCGAGGGGTGCCATCAACAAACACTTCTTTACTTTCCCATATGGTCTCTGATCCAATTGTTTCAAGTCAGGACTAGAGTTTTTGACTCCTCTATAAGGCTTTGCTCTCTCTCTCTTCAAAAAGGGATACTAATACACTAGAGAACTAGAGAACCTAGAATGTAGTGCTTACTGCATTGCAATCTGGGCATTGTAATCCAAACATTTAACACATCAGATAATCCATTTTAAAATTGCACATGGGAAGTGCACAACACTGTGCCAGCAATTCCAGATGAAGATCACTCCTTATATGTTATGGGAGTGCTTTGTAATAGAATCCATTTGAATAGAGCCTCATCTGCTCCTGCTCTATGATAATTCCCAGGTTATGATCAATCTTCTGGCACAACATTGTTTGAACAGCTAAAAAATCAGCTTTGTGAAACTGAGAAATCCTTGAACAGCAGTTGCAGTTGCATTTATTTGCAGAAATTGCTTTTAAGTAAAGAAGTAATTATAATAATAATTAATAATTGCTTACACTTATATAGCACTTTTCTGGACACTCAAAGCACTTTACAGGTAATGAGGACTCCCCTTCACCACCACCAATTTGCAGTATCCACCTGGATGATGCAATGGCAGCCATAGTGCACCAGTACGCTCCCCACACATCAGCTATTAGTGGGGAGGAGAACAGAGTAATGAAGCCAGTTCATAGATGGGGATTATTAGGAGGCCATGATTGGTAAGGACCAATAGGAAATTTGGCCATGATGCCAGGGATACATCACTACTCTTTTCGAGAAACGCCATGGGATTTTTAATGACCACAGAGAGTCTCATCCAAAAGAGATGCCTCTTTTAACAGTATAGTGTCCCCGTCACTCTACTGGGGCATTAGGACCAACAGGGTGAGCACCCCCTGCTGACCCCGCTAACACTTCCAGCAGTACCCTTAGGTTTTCCCAGGAGGTCTCCTATCCAGGTACTGACTAGGCTCACGCCTGCTTAACTTCAGTGGGTTGCCAGTTGTGAGTTGCAGGGTGATATGTCTGCTGGCTATATGGCTATAAAAGAATAAATATTGCATTTTGCCAATGTGAAGACTGTCAGCCTGGTCAGACTTGTTCTTTTGTTTAAAACATTTGATTAACTCCTCCTTGTCTGTGTGTTACAGTTGTTGTGTCAAACAAATGACAGCAATTTGGATGTCCGTGTAGCAGAAGTCTTCTTTATTACATATGCATATGGGAGCCTAGGTCTTGCAGGCAGGTCTCAAAGACGTATTACAAAGAGTGGTCTTTTTATACAGTAAGGTCGGTTAAACTTGTCCATAAAAGGGATTTGACATTGGCTGTGCATGTGTCTCCCCACTCTGAAAATCATGATAAAAATCCTGAGATTCAAGACAATGTCCAATAATATATTTTTTTAAGAATAACAAAATTACCACACAATCTTGAATTGATATGTCTTTTCAGCATTTAGGTTGTCAAAACTCATAGCTCAGCAGTTCTTCCAGTGAAGTGGACAGACCCTTGGACATCACTCTTCCATTTGTATTTTACACTTAACATATAATAGGTGAAGAAGGCTCCACGGCCGAAATGTTGTTTTCTTTCTTCTTCTTTTCAGCATGGAATAAACCTATTACTTGTTCCTTTGCACCCTACGCATGCTGATGCAGCTACCCACCTGAACTACTACAGCTTACACTTAACATGTTTTGTAATGCAAAGAAGAGAGGCAAACATAGAGGCATTCTCTGATTAAAAAGGCCACAGTTCAAGCCTTTCCCCTGCTGTACTTCCATACTTCTTTGTCTCTACTCAGTTTCATTTTTTCAAATCTCTAAAATACAAGATAGCATCTGGAAGTGGTGCTGCTTTCCTGGCAAGATGTTAATTAGCTGGTAATGAAGTGCAAGGTGTCCACCTTATTAGTCAGTGTGATTTGCAGTTCTGGATTGCAGGCTGTCAGCAAGGGAGTAGAATTGTTTGAGGTTGGCCGTCAGAAGTGTAGTGGACAGCTACGATACAAGGATTTGTGCTTCCTAAGCAGAACCGCTGTTAACTGTTAACATGAGGAGAGGGTACAGGAGTACAGCTGCTATAGGTGACTTTCCTCAACAGGAGCAGGAGAAGCCAGGCTTTTGAAGGCAACTTGCATTTCAGATTTGTAGTTAGCTGTCTATGTTAGAGCAAATTCAAACACTTTTTAGGGAGAGAACTGTGGTTCACAATGTACTGTATACACACTGATAAGCATTAGTCTGAAAAGAAGCGTGTTTTTAGCACTTGGTGTTAGGGGTGTTTATGACAATAACAGCACTATTGTAATTACAGCTTTTGCAATGTGTAACACAGCTTCATTTCTTCTGTCACATCATCCACATGCATGCCCTTGGGTGAACCTGGGACTGAATTCAAAATCCAGTGTCTCAATTCACCAAGACTGGAGTGGCTGTGACCTTTCCTAATTTTTGTTTAGGAAAACTGTAGAAAAGGGTATTTCTCTGTGGCTGCTTATGGAGAGCAGTTGGAATGGAATCAGCCATTCTGGAGCTCAAGGCACATGGCTGCCCGGTTGTCACTGAGGTGGAGTGGATTTGAGATGGTCAGGGTAACCTCAGCTTCTCAAGACGTAGTGGCTCAAACATCTTGCTGGGTTCCTTATTCCCAGAGGATTGTAATTATTTAATTAAGAATAGACTCCGCATCCCGTGGGAATGTCTGCCCAGAGGTTAGCCAGGCCTCTGTAGTCCAGAGATCACAGAGACCTTTCTGGGCTGTAATTACACCCTGCGGGGCTGTACTACGAGTGAGTCTGCAGTCTGTGTTTTAGTTCAGTAACACCAGTGAAATCTTTGGCTGTATGTTTTTTGTGTTTCGATTTGTGCCTGTGCCATCATTTATTTTCAGTGATTTAAAGGGCGAATGTACTGTTTACTTTAGTTACAGGGTTCTTGATACAGATGGTCACATGAAAAGTGTGCTTCATACAGCAGGGTTGGGCAGTCCTGGTCCTGGAGAGCCAGTGTGTCTGCATGTTTAGCATTTCAGCTCTTAACAACGTAAATCAGATCATTATTGGCTTAATGGAACCAATTTCACAACATGTTTATCTCTCATGGTGCTGGTGCTATGAAGAGACCTATAACACCTGCATGCACATCAGGATTGCTAATCACTGTTCTTTCTTAAATATATGATAGAATATATATGTATACAAAGGAAAGTAAACTTTAATTCTTTTTTTCTCATTTACAATAGTTGAATGGTAGACCTTCATGTTATATTTTGGGTGCAAGTTGGTAATGTTTCAGTTATACATTAATATGAGGTTTGTGTAGCTGCCTCACAGCTCTTGGCCTGGCAGATCCTTCCTTTGTGCTGCAATATACTGGATCACATCCTGAGTCTGGTCCTACCTTGTGCCCTGTGCTTCTGTGATACTCTCCAGGTCACTGTGACCTTTCCTAGGATTGAGAATGTTTTTGATAATAGATGGAATGATAGAGATTAAGGCTTTGCCAATGGCTGAAAATACAGAGAGAGTAATTAGGAGATCAATCCTGGGCCATTTGCTGCTAGGAAACTGTAATAGCGCCTCTATCATTTTTAACCAGGATGTGAGCTTTATGGCCCATGCCACTCTCCCCCGCCCCCCAGGATGTGCCAGTGCTGTGCATAAATCACCTGCCTATATGCATTTGCATACTTGATCAGAGGCAGTCAGACGTGATGCGAGTCTCAATTAAGTTCTGAGGGGAGAAAGCAGCAAGTGGCCAAAAATGTACAGTTACAGTGCACTGCAGCAAAGACAGACAGAGGAGCTGACTTGTGATCAACAGGAGGAGGGGAAAGATTTGATCAGTCATGTGATGAGGGGGACGCGCCATAAATACAGCAAAAACAAACACCAGTTCTTTTACACAGTTATAACATTTGATAACATGGCTGGATAAAAACAATAACTTGGACTTTAAAAAAGGTGCACGTTGAAGATCACCTTTCCTTTTTATTATTTAATTATGTATATGTGTGTTGCTTGACTGTGATACTTTTATTGTTCTTTTTTCTTTTTATGTTATTCCCCCTGGCTCCTAATTACTTCATTAAGAACAGACTCCTCATCTCGTGGGAACCTCTGCCCAGAGGTTAGCCAGACCTCTGGAGTCCAGAGATCACAGACTCCGATCTGGGCTGTAATGACAGGCTGGGAGGCTGTGCTAGGAGTGGCTGGTTACAAAGTCTGTGAGGTTTCTCTTGAAGTACGACACAGCAGGAGCCCTTGTGGCAGGCCTGGAGTCCGGGAGCCACACCATCTGATGCCTCAGCTCTGCTCATGTGGTTGCAGTGTGAAACCCAGCACATGGGCTGCTGCATGGGTGTTGCGTTCATCCCTCCTGTGCTGATACAAAGGTTGCAGTGGTGATAGGAATCTGACTTGTAAAAGATGTATCTCCCATTGTAAACTGGGACTAAAAAGAATTTTCAAAAGTTCATGTCCAGAAGCACTGAAGAACGGGCATCCTGACCCCTCTCCACCAGAACAGATGCTTGCAAGAGCCCAGGCTGAGCCCTGTGATTGCTGGTTTGAGTGTCATACTGTACCTGATATGACTGGCATTCCCCAAGCTGATCTCCTTCACTGAGTGCGAATGGCTGTTGGCTGGGCTCTCAGCAACAGTGTCCCCTGTGCCCTTGTAGGTGCACGCTGGCCAGTGTGGGCCATGTTTCCCATCAGTGCTAAACCCTCAGTCCCAGACAGTGCTGCCTGTGGTGTGATAAAAGAGTAGTGGCTCCCTAGTGATCAGGTTGGAGGAGTCTGCCTACATTTCCTCATTCGCCTAGTGTGCTATCGAGGGGTTTGAGTCTGTGAGCCAAGACATGACAACAGGCAACTGGCTATTCTGAATTGGTGGGTGTAACAAAAGTAATTATAATTGATAATTTTATAAAAGACGCCCTCAGTGGAAGTAAATTAGAGGCTATGGACTCAAAAGTAGAGACGTCACAAACAGGCATCCTCCTGCAGAACACACTGTATTCATGCTGAAGTCATTTTGTGGCTGCTTATCTTGTTGTCCTGGGCATGTGTTCACAAATGGCACAGCTTGCAAACACATGTTCTCAGTCTTCTGCACTTCATTATTCTTGCAGCATTAACTGAAGGCTTTGATAATAGTTTTTGTGGCCTTCAAAAGTAAAGGAATATTGAGCAATGAATAATGAAAAATCAGTATTGTAAGTGCCTCTATTTCTTTTTTTCCTTGAGTCATTACATGCATCACAGTATGTATATTTGCTTTATATTGCATAACTTGCACTTTATATGCATGTTTTAGGATTGCATAATAAATTATATTGCCATGGAAAGAGCTGACAGGTTAGCCTGTTCTTGGCTATTGAACCAAATGCGTTTGCTTTTGTTTGCTGTGTGGGCATTTTGATTTGATTCAGAGATCTGAAATACAATTAAATAGTGATTGTTTTATGTAACATCGAGTCCCAGTGGAAAAACAAAATCTAAAGTACAATGACATGTAAATACAAAGACAGTAAATTGACTTGTGTATTCTCTTTCATGTCTCTTTTACGAAAAAAGTAGGAAATATGTTTTTTTATTACAGTTCAGTTCTTTTTTAAATGAATTTATATTTAATGGGTCTCAGGAGCATCAGATCTTTCATGTTGTTATTTACTTTTTTTAGACAAAAAGGTACAGGAAAATCCTCCTGTTCCTTTCTTGCATTCTTGGTGTATACACCCAAGATGTTATAGCATAAATATCTTGTCTTTTTAAACAAAATATTTACGTACTGTAACAATGGTCATGAAAAGCTAATGCTTGTAGTTCTCAGCATCTAAGAAACAATGAGGAGGAACCGAGGTGCTAACTGAGCTTTTGGTGACCAGAGAAGGAAAGATCAAAGGGGACCTTCTGGGGAATAATTACACTAATCATAATAAGTGTAAACGTTCATCAGTCCAGAACACGGAATAAGTCAGGTAAAGAAGCAAGAAAGGGAGAAACAAGAAAGGGCAGAGAAAGAGACAAAGAAGAAAATAACGTAAGGAAACAGAGAGGAGAGCAAAAGTTCCAGGCTGAGGACTTTGTGCAGATTAGCAAAAAATATCCGATTCTAACTATTTGAACCTTGTTTAAGAGAGCTAGCCATTCTGTTATTTTTGGAAACTGATTTCCTTTATTTGGAATCCCCAAGCTAAAGATGTTCTCTTCGGGTTAGTGATTATTTTAGAACAGGGGTATAGATTCACTTTTACTTTGGAACATCCAGATTTTTAGGAAGGGAGATTAAGCTCTGGGTTGTAATCTGTTTTATTTAGTACACAGGTTTTCACTTTATTTGGTCCATGTAGGCACTATATACGTTTTCTGAGCCCTGGGTTAGCAGTCTGGATTTTTCTGGTTGGTCAGGATGTAGGCCTCTGAGCCACCCTGTTTGTAAACTTGTTTGTTGTATATTATGTTGTGCGTTTCTTAGTTTGTGCTACTGTAATTGATCATAAATATTAGTTTATCGGAGTGTGCCTTTAATTTATTACTCTTCTGCCAGAGCAGTGCCAGAGAATAAGGAACTCAGGTGCTTCAATCTATACCAACCTCTCGTGTATATTCACGGCATATCTTTTACAGTTTGGGTGTTATGTTTATTTATTTCAATTAACGATTATCCTGCTCTATATTTGAGATTTTCTTAATCCCCTAGCAGTATGGTTGTATATATCTACTGTATGTGTGGTTAGGGAATGTGGTTTGATATCCTTGCTTTGATGTAATTCCTCGCATTACTTCATCCCCTCCTACTATGTCATCTCTGCCCCCTCCTTTCTTCTTAAATCCCCTATCAACCCTCCACTCCTCTTCACCTGGTGACCCCAGCTATGCTTATTATAGAGCTAGATTCCTAGAAACATCTGGGCTTCAACATCTCTGACCACCTTCCAGCACCTCCTCAATATCCCCTTTTCAGACTCTACGACTGTCTGATTCATTATTTCCAATTCTGTGTTTTGTATTACATTGCTTCCCTTTTGCTTAGTATAGTCTTTGCTTTTTTAAAAACTTTTTTGTCTTTGTTTTATGTGACACCATCTGATCTTATTTATTTTTTCATTGTGTTTCATTCCTTTAGTTCTTTGGTTTGAATGTAGAATACCTTTATCAAATGGTATGAACTAAGTAATTATAATAAAGCATTAGAATAAACTCAAACTCTGAGTCGATTGTAAGCTTAAAAATAAAGTGAGAACACAGAGTCCAATTCCAGCTGTTATTTATAATTTGATTCATACAGGGAAGTACAGTAAATTGAACTTTATTAATAGTTTAATTAAGGGTGAGAAGTATCATTTTTCTGCAGGGCTGCAGCGATTTTTAATGCTTCAGATAGTTTGCCAATTCATGCAAATCATGTGTGAGAATGTTAAAATTGGTCAGATTATGGGATTTGAACAGGCTCTTCCATTCAAAAGGCCAGGGGCTGGTCTTGCTACTGATGACTATACTAATGCTGTGGTCTCACAGAGATTAACAAGGTGGTTTTCTGTGTCTTTCAGGAAATGTGTAGTGGGTGGCAGTCCAGGTGTGGAGATAACAAAGGCTGTTTTTCTAGTTACACATAGCTTAGGCATCTGTGCTGGTTTTGTTTGTGACACAGAAAAGTGAAGCAAATGTTTTGGCGGAGGAATCAGGTTTGAAGGTTGTCCAGTGGTTGTGTTCCCATGAAACCATAAACTATGTGACTCAGTAGGTCTTTCAAATACCCTCGGTTACAGGAAAACATTAACTTGAATGGTGTCCTGGATATTATGGCCCTTCTCAAGTTTACATGCAGCTCTCTGGCCTTTTATATTGTATTACCTTACATATTAATTTGAAACTGCTGGTCATTGAGACCCTGGGGTCATAAGTAAAACAAAACCTCAGCATTGTTATACTGCAGACAGAAAGCAATTGGTAAAACTCCAGTCTAGAAGCGAGAACACTCATTGTTAAAATGTCTGAACACAGCCATCAATAAATTCAATTTATGGGATTATAGAAGAGGTCCAGGTTAGAGTATCAACCTGTCTGTCCTTAACTTAACATACATATTTATTTTTAAAAAGCAAAGCTCAGGGTTGCACCATTTTAGGAGTAGATTTCTGTATGAATTGTGTTTCTCATATGAGATGTAACAATATAAATGAGCTCTGAGTGTTTTAAAAGCATTACAACAAACCAATTTAATATGGAACTTTAATATTAAATAGGTCTAAATGGTCAAAGCATGGCTATACATTACCAGGGTGAAACAGCTGTCTGTGGTGGTTTACTTTGCCTAAATCTGAAGCAGAATCAGAATCCAGATGTTTGAAAATTCTAAGTTTGTGAACAGTCATAGCTTATAAATATTCAGAGCCCCCACACTATCTGCCTGTCTAATCAGAGTTGGAGTATCTCACAAACAAAAAAATGACTATGCAGTATGGCAAAAATGGAAATAAAAATTCTTTGACTTTCACATTAGAAATGGAATTGTCAAAGAGGCCCTTTTATTCTGTTTCATGTAATTTAGTCGGGGCAAGCAACTACTGACATCCATTTTGCAGTTTTGGTGTTTATTTGAGGCTTATGACAAACATACAGAAGTACCTCAAGGTGGTTGTTGCTTGCTTACTTTGTGGTGTGAAGCCCATGGAAGAGTCTGCTGGAGTCCTTATTCTATAACAGAGATTTGAAGACAAATATTCTTTGTGTGTACATGTGTGTTTTATGTTTTATTTATCATCAACAGTTTTGTTAATGAAATCACTGGGCCATCATGGATGTAATGAGGTTTGAGCAGACTGTAATATCTTTAGTGCATGTCAGTTTTGTTTTGTCCACTCTTTTCCCTACTGAGTGTGAAATGCCCTGAGAAAATGGAAATCTCTCCATTCATCTTGTCAGATCTGGTGCACACATATTTAACCTTACCAGCTGCTTTTGCTGAAATAATGAACCAAGCAGAATGGGACTCAAATTTTTTTTGTTTGCCTCCTTAAGAGATTCTTGCTCAGGTCAGGCCTGTGTGTGGAGCTGAATCAGTTCAGCTGGATTTTTGCATTCTTGATATTGAAACACTTGTGGCACTGTCCCTTGAATTCAAAATCAACCCTTAACTTCAGCAGACAGAGAGACCAGAGACTTCCATTACCCCACCAGCTATGCCTTGTGCTGGTGTAAGGTTACGTGCTACATTTTTGTGTTTTAATAATTTGTATTAGCTTGTTATTTTATACCCAACTATTTGGGTTTTATTTGAGCATTGTCAGTCTGTAGTCACTGCATATGTCTGCTTTTGTGCCACATGCAGTATGTGGTTCATCCCTCAAGCAGAAGCCACAGAGCACACTGTAAACAGTTCTGTTGAGATAAAAGACTGCCTTTGTGACAGGATGAGTTTACCATTCCTTACAAAGTTACAAAGTTCTAGAGGGTTTTGAAACTCCAACTGAATCAGAAGTTATAACCCATATTATCCCTGTCCTAAATTCTCCTACAAATTTTGGACACAGACAAGCAAATAAGATGGGACATGTAACCCTGCAGGTTTGGAAAATGCATTTAAAGCCTCAGAGGGTTGTATTACTGTACCAGGCTCACATTAAATGACCCCTGTTAAATTTGCACCACTGCACACATTCAGAAATATTGTATTGAAACACTTTTCAAATGTGGTACAGTATTCACTTTGAAGCACTCCAGTTTAGTTAAGTATTACAGTAAATTACAGTGCTCCATTGTAGTGTTCAATAACCTTAGGAACAAGGAAGGCAGCACATCTATTTTCCAAGACACATTGTGACACTGCTGGAAGACTGCTGTGCTAGCAGAAGGGCAAAGCTACAGCAAGGGCTGTGTGAAACCATTTTTGGATTGTTTTTGGAAGGTCTTGAAAGTGATTCACTGGGATTGTTGAAGAATTTTGCTTATTGTTTACCAAAACAGATAAATATGTTTAATTAATTTCTTCCCACAAAGATCTGATAAGAACATAAGGTTACAAACAAGAGTAGGCCATTCAGCACATCTGACTCATTTGCTAGTTAGCAGCTTATTGACCCTGTATCTCATTCAGCCATTTCTTGAAGGAAGATATTGGTAACGGTATCTGATTCAACCACATGGCTGGGTAACTAATTCAATATTCCAGGAACCATTTGGGTAAGGAATTGTCTGCTGTTTTTGGTTTTAAGTGCACTTGTGTCCTCTGGTTCATAAGTCACTGAAGATGTCCTCTATGTCTACTTTGTCAGTGCTCTTGAGATTTTTTATTCCCTCACAATCTTCTCTGTTCAAGAGCCCGTTTGTATAGGACATTCCCCAAGGTCCCCTACTTCAATGGGAATTGAATGCATATTATTGCAGCTGTTCTTCATTACTGTTGTTGGTGTTATCCAACCCATGAAAAAAAATTAACAATTGAATTCTGTTTTATGCAGCTCATACCTGTGCCCACATTGCCAGGTGCTCACAAAGGAACCACGGTCACTGTGAATTTTTCCCTGCTAATCATATTCCACCCGATCCTGACAATACCCTGACAAATGTATAGCTCTCCTTCAAAGGTCACAGTTTCCTTGGGATTTACACTGGATTTGTAATGGCAGCCAAATCTTCAAGACATAGGCCTACAACTAGAGATCAGTGGTTTGAATCCAGAGTCTGAACTGTTTCCTATAGTCTCATCTGGGTGAATGAGGGTTGGCCCATGGTCAGAATGACTTCTTGCCATGCTGTATCAAATGTGGCTGTTCATTGGATCAGACCAGGGTAGCCAGTAGAAGCTGCTAATGTTTTCCACAATCAGGCTCATCTGCTCCAGTGAAAAGTGAGGAAGTGCCAAAACAAGAGATAAGCTTCTAACATTGACTCGGAGTATGCATATGTGGCACTGGATCAAGTGGGAACCAGTAATTGTCTGTTCTTCTTTTACTTCAGTTGGACTTAGTGTGTCAAGTGATTGAGCTGATTTTAGATAGACAAGTCATTACTATGAACAGAAATATAGTATACAGGTTTTCCTAAAACACTGTTAGGAGTGATGGCATTCTACAATAGGGCACACTTTTGGAGAGAGAAAATTCTGAAATTTACAACAGCCATAGATCTTGTAATCAGCAGTTTTATTTACAGTATGGTCTTTATTTTCAATTAGCATTTTTCTTTTGTGATATTTTAGTAAATCTCACTGCACATCACCAAAAAGGAATTGGACATAACTTCTTCTTGAAGATGTGAAGTTACTCTTTAAGATCCATGACGGTGCCGCTCTGAATTCTATATCTAAAACAGATATCTTTTGTTTCTAAAGTTCTCATTGAAGGAGACTTACTGTGCTTCTTGCATTTATTGCTAAACATTAATCATTGTCTCATACCCCCTGCGAGACTTTCTCGTACAGTGACCTTCCAGCAGGAATCTTTATTTAAGGGAGTAAAACAGTTTATTTTTTCAGAAAGGGGTCTGAGAAGCATCATTCAGAGGGTGGGCCTGCTTGTCAGATTAGGACTGTTTTGTCAAGGAAAGCCAGCCTCGTTTCAATCTGGGGGCTGGGCTTGGGAACAGCAGTGACCATTGGTCAGTGGCCAAACAGCAGCAGGGAAGCCCAGGCACCAGATGTTACTGAGACAAAGGCCTCAGTTAGTCCTGCCATTGAGGAAGGTTAGTGCTTCAAAACTGCTGGTCAGCAAGAACATCTTCCCTGAAAGACATTGCTGGCAGAGGCAGAATGTTTGTGGATTTGTGCACCGCGGTTGCCAGCAGAATTACACACGTGAACTAGTCTCACTTTTTATTGTCTTTAGAATAAAACATATCTCCTGAGTTTTTTTTTTACAACCGTGCCCCCCAAACTTGCGTAAACAGTTGGGTTGTGCTTATACTCTGTGGCAATGCTAAGCCAGGCTTGGTGAGTACAGTTCATTGTATTTGTTATGTTTTTGTTTGTTGAGTTCAGGAAGTAGCAGACACTTAGTTTTTGTCATTTCTTGTGTGTGTTCTTAAAGATTGTCTCGTATGTTTTAGTCTCACGTTTCTATTTGCCTTAATATCTGTTCCAGCCTAGCTTCAGAAATGTGCGTGCCAGGGTGTTATTGAGAAGGAACTGAATACCCCAGGATACTCTGAACTTTATTGTTTGAAATGTTGCGAGCAGATTTAAGTATTCCCCTCCCAAAAAACAAATTCTCAGCCTTGAAGAGCTGCATGTCGGTTGTATTTCCGACTTTTCAATGGCAGTTTGTACTAAAACACATAACAATATAACCTTACCAGCAGAAGTAACTAAGGGTCCCTAAGGACACATACAAGAGAGTTGAAAATATGAAAGAAACACCAGAACAGGAAGAAACAGATAAAATACCCTGTGTCTTTTAGGGATCAGTATCAGCATCTGACAGTAAAGTGTTTCTGTCAGGCTACAGGCCTGTACTAAATGACTGTGACCCCCCTTCTCCCACCTCTCCTTCTACAATGGGACCCCAGTGCACTCTCTCTTTGATTAGCCTCTCGTCTGCTGAGTAATAATGAAAACAACATGTAAATGCTCAGTAAAATGGGATACAGAGAAAAGCTGTCTGATCCTTTGGTGTGAATAATGCATTCTCTCAAGACCAGCTTCACGCTGACTGACTGGAGTAGAACTGAACTTTTGATGGTTATTGAGAACCAGTATAGGAGATAAGCACTTCCATTCTGATTCATCATGGTGATCATGGTACTGATCTTTACACTTTCCCTGTCAGATGGGGGCAGCTCATTGAAAGATGTGGATTATTTACTGCTTTAGGATGACAACCACAGCAGGAGACATTTTTCCTTTTTTGAATTTTAGAAGCTTGGGCCATTTTATGAGAGTAACATGTGATCAGTTTTTGTATTAATTTCACTTTTAATTGTGTGACCAATACCAAAAAGAAGAAGAGTACAGATAAAAATACAGTACCAATTCCCTCATCCTCTATAGTCTCTGCAATTGCAAAACTGAAATTACCAGAAATGTGGTCAACATTATGTGCTGAAAGCTTGGCCCGTTTTTAATAAGAGTTTTTGATTTTAGGTTGATTTTAATCATTAAGTGCATACTTATGCTGTTACATAGTAGCACACTGGCACTGCAGTGAAACCAAAATATGTTAAACATTAGGTAGGTATGTTATGGTAGATTTACTGTTGCTTTCATTGAATGTTCTCTTTTTATTTAATCCTTCATTGTCTATTTAGTGAAACATTAAAAAAAGTTTATCTTTAAAATGTGCAAACATAAAATTATTTCAAGTATTATTTAAAGTGAAGCTAAAAGAATGCTGCTTTATAATACTGTACATGCAAAGTCAGCTGGACAAATCATTTTCCCAACTCCAAAATTGATCCCTCTATGTAAGAATAATTTAATACAGAAATGTATTCTCCCTTAACAGTGAGAAGAAAGCCTTCATTTCACACAGATTTACCTTTAAAATAAAAGGTAGAGAAAGACATCAAATACTACACTTCCATTCATAACATTTAATTGCTTCCATTCATTATCATTTCATTTCAGTTTTCATTTCCCTTTATTGTAAGCCTTTCTTTACTCAGCACATTCATTCAATGAAATTTTAAGTCACACCATCATCAAAAAAATAATAAATGGGTCTTCAATTTGCCTTGGTGCCAAGTTATGGGCAATCATTTAGTCCTGAGATTGTAATGCTGTGTGCCCTAAAACATCTAATGATGCTCTAATAAATAGCCACAGCAAGAGAACCAGTCATCCCTAAGGAGACTGCAGTCTGATCTCAGTGAGATTAAATGCCTTAATACCAGAAATCAAGTCTCCCAGTGGTAATTAGCAGAATGCACCTGGTCCTGTGGTACATTTGGGTCGTGCTGGGCTCCTTTGTTTCCTGATTTTGCAATGTTGTCATCCATCACTGACTTTTAGGACCTGGATTTACGAGCCCTTCCTTCAGTCCAGCCTGGCCGGGTTGAAATGAATGAATGGTGGCATGGGAGAAATTCGTTGACTCCAGAAAGTTTGAATCTCTTCGGCAATGCCAATGTTGTGAATACATCCCAGTTCAACTTCTCTGTTTGCTTTGACATCTGAGCACAGAATCACTACAGTTACCTGTTATCATTGCTGTGCCAACCTTGTGGCAAAATGCACGAAAACCATTTTCAGTTGTTCCTGCTCCAGTATTATCCTGCCTCTCAAAGTGCTGAATAGTTGAATAGTTTAGTGACTATTTCCCAGCCTGACTTGACATGAGTTTCAGTCACAAAAGGTCTGGACTTTGATGTGAGAAGCAGCACGAAAGGCAAATGTCTAGACCGTAATTAATTACTGACAGACCAGAACTTAACTGTTCCCATAATCACCATTTAAAAGGGCTTTGTGAAGCAAGTGTTACTAAGCAGAATATAATCAAAGCACATGGCTATCTGCACAAAAATGGTTTTAAATAACTTACAATACACATTGTTACAGTAATAGCCATAGGATGGATTTTACACCTTTGTCATACAGTATGAGAGCAGCAATAGTAATAGCTGTTGATAATAAAATTAATTCACATAATTTCCTTAAAGTTTGTTTCTCATTAATTACTCATTAACTGGGCCTTAATACTGAGTATTCACATTTGGTGTTATACTTACTCTGGAAGGCTGAAGTGTCTTTTAATGTGTTGAATGATATTGCAGTTTGATTTTCTTTTCTTTTTCAAGAAACCAGCTGCTTGCACAATAAGGGTTCAATATTATTTTTCAGAACAACAGCTCTAACTACACACAAAAAACGATCGAGCACGGTGACAATCTGTGCCTGTTTTAGGAAACCATCTGTGATTAATCTGTGTGATACACTGTGACTCAGTGCCCTTCAGAATCATTCTGTAGTGCTGATAGATCTGTGTGAATTGTTTTTCTGCTCCTTTGGAGGCTATGACTCTGTATTGGCTGATATTATTGCCAGCCATTGTTAGTTTAAAAAAAATATCTTTTAAAAATCAGAAGTCGTCTGATTCAGCATTGCGTGAGCATCAGTAAAGGGCAGTTTAGACATGATCACACCCAGAGTCTGGAGCACCGAATCAAATAGAAGAAAATGAATGATGATGAGAATACGCATTGAACAGCACTCCCGTGTCCTCAAACATTGCACAATCGGTTTTCTAATCATGACTTAACCTTGGATCATGAGTAATTTGTTTCCTCTCTAGCAAGATGATTTACATAATTATAGGTGTGTAGCCTCCCATTCCATTCCCCTTCCTGCCCTCCACAGCAGATATCTTTTCCAGTAGTTGATGTATCCCCCCTCCCTTCACCCCCAGCCCTTTTTTCTACAAGTGGTAATTCTGCTTGATGGCTTCCCAAGAAAAGCAAGATGTCTGTCTGGGAGCTGAGTGATGCTTCGTCCCCTCAGAGACCGGCCACTATTTACTTAATGCATTAGCTGTACGTGCTGACCGCTAATGCCCCTTGGCAGGGCTGGAGTGGAGGAAGGGGTTGGTTAAACACCCCTCCCCACCACCACCACCCTCTGTGTCCGCGAGCCTGAGTGTGAGTGTGTATTAGAGTACTAACAAGTCAAAACATCCCTGAGTACCCCAGGGGTGGGAGAGGAAATGCTTTCTTCAGAGTGCCTGCGTGGCAGTGACAGCAAGGACTAATGGTAAATATGGCAAAGGTTTTATCTGTGGTTGTATTAGAACTGGGCTTGTGCCTGCAGCAGCTCCCAGTGTTGCGCACACCTGGGGGGCCGTCCACCTCAGGTGAAGTGGGGTTAGGAAAGAGGTGAGCTCTGAAAGCCCGTTTTACCATTCTGTCTTCTCACAGTGTCTGACATGAATAAAGGCGGTATTTCAGAAAGACGAGAACTTATATTTTGTTAATGCCTTGGCAGGAATGGAAAAGATGTCTTAAATATATGAAAAAAAAAAGAATTATGGTGAATGGTTAATATTCTAGCATAGTAATGTTCAAACCAATTGGTAGATTTCAAAGTAGAGAAAAGGAGATTTTGAATACTTTCTAATACTTTTTTTTTCTGACAGGGATAGCCTGCTAGCTCACAGTCCCTGCAAGGAGGTTTCTCCTTACAGACCTTTTTTAGCTCAGCTTAGGCCAGACCCATGTAGGCAGGCAGTATCCCCTGATCATAGCACATGGGCCCGCCCCGTGGTTCCATATAACATTGCATGCATTTCCTATCTGCCAGGTCAATAGCAACCAATAGGAGAAGCATATCTCTCAGATTCCCGGATTCAAAATAAGAACCTAATGTTTCAGTGTTGGAATCAGTGAGGAATTCCCCTCTTGTGAGAAAGACCACTTCAAGTGATTGGTTTTGTAATACAGTCAATGGTATACTAAGTAAGATTACTCCTCCTGGCATAGAATATACACTAGGTGGCACGACAAAGAAAAAGATAATAAATGAGTATGGAGGACTTGTGATAATACAGGGTTAATGTAGGTGTCGTTTTATACCTAGTAAAGCCAGCAGAAAGAACATATACTCACCCGATCATACACTTACTCATCTGGTTGCAGAGTACTAAAAGATTCTTACAATTGCTTTGTTGTTCATCTTCCTAATAAAAAATGAACTGGAAGGACTTCACACTGGGTCTCCTGGCTTCCACTCAGAGCGTCGTTTGGTTCATTAAATGAAGTGAGGTGTCTGTCTTACAAAATTGAACTCCACAGAGTGTCAGGCCCTGTGTTTGGCTGCTCTATTATTTCCATTCTTACACTTTGAAAGCTGTAGATTACTCCCCCTGCATTGCCACATCACAGTTGAAGCCCTTGGCTGACAGTGCACTCAGTAATGCTGTTGGTACTGCCTTTGGCAGAAGATATCATTGCTTAAGTATCAAATGTATCAAAATACAAAATACAAAGTATTAAAAGTATCAAATGGCTATGTACAGCATGGTGAGCGGGACACTGGTAAAACCACCTTATCAAGAGGGCAGCCAGATGCTATTTTCACAGGTCCCAGGAGGGAAATATTTAGAGAGCATACAACGGCATTTCATTTAAAAAATACTCTATTGATTACTAAGATACTAAGGTCACTTACAGAGGAAGTTGCTTCTGGTACCTATAGATAGCACTGGACGGAAACGATCAATTCATGATTTTTATGGCAAGTGTTAGTGTCAGTGGGGGATGAAGACAGAGAATATGCAGGCATTCTGTACCACTGGTTTTCTGGCAAAGCATAAGTTTCTTCATCTTCGTCTTCCTTTGTAAACGCCTGAGACCTCATTCACAAAAAGTTATTACGTGCTAAGAAGTGTCTTGGCCAAAGATGAAGGGAGTTACTACCAACCAAATGAGCTCGATGGAGTGAAGGGCCCCCTCACATCTAACCTTTTTAATGTTCTTATGAAATGTGACATAAATTCAGATTTTTCATACTGAACATATCTTCATTTCACTAATGACCTTCTTGGTACATTTTAAGGCACGTTTTTTTCCCCTTGTCTTTTAATGTTCAGTGGAAGTATTTTTATGAATAATATATTTTTACATTAATTTTTAAGGTTTGTAAGAAGCAATATATATTCTTGTTTTGCTGTATTTTTATTCTCCAGAAGACAATTGCTTCCACATGCAGTTTCTCCTACACTTCCCCACACTTTCTCAGTCTCTGCCCCTTCCTATTATATGGATTATATAGATTTATAGAAATTATATAGATTCTAGTATTAGAACAAGTTTGCAGATTACACCAAAATAGGAGAATAAGCAAACTCTGATGAAGCTGCAAAGGAATTTCAATATACTGTATATATCAGAATAAATGTCGTTGAATCTAATACCTTGCAGATCCTTGGATCAATTGCCTTCTAAAAACCAAACAAGCTGGATGGTCTGAATCTGCAAACTCTTTGTGATTTTAAATATCTGTGGTTCCAATCCTTTTTCAAAATTTGCAACACCGGCTTGTTTATTTATGTATCAATAATGAGCACTTTAAAATAGACAGCAGGTCTTACCAATCCCTGCATTGGATCTGTACCAACAGCCAGCTCTCATCTGCTTTTAAAAACCTTAGGAAATTGTCTGACACCAATATTCTGAGGGCATAATATTGAATATGGAAAAGCCTGTCAGTTATCTTAAGTTGGTGAATCTCTTTATATTATTAAAATGCTGTTTTGAGCCTGCTGCAGGTCTGGGGATTATGTGGTACAGTGTTAAGGTTGTATTCACCTACCTGTAGCTGTGGCAAGGGTTACAGAATTATACAAATTTTCAGGGGACAGAGTTTTTATTTTTTGAAAGTGGGGGTTGGGATGGCCCTAGATAATAGAAACCTGTTTTGGGTGTGGCTCCACAGCCAAAGCATTGTGTTTCTTTTCTTCCCTTTTCATCAGGGAATAAACCTTTACTTGTTCCTTTGCTGCCTATGGATGCTGACGCAGCTCCCCACTTGATCTGTTTGTAAAGAATGTTTGGAAACACAAGTCAATTTCTGATCACAGTTGTTCCACGTAGGGAACAAATTCCTTGAGGTCCTTGTGATTTTTGTTCCGATGATCTTACAATCAAATGTTCCTGAAGTTCACAGATCTCCTGATTCGTTGATTACATTTAGATGGTGACCCTTAAAACCAGCTCGACCTGCTGGAGAGACCAGGTTCTGGACAGTGTTACTCCAGAAGCAGGATTAGGAGGTGTGGGGGCCAGCACTGAACATTAAAATTATCTCCTCCTACAGTATAAAACATCTAGTTGCAGACACAGCTGATGGTTCCTCAGCCCTGAACCAGGCTGAGTTCATGACCTCGTAGGAAGAACTCTTGAGCAGTGTGACGATAAAGGGCTCATTCTGAACTGCAGGACGGTTTATCAGCTGTCTGTGAGAATTGGTCAGTTATTGCATCAAGCTGGTCAAAATTAATTTACTAATGAATTGCTTAATTACAATATATACAGTGATTTTCTATGCAATTCAAAATAAACGGCATTATTATTGTCAGGTATCAGATACCCATATCTAAAGTTGTTATTCTGTATTAATAACAGTAATAATTCAGTGTGCTAATTTACACTGACGGTGCAGCTTTTAAATATGCCACACTGCTGAGCCAGCCAACATGTTGTCATCTTTGAAAAAAGTTTCTACGTATTACATAGACAGATGCAAAGATATTTGGGATTCTTTAGTCGTACAAGAACGGTGTATTGCAGTGTGGCTTATATTCAGAAATGAGTGAATTCATGAATTTTGCAAAAGGTTAATATAATATTTGTGCAGAACTGCAGTGCAGGGGCAACTTGAAATCCATACCTGCTAGTATTATTATCAGGACAATTTGAGCAGATTTCTAAATTGACTGAGTGAGGGGAAGTTGCATTGTGAGCCAAGCCACTATGTGATGTGTGCTAAGAAGAGCTAGGTCTTTGCTGATGTCACACTGAAGGGCTATAGGCTGAAGTAGCTCCAAATCCCTTACCAATCTAGACCTGACTCTAAATTAAACACAAGGCCGCCTGTACCTTTTTACAAACTGAAATCCACTTTTGTTTCCAAGGAAACTGTCCCCCAGGCACAAGAAAGCTGCTGTAGCTTGAGACAAGACGTAACTAGGATATTATTTGGGAATGTGTCTGATTTTATTTCATGGGGAATAGCACTTTTCAAGGTGAATGAAAAACATAAAAAATGTATCACTGAGCATAAATCCAGCCCAGTCTGAAAATCCCTTTCCTGTATAAAATACAAACAGAAAAATGAAGAAATACATTTTTGAAGATGGTGTTTGTATACCATGATGACAGAATGTATTCTTTAACATTTTTATTTAGATTACAGACAGATCCATTGAGGTACCCAGTGGGGCACCAATCATTTTCCTCAGGGGAACATCCATTTTTATTTATTTATTTTAAATTTTATTAATGAATGCATCTGCACCTTAAAATGTAGGTGTTCCAAAATCTCTGATCCTATTATATGTAATCAGCAATATATATAGACATACAGTACCAAGTACCCTTTCGGCCTGTGTTCTGTTACTCTGATGTACTGTATACTGTAGGCACTGTATACTGTAGAAGGTAGATACTGCTACAGTACCTTCTACCTGAGCGGTAGATTAGAGTGAACAGAAATCTGCTGCAAATTCAGTTCAGTGATGTTAAATTGCAGAGAATTTATTATTAGCCAAAAATGAATAATAAATTATTCATTAGTAAGCATATTTATATGATACCTTATTTCAGCTTTTTTGTTTTACGTCTCCTTAGATGCTGAGCTTGCTCAAGCTATTCTCGTCCTGATGTCTGTGCTGGCAGATCATTTTGCTGACGTTCTTTCAAAAAGCACAAAACATAAAAATCCAAACATTGTCTAATGAAGAAACTTCATCCAGGGCTGCAGTGTTTTTGTTCCTGTGACATCATCTGTGTTTCAGCTGTGCTGATGAACAGCCAACAGGGGTTATCCATGACCAAGCTTGGAACAAGTTAGATGGGAAGAATAGCTCTCTGCAGTGCTGCATATAGGATCGAGCCTGCTCTACAGCACAGGACATTTCCAAAAGCCAAAACTCCTTTGCCTAAATGTTGTGCTGTAATGAAATACAGCTTGTTTAGAATAACAGAATTCTTATGGGTTCCTATCACAAGCAAAACATCAATCAATGGATGAATGTTGTAGACAAATATGGCATCATTAAATTACAAATTGTTACCGGGAAACCAAAGACAATGTAGTGCGAAAGTGAAGGTCATGAGTAATTTAAGCATCGAGTTAATCATCTTTATTTTTGCTTGGTTGAAAAAACTTTAGAATAGCTAAATTAATTTTTTGTTTTTACTTTCCATTTGCTTATTTCTTTGTATAAATTACAAGGTGGACAAAACATCTCATTAGCGTAAGGGTGCTTACTATGGAAGTGTTATGCTTCAAAGCTTTGAAAGCACAAAGTGTTTGAAAACAGAATAATCAGAATCAGGCTGCCCAGCTGTGATTAAAAAGTAATTTTCAGGCTCCTTAACTTCTCCCTAAGAGAACATAGCCGAGTTTACCTTTCATTAGCAGAAACCTACAAAACATTTTTCCTGATAAGGGCCAGCAGTTTATGAACAGTTTATAAAGTCTGATGTTTGAGTAAATTCAAATTAAAGCCTATCCGGAAATGTGGTTTTGTAAACACAATCAGGTTTAACTTTGAACAGTAATATCATCAGACTGGGAAGAAAAAAATAGTCCTGTAAGACTCCGTTTGTTTATTTTCTTAGCTTCTAAACATTATACTAAGGTTTGCATCACAAAAGGGCCCCAGTTTGGTTACAAATCATAATAGTTTCCTAGAAGGACACCACCATAGTAGTATGTGACCAGTCATCTTTGGTTTATCCTTGTGGGCTTTCTTACTTAACTCAGTATCATCTTTCTCAATGTGAGTGACTTTGACTAGCTGCCTACAGCTGGAGAAAAGCACAAAGAGGAATGAGACAATCTGTAATCAGTCATTAACAGCAAAAGCATTCTATGCTTGTGCTGGCTAAACTTTCAAGCTTGTCCTCACACATACACAGTTGTACTCTTTGCCGTTTAAGAGAAAATTAATCAAGCCAATTTATTTTTTCCATCACAATTATAAAATTAGCAAACAAAAACAGTGTGGTACTGTACATAGACATTGGAACTCAGACAAACAAATGTTAGTCTTTGTACCCAAAACATACTGTATAAAGTTGGAAATTTGCCATGGAAATGTAATGATTTAGTAAAATCTCCAGAACTGATATAAGGGGGATATCTCACAGGTGAAGGATGGCTCAAGTAAAAGACGATCCATGGGCTTATTACATATGCTTTCTTGTAAGACTGAAGAAGGAAAGATGGTACAGCTGGGACAGTGATTCATTAGAGAGGTCAGTATGTTTGTGGCTGTTTATGCATTGGTGTATTCTCTATCTAAATCTATAGATCTTTAGAAGAGCCCCTGCTGATCAAAAAGCATATTTCCAAGACTGTTGTGCAAGAGCTGTTTAAGTTTTTTTAAATAGCAGAATCTGGAACGTAAAATGGCAACAGTTATGACCACATCTAATTACGTTCTTGTGTCACATGTCTTGCTGGGCTTTTCAACTTTGGCGAACTGCTGGAAGTCTTTATGTGAACAGGTAATTGATTCCAGACAGAAGCAGCCTGAGAAAGTGAAACAAAAAGAAATCACTTTTGCTTCTGGTCCCAGGGCCCTCCAGACTCATCCTGCCTTGTGGCCTCAAAGCAGAGTTTCTCAGCATGCAGTCCTTCAGGCCACTCCACCCACCCTTATCCATTCAAGATACAGAAAAGATTAAATGGTTATGATTCAGCTGGCTTCTGATTAAATAATTAAGAAGTTCCTTATAACTACAGTATGCTTTTGAAGAAGCAAAAACCTTTCGACTGATTACACAGATATTCTCAAATATCCCTCTTCAAGTAACATTTTAAATTGACTGGTATCATTAAAAATGTGGAAGGAAGAAATTCAAAAAGTATATAATTAAATGCAAGAAAATCATGCCTACTATTTTAATTTTTACTATATTTTTATTTCTGTGGCATTAATTACTAATTGGAAAAGTTATCTGACAGTCATCTGATAGCTGTCCTTACCCTGCAGAGCTGATTCTTCCTGCAGAGGTTTGGAATGAAGAAGAGAATTAAATAGGAAGAGGTTTGGTAATGCTTATCCACCAAATGGTGGCCACTTCACCAAACTTCACTGGGCAGTTACGTTTTGAAATTTACACGCACTTGCCTTACTTTGGTGACTCCCCATGGAATAATGGTTTTATTACTGGACACTTTCTTTCAATGAGCAAAAAGAACAGGTTGAACAGGATCTGGCATGCATTCTGTGATTTGTACAAATATACTTGTAGGATTGCAGGAGATTTTGTGTAGGATTGTAAGTTCTTGTTCAAACAAGTCCACTATTTTTCATTAGGAACAAGGTCTAGGGAAAGTTCTGGTTTGATAAACCCTGAACATGGAATATACTGTACTCTACACTGAGAGAGTTTCATAATCAAAATTCTACTGTTTTTTATAATTGGTAGTGCACAGGATTAACATACAGGTATGCTCATTGAAGCTGCCAAAAGGGGGTTGAAACTTAAAACTAACCCCATGAAGTGTACAAAGTGAAACTCATGCATTGACTGTAGTAAAACAGTGTTGTACTGTTTCACCACTTTCATTCCACTGTTGTTTTGCCTCTGGCAGAAAAATAGAAAATAGCCCAAATCATGCTCCAATAAGTATTTATTGCCATTCTTAGAGATTGTTTTGTTCATCTAAACCATACTGTAAAACTGGGATTCTGCTGAAACAAAAAACTGAAGTTTTAGGACTATAGCACATTGCAATCTAATTTAAGTAAAATTTATTAAATCCATTGGTAACATAAAAATCTTAAACACATCAGCTAAATTTGCCATAGGGCCAAACAGCAAGTCAGATATTAGAAATCCATCCTAATATGTTTTTCCTGTCCTAAAGTACGTCACTATAACACCAGAATACCAGATAATCCCACTGCAGATCTTGCTACATGTAGGCCTTCGACTGATATCCACACAGCCTGTTTTAATAGAAAAACAAATCAATTTTAATGTCTTGGCAAATCGGAACAATTTACCTTAAAAGCATGACGGAAGGAAGGGACTATTGAGGTTTTGTCGTCCTTTGTGGTCAGTTCCTGTGGAAGCTCAGTGGAAGAGCCTGTTTTTTATGTCCCGTCTGCACGCAAAAGACCTCTTTTTTCTGAGAGCAGTGAGACTTTCTTAGGGAAACGCATAGCAAAAACAAATAGATGCGTAACATCAGGCAGTGTTTGTGTTCTTGTCTGCGTGGGCCCTCTCTGTCGGGCTGGCGGAGCAGCCCACCCACCCTGATGAACCCGGAGCTGTCTGGGCTCCCAGGACATGTGAGAGGGAGCAGGACATTGGGGTGGGAAGGTTCAGCTCGTCTTCAGCTCCATCCCGATTTGCCTCCTTCCTTGCCACAGGCATATGGGGCCTGAGATGAGGATTCAGTTACAGAAGACTCCTCTTAATGTGGTTAGGCCTTTTGTCCCCTTAAAGTGGCTGTCGGCAGTAAACCAAGCTGCTAGAAGAAGAGATGTTTACAACAAAGTAAACAGCAAATTGCTTTCAGTTTAAAATGTCATTCAGAAGGCGTCCTTTGTTTCTGTCTCCTAAGACATGCACACTCCCAAGCCAAACACTTCGACTACGGACAAGATGGATTTCTTCTGGCTTGTAAATTCTGTCTCGGCAAATCAAAATGCACTGTACTTGTGCTTTTCTATCATCTGGACACACTTAAAGTTCCATAGTGGAAATGCATAAAATACCGAGGTGTTCTTAACAATTTCAACAGTCAAAACTGTCATTAAAGTGGTAAATACAAAAATTAGCATGGAGGCTCCACTGCTCTGTTGGAGGTGCCATATCCTTCATGCACAAATTGGCCTTGAGCTGGGATTTGTGTTTTCAAAAACTAATTTCTCCACTGGAAGAAATTTCACAGTTTCAACAACCATTACCGTGTATCCCTGAAGCACAACAGTGTTATCAAATTTAAGATGCAATGTTGCATGAGGAACATTTTTGTGATGTAGTGCACTTTTATATTTATATACACTCGCATACCTCATTCAATTTATTCTAATAATGCCCATGGGGTTTATACCCTTACTTCAGCTTTGGGAATAATTTGAGATGGGATATCATATTTGAGTGCTGTTAGAGGTGAAGTTATTTTTCTAAATTTCTCATAATTGTGATCAATCTGAAAACTGGAAAAATAACGTTAATGAACACCTTGATATGCAGCATTCATTGCTCAGAAATCCTAAATGATCTTCATTTTAATAGACTTAAAATTGTTTGATTGTAAGAAAACAGATTATAAAGTTTAGAGTATACTATGCCTGACAAAAACAAATTAATTTCTGAAGAATAAAATGGAGGATTTTTTTAAACAAACAATTGCCATGTGCAAATTAGATTTTTCTGTGTTTTCACTTGTTTTCTGTGGTTCCGATTTGCCTTGGTTTGCTATTTTTACTCTATATGAGACCTATTCTAGGGCTTAATTCTGGGTGCATTTGTCATCTATTTGCAAATAATGCACAAGTATGGACTTTAATTAAAAAGATTATTTAAGCAGTCATATTGAAAGCAATTTCTGTTTTTTAACAAATCCTCTGAAGTACTGATAATGTGAAATGGAGGCTTTTGACATTGGATGTGGAAATAAATAATATATTTTGTGTACTAGGGGAGTAGTGTTTTTTCAACCCTTTCTCCACTATGGACCATATTAAAACTAGTACAATATATTCTGCAAGGGCTATCTGAGAAGTGGCAAAGGAAACAGAACAGACCAGATTAAAGCAGTGGAAAGTTTGTATAGTACAGTACTTGAGAAAACCATCTCTGTAGCCAAAAAGCCCATTGAAATATATTTTTTACAAAATCCCAGAGCAGCTGAAACAGATGATTGTGAAGTCAGAACACTTTGAGCAAATAAATGCAGTATAAAGTAAGTCTTGGCAACAAGGTAGGAGCTGGCAGAACATGGTATGAACAACGAAGCAAAACTGAATCACAAACCTGTGGTCATAGCTGACTGTGCTGGTCCCCACTGAGCGCTGCAGTGGGCTCTGTGTTTCAGTTTCAGTCCAGGAAGGCAAGGAAAAGACTGACCCCTAAAATATTTTGCAGGTATCAAGAGATCCGTGGAGCTAATCTAAGTGGTGTGCTTTGTTTTCTCCCTGACAGGCAGCCTCTTCAGCACTCAGCAGCCTGGGCCACGTGTACACAGCCATTGGGGACTACCCTAACGCCCTGGCCAGCCACAAGCAGTGCGTACTGCTGGCCAAGCAGTCCAAAGACCAGCTTTCGGAGGCACGGGAGCTGGGCAACATGGGCGCCGTCTACATTGCCATGGGTGACTTCGACAACGCTGTGCAGTGCCACGAGCAGCACCTGGGCATTGCCAAAGCCCTGGGCAACAAGCGGGAGGAGGCCCGGGCCTACAGCAACCTGGGAAGCGCCTACCACTATCGCCGCAACTTTGACAAGGCCATGTCCTACCACACTCACGTGCTGGAGCTGGCGCAGGAGCTGGCAGAGCGGCCCATCGAGATGCGGGCCTATGCGGGCCTGGGCCACGCGGCTCGCTGCATGCAGGACCTGGAGCGAGCCAAGCAGTATCATGAGCAGCAACTGGCCATCGCAGAGGGGCTGAAGGACAGGGCAGCTGAGGGCCGAGCGTCTTCCAACCTGGGTAAGAGCACTAAAGCACAGGGCATGGCTCAAGGTACAGTGCTCTGTACAGTGCCCTGGTGACAGGGGCATTGCAGTCAGGAAAGGATTGACTAAGGGTTACTCAAGAGTAGTCTACTTTCTTTTTCTAAGGGTCTAAGTTGTTTTATTTTTTCTACAGATTTTATTGCTGATTACTTTATTTTGACTGGGCAACCAAGACGGTAATCTCAGAATTGGCCGAATTACATGATGCACTGAATCCTTGACTCCATGTGATGTAATGGTGTCTTGGTATTTCAGTGGTCACAGCCATCTGCTGCAGAGTAGCTTTTGGACCCAATGCTGAGCCTTGCAGGAAAACGGCAGGAGACCCGGCTTCTTCATTTAGGGCTTACAGCGCTGTCTTCAAAACCATCATTAACAATCTGAAGTCAAATAGATTATACAAGAACAGCCAAAGACTCAAACTGAGCTCTTGTAACCTATCATTTTTATGAGTGAAGAGAGTATTATTGCCCTGGTCTGGGGCACACTGTGATCAGAGATACCATGCACTGCAAATGTGGGTCTGACCCATTATTAAATATTTTCTGCCACATCCTCTTCTCCTGGCAGTCACTATTTCCGATCTCTTTTCCATTTGTCTCCCCACCAAGGTGACCGATGTCTGTGATGAATGTACCAGTAACACCACTGGCACCATCTCAGAGTGTGCGCACTAGAAAACACTTCTAGACTCTGCTAATGCCGTCTGTGGCGAGCAGTTTGTAATTGACCTGCTGAGCCATGATTACAGTGCAACGGGAATGACATCACGCAAGGGGATCGTTGCCAAATGCAGTAAGATAAACAACCCTAATAAAGGGGCCAGACAGTGTATTTCCAGCATTAGGATGCAGCTGACAACTGAAAATTAAAAGGCCTGAAAGCCGTCCCAAGGACAAAAAGGACTGTTTGTCCCCAGAGTAAATGTTTAGAATGGGTTCCTGAACTGCTTTCTGTGGTGAAGTTTTTTTGTTGTTGTTAGAACACAGTTTAGATGATTTTCTGGGAATTAACAAGCCAGTTGTGGTTGGAATGTATTACACATATTGAGAGAAACTGCTTGTTCACCACATGACACAGGTATTAGTATGCTTGTGGTGCAGTCCTTTGACATCAAAAAACCTACAACGTACTGAGATCAGGGTCTTCCGTGCAGTACTGTCACGTAGAGTTAAAAAGAGCATCATGTTATTCTTTCATTTGGAAAGTGCACATGGCGTAACATTCAGTTAGCATTATGAAACCAAATTATTAATGGCCTGTTCTAAATTAAAACACGGTTCAGCTTGCTATTCTCATTACGTCGTTTGTCTGCAGACATCTACCTTGGCTTTCACGATGGCCATTATTAATAATGCACATGTTTTTTTGCTCCCGTTCCCCCTTAGTGGTTCCCCCAATACATCTTGAGAACCGTGCAAGAGCAGCACTGTTAAACTCCGGGCTCATGTGCACCAGCTCAGAGCATCGTTAAAAGGAGACAGGCTTTTAGGAGTAAAGTTATTCTGGTCCCCTAGTTGCTTCTGTAAACTGAAGACCTCTCTCTAAACAGAATAATAAATTGTTTTTTGTACGATGTTAGGAAGACAAATGTTAAAACAACTGTATTACTTGCATTTCACATATTTCTGGAATACCTAGAGAGAGCATGAGGCTAGCAGATTTCCCACCGCATGTTTCGTGATTACTTGAGGCCAGATAATATCCTCGAGTAGAGAAGGGGTCAAAGTAGGAGGTGACTTTCAGAAGATACGGAAGTCACAAATGAGAGGAGAATATTTAGTCCATCTTACGCATTTGTTGGATCAAGCATACAAGAATCCCACAGATCCATTTCTTTAAGGATCTAACAGAATCAGCTTCAAACACTAATGCTAGGGAGCTGGTTCCCTCAGCTGTCCTTCTCTGTCCTGATGCTTCTAGCACTTAGTGCTGTTGTTCATCTAGACGATCCCCTTGATTCCCTTTCAAGAATGTACAGTACACTGCCCTTCAGATTTATTAATTAAACAGAAAATGTTGTATAACAAAACAATTTACAGACTGGACTACAAATCATTATGATTTGTTTTTGTTTTTTTTCTAAATTCTTAAATTTGTTTTTTTTTTGTTTATATTCTTGTGAAGAACTTGGGAATATTTGTTAAAGGTTGAAAGGTGGTATATTAATTAATCGTTATCATAACTATGTTTTATACAGCACTTGTAACAGACCAGACTATGGAACAACAGTATTAACTGGGCCTTGATCACCTGTAATTACTGTAGGTGACCTGGGTGCTAATAAGTTAATTGATTAGATTATTGGTGATGGTTTAAAAGTACACATTGGTGTGATGAATGTGGATGAGTTTTGGTAGCAGGCTGCTTTAGAGTGCTTTTTGTCATGATGCCTGCAGACCTTTCCACCATACCATTCCCATTATTGTTATTGTGGGTTTTCATGCGCTCAGGTCTCTAGAGCCACCTTACTGAGGTCTGTCAAACCACTCCACATCCCAAAAGGTCCCAAAGCGTTTTACACCTAAACTGGAACCTGCTTCATCTACCCCTGAAGGGCAGCACTCACCTGGGTGATATGTGGCAGCCATTCAACACCAGCTGCCCCACTACAGAGCAGATCAGCAGGAGAAATGGGAAATTGTATCACAAATGTAATGAAGGGGGAACGTTAAGGAGGCTAGACTGTAGAAGTACAAAGTGGAATTTAAGCAGGAGTCTGGGGCTGAGACACCTACTCTTTCGTTTCTTTAATGACTAATTAGTGAGGAACCTAGATAAATGTCTCATCTTAAGGATGCGACCTCCCACAGTGTCCCAATTCACCAGGCTCCTGCACTGGTTGTGGAAATTCTGGTGTAGTTTGAAGAGTGCAACCTACTGCTCCACAAATAATGCTTTCAGCAGCAACCTGATTTTCATTGGAGGACTTCCATCCTCATACTCCTTCAGTTCACCCTTGCTTAGCTTCTGAGATCTGAGGGGATCATGCTAAAAGGTGACAATGATGCTGTCAAACTAAAATTGATTATATCTGCATGTGTGCTTTGTGAAACTTTTACTAAATCTTTCTAAAACAGTTCTATTATATATTATATTGTCTTTTAAAATGATTACACATTTATTGAAATACAATATAATGTGCTTTATTTGAGTGTGGAGTTAAATTAGGGATATAATGTATAGTACACTTAATGTCAAAATCCAAAGACTGAGCTAAGCTTTGGCAATCTGGATATTTACAAAAGCCTAATCACAGTAATCTTCTACTGAACATTCCTCTGGGACTAAATGTGAATCCATAATGTATTGTTAAATTAATCAGATTAAACTGAGTGTTTAAACCCCTTCAATTTTTTATGTGGACTTTGACTAGATTACTTAGGTATTCATTTGTCTGCACAGGCAAGAACTTAATCATTTTATATTAAATTAGTTTCCTGCAGTAAAAACGATCTAATTTTAGTTCAAGGCTTAATCACCAGTAGCTCCAGAAGATCCTTAGTGCTTTTGTTCATGCAACACATTGCTAAATTTAATCCACTGCAGAGGCTCTGTTGGGCTAAAACAGTTAATATCAATTAATGTCTGATGTGTTTAGTGTTAAGCAAAGTGTTCATTGTCACTGTACTCAAGTGAAATTTTTTTTACTTTGCTGTTAGTAAGACATTTTCAGATATTTTTAGTGAAGGACCTTTAAAGATCAGGTAGAATAACCAGTTACTCAAATTTAAAGGGAGTAATTAGATAGAAAGGAGCTGATATAGATAGTATCAGGAGGTGAATGTACAGTAAATACACTTCATTGAATTTATTTTTCAATTTCTTCTTATCATTACTTTAATTACCCCTTGTAGCCAAGCAGGAGTAACGCAGGGAGTTTATGCACATCTATACAGTCCAGAAGGCAGAGTTTAGTTTGTCAAGCTAGGGGTGTGTAGTTGCAATTAAAGGTATAAACACAAATAAAGAACAGAAGAGGGGATAACATAGGACCTTACACATTTAGTTACCTATTGCTTTTTGATGCACAAATCTCTTCTGTCGTCTTCTCAAGGAATCGCAGGGAATCTGCTACAAATTTCCTTTTCTGAAGGAACTTCTGTAGCAGAATTTGGAACAAGCAAAGTATGGTAGGTCATGTTGTCTGTTACGATTGTTTATTGGAAGGCGCAGCTTTAAGAAACATAAGCCAACCAAATTGAAGGCATGGGTAAAATGCATATAGTGCATTATCCTTTGATGGTAAATTGTGACAGGCTTTTTGGAATTTTGGCTTTTGCACACGATGTAGACTTGTGCACTAGACGATTTAGACTTGTTCAGGACCGGTCAGCTAGTCACATTGGGCGACCATATTGAAATTGTCAAAAAAGCATTCAGTTGTATTCTCTGAATGCTTGGTTGATTACTGTGAAATGCGCTACATGTACAGTAACCTTGGACAAGTTCTCTCTTTTCTATAGACACAGTTCACTACATTAAGGAAACATTTGAAGCCGATCAAATTCCATGTGTGACTAATATGCACATCTGTGCATATAGTGCAGCATTTATCTTTATTTAAATATTATAGGTTCTTGAATAATCATGGAGAAGTAGTACCCTATATTCCTTGTATTCCTCTGATTAAAGCTTATTGGTCACATGATATGCCAGTCATATCACCTTTCATCTTTCCTCCTGATCAAATTAAAAATGACCTTATAACTCAATAATGAGGATGGTCATGGTATTATGGAGCACATACAAGGAGCCATACTGTATGTATTCTATAAAAGAAGCATTCTTGCCCTTGAAAAGCGATGTTATTTATTGTGATGTTATTGCTGCATTTTTAAAGATTTACACATCTAGTTGTGTTTCTTTATGTCCCAGCCTCTTGCAAGGAGAGTATGTGATAACGTATTTTTTTTGGTTTATCGAGCAGTTGAAGTTGGTGATGTTTTGGGGAGTTTTAAGGCTTCTGCAACTTGGCCATTTTCCTCCTACCGTCCCACCTGTGATTGGATCTGGCACTGACAGGCACCTTGTAATTGAAACCGACTTGATAAATTGCTTAATTAGTTTTTACAGCTGATTCGTTGAGTGCTGAATAATGAAGATAAGAAAGAATGGAGAGGGGCCCAGGCAGTATTATTCTTTTAATTACCACATTGTTGTGTTTCTCCAAATAATTAATGGTGGAAAGGGAAGACTGGCTATAAATAGGACTTATAGAAAAAAATGTTTTTTGTTCTCATTTATAAATGCTACTGTATATTACCAGCTCAGGTTGGTCAGACAGAAAATCACATAAGAAGAGTGTTTTGCATGTCAAAAATCCCAATTAAGTTTTTAATCATTTTTTAAAAATAATTATGGGGATACTAAGACATTTGACACTTTAAATACTCCTAAACAATCTGAAAGCTGTGTGCTTTGAGTTAATTAGCCACGTTATCTTATTAACCTTCCCAGCATGCTCTGAAAGAAAATTTTAAAAGAGCCCTAACACTCTGTTTTTCTCTCTTGATCATTTTCCAGAAAGACAGAATATTTTAAACTTGTCTAATATTCTGAAAAGAAAGGACATATGAAAGATCTTTAAAAACTGACCTATTGTATAAGAAGCATAAAACTTCTGCTTTAGCACAAACAGCTGTTTTAAAATTAGTCAATTGTCAGGTCAGTTGTTATTAGTCAGCTGAGGCACCCACAGCCAGTGGTGTTTAACATAACCTAGAAAGCTGGATTAAATAATCGAATAATAATTTATTTAAATCTAAAATCTAATTTCATTTTCAGGATCAGCTTTTTGAATCTAAACTAAAAGGCTCACAGATTTTTTTTTGCCTTCCCTTAAACATTTCATGCATCTTTCTTTCTATATTTAGCTCAAGGTAAAGCGTTTAATTAGAAGATGATTTCTGTTGTTTCAAAGCCACATCCGGAGGCGCCATGAGTGTGTTTTGTTGATCTGACACGTTAATGTGCTTACGTTTGTATACAGTACTTGCTGTACTTTACATGAATTTAACACACAAAAAGTCTGTATCACTTTTATTTTTTATCATTTTTAGCCCTTAGCTTTCCCTACATATTTTATGAAACTGCACACCAAGAGCAATGCAAGCAATGTCCTAATGTTTGCTTATTGGAGAGAGACATAATTGGAGGTTATTTACAGTTAATAAATGCAAACATAATTAGAAACTAACAATGTTAATCAGGTCCATCAGAAAACCATAAATTTAATGAGATCATCCTAAGAAACCTTCATGTAATACAGAACTCATGCTCAAATAATTAATTTTTAATTCCATTTCTTGGAGGATACAGGTATTGTACTGTACACAAGGAATGTTTTTTTACAAGCTAAGTAGTGAGATTATATTTGGACATGCCCTTCAAAGCAAACAAGACTTTCATATGATATAAACGGAGGCAGGTTTTCTGCAAGCACTCTTGAATTTAAAGACAGATTCATCACACCTAATGGGGGTGGAAGAGTTATTAATGCTTGAGGCAAGTGAAAGCATAAGAACTGCATTTATCTCAAAAGAGGCACACTGCATATTTATACACAAAATCCATTAGGCAACCTAACAGCATAAAAGACATGTAATGACATGAGAGGGAACCAGCCAAGGTCAGTTGCTTTTTCATTAGCCAGGAGGTGAAGGGTCCTGCTGGTGGGAGTCTGTGAACATTCACAGCAAAATAAAATGAGCTGGGGTGTCCAATGTTGTGTGTTGACACACACGGCTCTTTGCGCAGTGAGGAGATGTTTCACCCAGGCAGAGTCTATACTAAAACTGTAAAACTAGATTTGCTCTAATTTGTCAGGAACAGTACTAAATGTGTGTGTAGCTGTCTGTAAGACTGCAACTACATTTGGCATTGTTGCATTACAGTATATTATAGTATAGTAGCTTACGATCATATATAGCTTAATATATAAAACTGATAACTGTGTAATTTTGGTTTTCCCAGACCAATTATTGTTTTGTGCAGCCTTTTAAGACTTATTGCATCTTTAAAGCCCAGAGAGACTGTGAGTCTAAAGTTCCCATCCACACCAAGGCATACTCACCACTACCTACAAAATGAATCAGCTTTGTTATATTTTATTATCCTCCCCAATTCATAAGCAGATGCAGACCAATAAAGACTGAACTGCTGGACTCTGAACCTGTGAGTTATCAGCTTGAGCCACTCGCAAATCACCCCCCCCATAACGTGATGCTGCACATCAGCAATCCTGAGTGAGTCACGGGGATGCATTTCAACTCCCTGTTGTGGGTGGTGTGAAACACGAGGAGGGAGTTTGCCTCTGCAGGCTCTGCTTTATGTCCTTCCTCCTCATCTTTTATTAAGAAAGGCGGTCTCAGTTTAGCCAAATTGGTGTTATTGTAGACGCCCAAGTGAGACTGAGAGATTGAGCCTTATCCAAATACCAGTGACTCTGCTGAATGGACAGTAACTTTACACTCCATTGAATTTATTTTTCCATTTCTTCTTGTCGTTAATTTAATGACCTCTGGTAGGGAAGCAGGAGTAATGCAGGGAATGTACAGTATTGTATAACCTCTTACATATGGACATAAAAGGGAAAAGTGTAAAGTTTTACAATAATCCGAGATAAAACAGAATGCAGAGCTTATTTTGTCAGACTAGGTGTGTGAAGTTTTACCAGTCTAAAAGTCTAAATTCAAATACATGCACTTTTTTATCAGCAGCGTTCACTTGTCTTCCTGATACCTGCCATAATTTGGAAATTATTTTTGTTGACATGCTTGCATAATATGTTCACTGAGTAATGTCTCAAAGTAACACCCCGAGTACATTTGCCTCAATATTGCGAATATACTGTATCTGTATAGTCTACAGGGTATTTGACGGCAGCCTCACTTTTCGGTCAGCTGCTAATGAACAGTTAACTGAAGTCCCAGAACACAGTCAATGCTTTAGGATTTTTTAAGACTTATGTATTTACCACCTAAATCTGTAAAAAAAAAAGCTTAAATAAATGATCTAGTTTCATCAAACACCTGCAGACAGGCGCATAAAACAGCCTTTTCTTACCGAAGCTGCTGACCTCCAGTAATTGTGTTCAGCTTTTTGAAGTTAGTTTGCATGTATATTGGGTAGTAATCAACAAAGAGGTGATATTGTGTAACTGCCCACATGTTTGAGAAACAAGGAGATGTAAATGTAACAGATGTGGAAGAGTTCTGGGAAGGTTGTGACCCTTTCAGAAAAAAACAAGACAGATATATTTAGAAAGTAAGGAACATATTTTACAGAAAAGCTTTCAAAAAAGTCAAAGACCGCTTTACTGTTTGAATTATGGGAGTTCTAGATTTTGCAAAGCTGAATTGTGGGATATCTCGCACTTCATGAAACATACTGTAAATATGAGCAGAATCCATTCAGTAACAGCTTGCACATAAAAATGTAATTAATGTAACTTTTTATTGGTTGTGTACAGCACAGTTCCATTATAAAAGCATTTTAAAAAGTGCTGATATAATATTTTAACAAATATTAACATAAGTTTTTGTACTTAAATATGAGCTGGCCACACAGAAACTCGAAAATGCACAATAAATGTGTTGCCTTATACTGTATCTTATTTTCTGACTATTCACTTTGTAAATTGTGTTGTGAATATCATAAGAATGCTTTCTTCTTACACAAATCTTACCTTAAAAGATTTCTGTTTTGCAAGTGCTGGCATATTGCTCAGTGCTGTTTCTCACTTTGTGCTTGGATGATCAGAGTGTCACTTGTCCCAGAAATCCATATAAACAGTTTTTAAAATCAAAATACTTGCATTTCCCTAAAAAAAACATCTAAATATAGCAGAAACCTTTATAGCCAATTGATTTTCCATCAGCTCAAGCTTAAGCTAAATACACTGCCGTTACCTCATGATATTCACTTAAGCATGAAGGTAAGCATCACCCACACTGAGGAGCTGTGTGAAACATCCATTCCTGCTCAAAGACAACAACCAGTGCTCGCTTTCTGAAACTGTCATCTGCCAAAACCAAGACCCAAAATGACTACTGTTTCTTTAAAAAAACAAATTACATGTGTGGTACAAAGACTATATGTCCCCTAAGTTCCTGATGGAAAGGAATCAACGTGACTTGAGCTCTTTAGCAGGAGAGAGAGTGAGAGTTACATTTCCAGGCTGATGTAAAATATAATTGTGGAGTTGGAATTGGTAGAGAAGTAGTTTGGTAGGGGGGTTAAATTGACAACAGCTGTTGATAATTGGCAGAGTTATGGGCATGTGCAACTGCCTGCGCACTGCTCTATCTCTGATGGCTCTGGCTAGTTTCTTTTAAACCCAGGACAAGCCCTCTCTGCAGTGGAGTTACTCCCATCCTCCTCTTGCCATTTAAAGACCCCTGTTTTGAGAACATTCTGCAAAGGCAGGAAAGAAGAGGTGGATCTTTTTAAAATGGGGCTCTTGCAGAAAAGAGAGTTTCTGGCTGCAGCACTACACTAACGTATCGTTGTTCCCAGTGGGAGAATCTATCAGTGAACAAAAAACTTTTTGTTTAACCCTTTGCTGTAGGGAATGCTTTATAAAAGAAAATGTATTTAATTTTAGAATTTTATTTTAGAAATTGTATTTATGTCTTTCATTTATGGAAACAAAGACACCTATATCTCATTATAAGAATGATGTATACGAAATCAAAGGACATACAGTTGAGGCTGAAATACAGCCTGTCCTTTTTTTAAAGAGCAGCCATTTCCTAAACCTAGAGCATGAACAGTCACAATACCAGAGCTTGTAACAGTGAGTGAACAGATGTTAAGCATAGTTCTCTTGCAGTTCAAAACAAAGATAGCACAGCACACAGAGAAAAAGGCCTGGTTTGCTACTGCTTTATAGTCCTCATGAGCCATGGGGACATCACATTATGAGCCATTCCCTGCTACTGTGAAGAGAGATAGATCATTCCTACTAAATATCATATCATGAACAGGACAGTTTTTTTTAATAGTAAGCTGGATTTAATATAAATTCAGTTAAACTTTTATTCATAAAACATTTAGACAAAGTGGAACATGCAGCAGAGTAGTGTGGCTAGATTGTCCTAGGGTTTGCTCAGGGTACTTTTGAACACAATGCTTTTTAACAAACAATAGAAAAAGGAAGTAAATAACATCTGTGTGACCTTTATGGATAGAAATAATAATTAAGGGCTGTAGCTCTGTCTATTCGACACTGTTCTGTGTCAGTGCTATTCCTCAAAGTTGAATCTAGTTCGAAACAGTGGCACTCGTTTTGTATTTACAGCTTGCATTTTCTGGTTGAAATCAGATAGCTGCAGTTGTGCTTCACAGAAATACTCTGACGTTAATCTGGGCCCCAGTATATGTGCCATTCTTGTTAAGATGATACCCCAAGAGTAAACACAGGCCTCATTTGGGTTCAGAGTTTGGCACACAAGGCAGAATGCTTAATGAGTTTTTCTTATAGCAACACACAAACTCTGGTGACAAAGCAAAGTGCTGGGAGTATGTTTTGAATTGTTTTAATTTTCATGTAATATGAGGTGGTTCACTCAAAGACAAATGACTGGGTTTCCAAAGATCTCAGATATCATGCATGAATAGTTTTAATGCAATTATTTCTGCAGCCACCCAGATTTCAGACTTAGCAAATAAGCCACTCCGCATTGGTAATCTAGGTTCAAATCAAGTCCCGAGTGTACTATAGAAGAACCAACTTTGTCGGTAGAGTTTTGGAATCTAGGAGTTAAAATATTCACCACCGGTGGGTCTTGTAACAAATATAAAATACACTAAACAAATGACAAGGAGCTGTTGTACCATGGTCATGTTTTCAGTCACTTTCCATGTTCTCATCTTACCTACTGTACATCCAACTAGCTAAACTCATGTGTTTAAGACAATCTGTTGGGTTTTGCTCTATGGTCCTAAGCTTTCTCTTTACTCTTTACTTTACTCTCTGGCTGGCTTACTCCGGGATTATTGCTCTTGTTCCACTAAATTCCCTTTCAGGGAGAAGGCAATTCTTCCTCTATACCCCAGACAAATGGTTTTGAGGGAGAGGAATAATAATCTGCCTCTCTGTCTCACTGTGGAGTTTTTTTTTACCTCTGGCAGTCCTGCTCCGTTCTATGCTACTTAAACATCTTTCTTTCAGCACTGGTTTTGTCTTTGTCTGCATCATGGTCTGGCATCAGTGCCAGAAGCCCAACTCTAAGAGATGCCATCCATGTATTGCTCTAGCTTCAACCAAAATGTAAGGGAAACTAACAAAAAGTGTTTCACAAATTAGAGGAGAGCTTTCTGCTGGCATCTTGTCCCTTTAAACAGAACTGGAGTTCATAATGCTCCCCACCAGCTTTCTAAAAGTTCCAAGGGGAACCCCTTAACAAATGCATCTCATAAAGAGATTGTTAATTATTGAAAGGGTATGCACATCCTGCCCAAGACAGTATTAAAAGAACATCAAGAAGCACCCACACCCCCCAAGATAGGGATCAGTTTGGTGGAAACGTTTTGATGGGCAAAACTTTTTTTTGTATTGACCTACCTACATTGGCAACTCACAAAAATCAAACATTTTGAAGCAGTTAAGGCAATAGACTTGGGAGCATTTCAATTTCTGCCTGCGCCATATTACTGCCACTTCTTTTGCTCCAACCTTCAAATCAGAAGTAATGCCCAAGGCCTGTTCTAAGTGACATACAGTTTCAGCAGCAGTTGGTGATGAATTGATCACCCTCCAGCCTCTGTAAGCTGCACTGGATAAAAGCATCTGCTAAATGACTAATTATTAATTGTGATCCATCTGAGCTCCACTGCAATGAATCTGTCCTGCACAGCTTTAGTCTCTTGTATTCCCTGATCATCCTGGCACCACATCTGCTATCAGAAAGGATATTAATCCCCAGAGGCAAGAAGGTGGGAAGACATTTGGACTTAATGGTACAATATTCAGCTGACTTGCTCAAAACAGATGCAGGAATAGGAAAGACAGCCAGAGAGAGAGAGGGGCAGAATAACAAATTTTGGAAAAGCATATTAATTATTTATAAATATATGGGATACATATTTGGGATAAATATATGTACAGTATATATCATTGCATGTGACATTTTACCATATATATTTGCCATAGAATTATCACAGTTTTACTGTTGTTTGACCACTGATTTGCTATGGTTTCCCTTGTTTTTTCCCATGATTCTGTGGTCTCCATGGTAATCTCTGTAAAGTGATCGTTTACACTCCCAGCTGTGGTGGTCAAAGCCAGTTGAGTTATTAAGATTAGTCACATTAGTCTGTGCTGCACGCAATCCATGTTTGATTTAGATGCTGGGTTTTGTTTTCCCATTGAGACTGGTGCATGAGGAGAACCGCTCAGAGCCACTCTTATGTGTTTTGCCTTCTATCCACATGTATGAGTACAATTGTCATATTGCTTAGTTGTCTGCACTTTCTGGAGTGTTTCAGCCTGTAGTTTTAAGGTATATAGAGTCTGAGTTTTTTTAAACAGAAAATAAATATAAGTACATACTGACGTAGGCAGGCATAAATCAATAACTAAAATGACAAATTTTTGGTATATTGCTTATTATTTTGTTTGGGATCCTCTGCCACATTATTTATGACAGACATGATCACAGCTGTTTTTCAATTAGGATTTGGCATACTAGGTTAAATATGTGGATGTTGCAATTAATCTTTTCTTCACCGCAAGTCTTCTGTTGCAGAATGGCAATAATTGTCCTTCATTATCCAGGAATGCTTTATAATTGGCCAGTAGGTGAGATGTTTACTATTTGTTCTTCAGATTAGTAATTGGAGAAATCTGGGTAACAGCCTGGTTTGGTTCTGACCATGCAGCAGTTTTGATTGTCCTGTTACTTTTACGGGTCTTTGACATTGTAATGAGTCTTACACACTGCCTAAGTCCGTTTAAACATTAGGTCAAAGTCGCAGTTAGATCTGACAGTAGTGTAAGTACAAGCAGTTTAAGAAGGTGAAATAACAACACTCACCAGTTAAGAAACACCAAGCAATGTCATGTGGCTTCTTTAATCTACCATTAAATCGTTGGTCATAGATGAATCAGGCAATTTCAGAAACGTTAAGCAGCTTCTCACATAAAGATGTTAAGCTGAAAGTAATGGCAAGCTGAATGTCTCTCTCACCCTGCTCCTGCTGTACAAAGCTTTTAAAAGGATCCTTCAATACTTACTGTATGCTATGAAAAATATGGGCGTGTTTCTTAAATGTGAAACAATATTTTTCAGAACTCTCTGCTTGCTGTTTCCAAAAATAGTGGAAATGAAAGCAAAACGTTTTACTTCTTTATTTTACTAATATTATTATTATTATTCCATGTGCATGATATTTTTGTATTAAGGAACCACTGGATGAATCAGAAGGTAAAGTACAAATGTTTTAGGCAAAACCCTAAAGTCAGAAAGTCAGCTCTTGACACCTTTGGTGACAGTTTTAATGCTTTCTGACATTCCAGCCCATTTTAAGCTCTCGGGAAATGGAAACGCACAATGCGGAATACTGCCTGACTTGCCTTGGGAGCAGGCAGCTTTGATTCTTATCGGATGATGAAGCCTTTCATGGCACAGCCATCCAGAAGGCCCTATCGTCTCCATGCAGGACCTGCAATGCCATTGTTCCACACGGAGGAGAGACGGTAAATCCTCTCAGCGCACAGGAAAGCCGGGCTGAGTTGCAGCCTCTGGGCTTCAGCCCTGTTCCCCGGGACAATTACACACCAACTTAGCGTGAATGCATATGCATGCTGCTCCTTCCAAACACATGATCCGAGCAGTGCCAGATCTAAGCGGATCTCTAATGAGAAATGACAGCCATCACATAGTCCACTGCATTCCTAGGCTTTGGCAGTTAACTGACATGCTGGCTTTGCAGCTCTCAGAAACCAAACCCAGTTTCAGTTTAACCCCCTAACTCCTGCAGAGCATCAGGGAGTGTGCAGAGAGATTTAGTAGCCCTCAATTCCAGATGCCTTTCTATTAGGTCCTCTGATGCAGCAAGCTCCCGTAAAACATATGGGGAAAAAGCCTAATTGCTATAACCTGTAAAGAAGAAACTGAGATAAACATTTTGTTTTCATGGTTAGGAAAGACTCCTTTGAAAGTGAGCTGTTGCTATAAATTCTTTAGACTGTTTCTGAAAATGGGAGTTTGGCAGTTGAGATTAGAGTTCAACATGCACTCCCACCATTAACTTGATAAAATACAGTATGTCCGCTAGTTCATGTATGTGTTCACTTTGGTTTCCAGTCTTTAAAAAAATAAGATCATAAGGCCTCCTGAGTGTCTCAAACAGTAAAGATGCTCCTTCAAGCCTGGATGAGCTGAATCATCACGGGCTTGAGCCTGGATGATTGTGAGTGGGATTTCTTGAGCAGCAGCTCACAGTTGGCTATGTGCCTCTGAGATTAGAGTTAGAGCAGTGGACTGGTTCTTTTTCTGTGCTCTCAGCACTTTCCTGAAGGAACCTGTGAAAATCTGGTTCACCAGCATGACCAGTTTGTGTTTTCCTGTTGATATCTACTGGAGGAACTCCATTATGTCAACTGTCATGAGTGTCAAGACAGACGTCACTCACTGTTCAGGACTAAAGTGTTTCACATACTTTGAGCTGATTCCAGTTAGCAGTTTTACAACATTGCAGAGACAAAATTCACATCATATTTCAATTAAATCTCTCCAGTGTACACAAATTCCTCATTGTACTGAAGTTGTTAATTAAGCGAAAATTCATTAAACAAAAATGAGTGTCCTCTTAATTACAAAAGCTTGGCAATTACCTAAAGATATATGACCTGAGATATATCACGTATTTAAAAATAGTAAATAAGAGTAAATATATGGTAGACATTCAAGTATTCATTACCATAAATAGTAAGATAGAAAAAAACGAATGTACAGTCTGAAGAGAGCTGACAGCCGATAATTCACTCACTGGTAGAGGGTGATGAATGAGGTTCTGAGGTACTATAGATGAGAATGTCTGGAGGATGAGATATTTTGCTATTAAACTCACAAAAATGGCTAAAGCTCGGAGAAGTTTACAGTACACAATAAACTACGCAGTACAAAGATGGTGAGCTTTAACATCAGCAGTACGTATAAAAATATTATTTACAGAGGAAAAACATTCTTCTAAACCCTACAGCCTCTGTTGCCCTTTGTTTAACCCAGGAGACTATCCTCTCTGGTTTAGACCCACATTGTATCTGACATCTGTCTATAATCTGATTACTCTCATCTTAATGTATGTGGCCCATGAATCTTTAATATGAGTCTTCCTTATATATCTTTAATATAGCTACAGTATACAGTATCTGGTCCATTTAGTTTCTTTAACAAAATACATTTCTCTATTCAAGCTTGGGCTGCTGCATAAATGAGTCATCCTCCTGATTTCTGGGGCATCTGATTTTTAAATTGGTCAAAACGTTTGAAGAGCTGCCCAGACATTCATCACAGCAGCAGAACAGTCTCAGAGCTGAAAAAAGGGAGCAGTAACCGATAAGGGTTCACAGCCTGTTCCTCGTTAAGACAGTAGCAGAAGAAAGCTTGGCATGAATCAGCAGAGGAGGGACAGAGGGATTGACTGCCATTGAAGAGGGTCATCAAGAATGTCTGAGGGCAATGTGACACCAAGGCTGGATTCAAGCCCCATTGAATAGAGCTATACAACATAAAGAGAAAACACTAGATATTGGGTGTTTTGGGGCTGTACATGCAGTACTTCAGTCAATAAGTGGAGACTGGAGAACAATGTTACGATATTCTGGCCTTAAGAACTGTTCTGTTACTAAACATTTAATATTTAGCTCATATCTCACTGGCAAATATTAAGAAACAGTCAACTTTCAAAACAGACATCGTTTATTTTGATTTATTCAGAGGAGCCTTTGCAGAAAATGAAAGTAGCTTATTTGCCTGCAAAGACAATGCAGTAGTCACTTTCTGAATATTCAGGAGTCTTTTTTCATAAGACAAAATAAATAAAGCTTTGTACTGTCAAAAGTCTTTAGATATCATCTTAGATATTGTAGCGCTCTCGGGTTCACGTGGGTATGTGCCCTCGCCACTGCCGCCTCAGGTCAGCCCCCCACCGCTGGAGACTCGAACCCGGGCCTCCACCGTCACTCAACAGGGACCCAGCCAGTTGAGCTAAAGGGAAATCTCCCGTCAATGTTGGCCGTATGCGTTACAATATGATATCACAGAATGAGTTAAATACAATAAGAATGCATTAAAATTGTGTAGTTTTTAACAGTGCGGCGGATCGCTTGTTTTAGCTGAATTTTCACATTTAAGGACATTTATAGTTTACCCACTGGCAAAAACATTAATTTTGAACATAATACATTATATAGTTAAGATACAGTATATAGATCTATAATTGTGCATTAGCATCAGTGCATAGCAAGTGACAGTTGTGGTTAGAAATGTAGATACTGTACCCAGGTGGACAAGATTTCAGTCACTGTTGTCAATTGATAGAAAATTAAATTGTAAGTTTAGGAGACCTTAACCAGTTAATAATCATGTGTGCAGCACTGTTGAAGCTGTGTTCTTGCATGAGATATGTTTTTTTGGGTAAAATCAATAGGTACAGTACAGTATATCTTCATCAACAAGGACTTTATTTTTTTCAGAACATGCAGTGACATATCTCTGTTGTTTTTGCAGGAGGGAACAGCTATTTTCTAAATTATTCAGTTGTTTTTCCAGCAGGACTTTAAAATTACCTGGAATGATGTAGGTGACATTGGAAACTGAATAAGACCTAAAAGTCTTTATTGGTTGATCAGCACTCTGTGGGAGAAAGATCCTGTTTCTAGCTTCTATTGATTGTCTCCAATCTGAAGAGTTTTTCTAAAAGAATGAAATAGTCTGTGTAATTAGAGATAACCAACTAGCTAGTGCACACTAAAATCACTGCATACTGTATGTACTGTACACTCTCCCCAGTCATTAATTTTTAACTCCACCTAGTAAACTTAATTGTCTTGTGCAGCCCCAGTTCCAGCCGTGCACAGCTGTTGATGAATATACATAGTAAAAGCTAGTGTGACCACACATGGAATTGCTGCTAATATCTCAACTCTTTGTGAACCAAGGACTGATTAAGCCATCTGATAAACTGTTTGTCTTTGTAGCCATTGATAATACAGTTATAACTTGTAAATACAAACTGTAGCGACTGCAGACACAGTTAATGTAATTCTCAGGCAACGCAATCATACTTAATGCAGAGCAACTAATATTGTCACACCAAATAAATCCAGCGCTAGCACAGTAATAACTAATCAAGTTACAGCTAATCTACGCACAGGCAGCAAATGCACTCATAGTGAATACTTTACAGCTGAGAATAAACATGGAGACACATTCTATTCACCTCCAGTGACTGCTGCCTGACAGCTCTGTGTTGTCAGCCTTCTCCCTTGTGTAGGCAGAAAAGTATTCCAAAAGGATTCTGAAAATTTATTTGCAATTTTTAAAAATCTGGAATCACCAGTTGTATGTCACACAGTTTTATGTCTGCAGCTCCTGTACCACGTGGTAGAGAAGGACAGGTGTACACAAGCCCTTCCAACACGTGCAAAGTCTTTCACCATGACTCACTGAAGGCTCTACAGTGCCATACAGGAGTGTTGGTACTGACTGGAGGAGTGGTGTATCCCTCTACCTGATGTCACTGCAAGCCTACACATTACCCAGGATCACAAGAAAGGTTACAAACTTAAACAGGCCATTCACTGCACCTAGCCTGTCACAGAAGTTATGGTAAAGCGTTCTGGCTGATAAATCCAGATCTGCAGATCTGCACCAAAGGGGAGAACAGCTGCTTAGAGACACATGGCAACACTTGGGTGATATGGCCCAGGCTCAAACTTGTAAAAACAGCAGAAGCTTACATCTATGAAGTCACAGAAGTCCCTGTTTGCGAGAAAGCTGAAGGATATTTTATCATTATTTTACCCTATATTATCACAGGGTTTGTACCCATACAGGGCGAATCCTGGTCATGGCTGGGTTGTGAGACGACCTGTGCTCAATCTGGTGACGTCAGGATCTCAGGGCTCAGCCTGCACTCGAGCACTTTTACTCACTGGCTTCAGAAGTTCTTCAGTTTTTTAGAGAACTTTAAGAGGATAGGAAGAATACAAGAGGCTGAAAAGAAATGAAAACCCAGCCTCCTCGACGTATGGCTGAGGAACCTTATACAGTACATGTGTAGTGATGTTCCCCAGATAAAAAGAGAAAGTAAACAAAACAAGAGCATAGTTTATACAGACGAATTGGCTTAAAACCAATCATTGAGAGTCAGACAAGCTGCATATGGGAGCTTTATTGGTAACTTTCTTCATGTAACAGAAGGCAACAGAAAACAATGTTGAAAATGTTGAATTAAAAATGTTGAATGACTGAGTCCGTCTTAGTCAGGCCCTAGTGGAATTTGTCTGGAAGAGGAGCCTTTCCCCCTGTTTCCTTTCTGGGATGCTGTAGACAATCCTAGCTGAAATCCGTAGGCTGGGCTCCTCTGTGGTAAGAACAGCCATGATGCAGAGGAAGTACTGTATGTAGAGAGTGAGCTGCAAGCTCTCTTGGGACTCTTCCTGCCTCCGTTTTTACACTCAAGTCACGTCTTTACAGGACTACAAATAGCATTAAAATAAATAATGGTTTATGGAGGGTAAAAATAACAGTACAGGCATGACTTGCTTATCAATCCGCTAGTTACCAGAGGTTCTAGCACCTCAAATTATCCCAAATTGCTATGGGGCAGAAAGGTTAAATAGAAGTACTTATGACTCATTTTCCATGTGTGTCTTTGTGTTTTTCACAAAAACGTACAAGATTTATAAATATATACCTTACTTGCACAGTGTCTCTTTGTAATTCTGTCGTTTGTGTTTGACTTTGTCTGTCCCATTTGGAATTTTAGATCTTTTAATTTGATCATGCTGATTAATTTCTTATAGTTCACAGTGTACTCCCGTTTTATGAAACGTCTCATTGGTTTCACACCGCTCTTGTTTTTTGATGTTTTAGCAAATATTGTAGGGTATGTTGTGTTCTCTGTACTGTTTAGTTTTAACACTTTCTCCCTAGATTTGGAATCAATTATTGGTGCAGTGTGAACAGAATTGGGTGGCAGTTCAGTACACCAGGCAGCCAGCTGACAGCCTGACTGGTCAGTAGGAAGCCAGCTCCCTTCCTGTCCACATGCTGCTCAGTCAGCGAGTGGAACCTGCGCTGGACCAATGCCAAACAAAAGACCCATGGAGCTCACCAGTGGTCTGGAGAATCCAAATCTACCCCCTACTGAAAATCACTCCCACGATTTTCAAAAGCACTGTCCCAACTTCACGGTACCTAGATTAAGAAACACACTGTACACCTATAAAAAGACATTGAAAGATGATAGCCATTGTATGTACAGTACACTACAGACAGACATCAAAGATGTTCATTTAAAATATTTGAACAGCTTTTGAATCCTATTCAAAAAGTGATTTATTCAATGCTGATTTTAAACATTTTATATACTGTTGTCACAGCGACTTTAAATAAGATATTGAATACTCCTCGGGATAGAGTCTCTGTCCTTTCATTTCTGAATAGCTCAATGCTGCAAACTGAGTTCACCTCAGTATGGAATTCTTTAATCCTGCCTCCAGACAAAGGTTCCATTTCAGATTCCTTAGTTCAAGATTAAAGAGTGTACCTGTAATCTGTGTGAGAAGCCAAGCACAGCTTTGGAACACTCATCATCTTACTTCTGGATGTGATTGCATGTCTCATAATGCATGATCACATTTTGCATTCATGAGCTTAGATCTGTGTATACATATGGAAATTAAGAGGGAATGCATTTAGAATTGTATTTCGGATCAGTTAGTTACCATCAGCCAAATAAGCAAGATGGTATGGAGGACCATTTATAATCTTTCATAAGAAATTAAGAATAGAGGAAAAATAAGAACTATATTCTTTTGTGTAAGATATTTATTGTCTAATGCACTTTGTTTACTGGGCAACAGAGAAAAATTGCACTGGTAGATGAAGAACTTTGGGGTCATTAGGAATGAAAAGGACTGATGCAGGCAATTATTATTAATTGTAATTTCAAGGGTGAAGGTGTAGTAAAGTATGTTAACGGGTTCTGAGAGGATCCTGTGGGTTGGTGAGTTCGGCAGTTCCTGCAGAACTAAAGAAACCAAGTCAATTTTGTCGTTTTCAACTAGTAGTACAAATAGAAAAGACTTTGAATTTAGCCTTTCAGTTCTTTGTGAAGTAAACACGTTGAGGTCCACCCTAGGAATACACTGAAAATATTTTGTTTTTGCTAATGTTCATTATGATCAAAGAGTTCACTTTCCAAAAGAATTACAATATAACCAATAATATTTTATCACCACTATTACAGTTGTACTGTAGCTGAGCAGCTTGGGTGCGGTTTAATTATTAGACTAATTGGCTTACAGTCCCTATGGTATTTTTCTTTATGTGAATAGAACAGCATATATACATTTTTACATCAGTACACCCAGTCAATGGCACAATTACAGTCTCCTTTTCACAGCAATCGAGAAATGTTTTATAGCTTTAACATTTAGGTAGCTTATATTTAGACACCTGGAGAATGATAAATATGATTGGAAGAGGTCAAAAGCGGATTTTATTCATCACAAGTAGCCAATTTCAGGTCATGAAAATAATTTATCATTGTAAGTACAGTACGACCACTGTCTTTAAAAGGGACGATGTGGTTGGACAAAAACAATGGTTGTTGTCATTGAGAAGATTAGCTATAGTGAATGTCTAGCATGTACAGCTCTATGGGTAATGATGTGATGTCAGTTTGTCAGAGATGTCTCTGATGTCAGTTTCCCTTTCTCTACCAGCATTAAAAGAAGCACCAAAGGAAACAAGCTTTTGCCTGTAAAAACTAGCACCAGCCTTTAATTGGATTTTCTGCATGCTGCTAATCTCTTGGCCGATAGTGATTGACAGTGTGCAGACTCGCGCCTTGCGTGGCAGACAGACTGTGCACCCTGGTCTATGCCTGCAGCGACTAATGGGTACATATTTGGATAGCTACCTTGAACGTAGGAACTGACAATCAGTCAGAGTGTATTACCAAGCAAAGTACATTTATAACAGTTGCTGACAAAGCTGAAGCTCAATGGAAGCGTATCATCAGCCATTATTATTATTTTTTTCCTGGCTTTTCCCTGTTCGGAATGGAGTGCATTTTTGGTCAAACGGTCTTTTAATAAACAGACTGCATCGCCAAGACGTCAGTGCCCACTAACTTCCATCGCTTGGGTCATTTTCCGCACATGCCAGCAATTTGTTGATCCTCTGTAATACACTGCACTTTTGGTTAAGGGAAGAGGCAGATTAGTGCACAGAGAGATCTCATAGTGGAATTGCAGGGACCATGATTAATGCTACTGCTGCCTCAAAGTATTTTCCATTATAAGTATTCATTAACCTCTTCTTTGTGAGTTTTTCTAGCATCACAAGTCCAGCTATTATTGCTTTGGGGAAGCTTTTTAGTACGTTTGTTATATTTCGAAAGGAATCGGAACAAAATGGGAATTATACTTCAGCTGTGACCTCTTTGGAAATAAGGTGGAGGTCCAATTGCTTTCACTGAAAAATGTGCTCTGTATAATTGTTTGGTTACTCAGGAAGATAATCAGTTTTGAAGAGGATAGAGTACTTAGAGGTATTTCTTATAGAATTTCAGATATTAAATTTACTGTTTTTTCACAATTTCCTTTGCTCTTGACCTCTGTGTTAGACATGAAGTAGAAAATGTCTTTAAGGAAAGCAAAAAAAAATGCATTTTTAGATAATTATATGGTATGTTAGTTATTTTCTGGAATATATATTATAAACTTTGTGCTGTAGCACAGTGTTACCCTCATATGAGCTGGGAGAGCCACACTCTTGTTTGCGTGTTTAACAGGTAACTTAAAATCCTTAATGACTTCACAACTTGACTTAAACTCAATTAAGTCATGTATATCTTAGATGAGAGAAAAGCAGAACACCCAGTGGCTCTCTAGGACCAGAAGTAAGGATCACTGGTCTAGCACATACTTAACAGCTTGTGTTTGAAAACATTTTGTTTTTAAACACACCCTTGAAATCCAATAAAATTACATTTTAAATTAATGGTTCATATTTATTTGCTTTTAAAAGACATGATGATTTTTCTCAATGCCAACAGAATCATATTCTATTACAGAGATAATAGGAATGCAATGCAAAAACAAAATATTATTCCATTCTGTTAATACTGAGTGTATTTTTGTGCCTGCTTAGGTATAATTCACCAGATGAAAGGAGATTATGAGACTGCACTGAAACTCCACAAAACTCATCTCTCCATTGCTCAGGAGCTCAGCGACTACGCTGCCCAAGGTCGGGCGTATGGCAACATGGGGAACGCCTACAATGCCCTGGGTATGTTTGACCAAGCCGTCAAGTACCACCGCCAGGAGCTGCAGATATCCATGGAGGTGAATGACCGCGCGTCACAAGCCTCCACCCATGGGAACCTGGCTGTGGCGTACCAGGCCCTGGGAGCCCACGACCGCGCCTTACAGCACTACCAAAACCACCTCAACATTGCGCGTGAGCTGCGTGACATTCAGAGCGAGGCCCGAGCCCTCAGCAACCTGGGCAACTTCCACTGCTCCCGAGGGGAGTTCCCTCAGGCTGTGCCCTACTATGAGCAGTACCTGCGGCTCTCTCCCGAGCTCCAGGACATGGAGAGTGAGGGCAAGGTCTGCCACAACCTGGGATATGCCCACTACTGCCTGGGCAACTTCCAGGAGGCGGTGAAGTATTACGAGCAGGACCTGGCCTTGGCCAAGGACCTCCATGATAAACTGAGCCAGGCCAAGGCCTACTGCAATCTGGGCCTGGCGTTCAAGGCCCTGGGAAACTACGGTAAGGCAGAGGAGTGCCAGAAATACCTCCTGTCTCTGGCTCAGTCTCTCAATAACTCACAGGCTCGTTTCCGGGCGCTGGGCAACCTTGGCGACATCTTTGTGTGTAAGAAGGACGTGAATGGGGCTATCAAGTTCTACGAGCAGCAGCTGTCGCTGGCCCACCAGGTGAAGGAACGCAAGCTGGAAGCCAGCGCCTATGCTGCACTGGGAGCCGCCTACAGGATGATACAGAAATACGACAAAGCCTTGGGCTACCACACCCAAGAGCTGGAGGTTTATCAGGAACTGAGTGACATCCAGGGAGAGTGCAAAGCCCATGGGCACTTGGCAGCTGTCTACATGGCCCTAGGCAAATACACCATGGCCTTCAAGTGCTATGAGGAACAGCTGGACCTGGGGCAGAAGCTGAAGGACCCCAGCATCGAGGCCCAGGTGTATGGCAACATGGGCATCACAAAGATGAACATGAACGTGATGGAGGAAGCCATCGGCTACTTTGAGCAGCAGTTGGCCATGCTACAGCAACTGAGTGGCAATGAGGCAGTGCTGGACCGAGGCAGAGGATATGGTAATCTAGGAGACTGCTATGAGGCGCTGGGCGACTATGAGGAAGCCATTAAATACTATGAACAATACCTGTCTGTAGCTCAGAGCTTGAACCGGATGCAAGACCAGGAAAAGGCTTACAGAGGCTTGGGAAATGGTCACAGGTGTGTACCGCCTCATCTATTAAATCTACTCCGTGTTCTCAGGATATTGTCCTTGACAATAATGCCAAAATATTTTATTTCAGCTTTCAGATGATCTATATACGGTGCTTCAGGATCAGAAAATAAAAGTTAGTTTAACCAGATTCTGTTAATTCAACTTTTCACACAGTGTGAGAATTAATGTGGCGTTACTGATCACTGAATGAAAAAAATATTTTACCTGAAACAGCCTGATTAAACTAGATCTGGTAGACCTGATTAAATGATGGCATCAACTTAAATCAAATTATATTGCATGTAATATAAGTCAAACGAAAGAATGCAGATGATTTTTTATCTTATTTATTTGTTGTTTGAATTATGTTTCGCTGGGGCACAGTAAGCAATTCTTTGTATTCCCCACACTCATTGTTGAAGCTCTAACTACTAGGTTGGGTTCAATTAGTTCTGCATGAAATGAGGACTGAATAATGATTGAAGAACACGCCACACTAATGACCCCAAACATGGCACCATGGGCCCTAAATGAGTGACGCCTTGTCATTGAACTGAGACATATTAACATTATGCATTAATTAAGTTCCAATCATATCATTAATACTTGTACTGGCAATTACAACCAAATTGTAATTTTATTTATTTGTTAGGCTTCTGATTTTTCCTTTGAGCAAAGCACAAAGGATGATGAACGTTACGGTGAGCTGCTGTCACCCCATTTGCAAATGAATCTGTTTTCATGCATCATTCATCAGAAGGGCCCGTTGTCCCACGGAGATGCGTTGGGATGGTAAATTATCTTGTCAACAGCACAATTCTCTGCATTTCCAATTAACACTATTACCACCCTACGGAAAAAAAAGAATCAGTCAATTAAGCAAAGGAATTAAACCAGTTTCATTTCCATTAAATTAAGAAAATCTTGTTTGAAATGTCGGTATAATTTTACAAGAACACAGTGCTTGCTGAAGTTGCATATGTTACATTCTTCTTCATTCAATCTTCTTCCTAAATAATAATGGTAATTGTACATGTGCTGATAATTATAGCAGTGCTTCCAGGCCTTGAATGTTTGATGTTTCAGACACTGAAACAGCTTTCAGACACTGTTCTGTTCTCTTAATGTTAAATTTGCACTTTACTCTAAATTTTATCAAGTCAGTATAGAATGTAGAACAAGACTGGCCTGATATAACTGTATCTGTTTGATTCTCAGGACTGCAACTTTGCTTCCTTTCTCTGTTTACTGCAAAGATACAATTTTATTGTTTCCTACTGGAATATTTAAGTAATATAGTGTAATAAACACATAAATTACTGCTATAGGATATACTGAAAATGACCGGCATTTGTTTTTGTCTGAACCTGTTTCTCAGATGAGTGGATGGATGCTCAAACAGACAAATATCAGAAGTGAAGTGGGGTCATTCCACATATGTTGTTCCATTAGCTCCTGGTAGCATGTTGAGAGTCAAGCAGAATGATCCATCCATGGCTGGTTAATCTACAGTATATGAGCACAACTCATGCTCTGAAGAGGTGTTTCCTGTTGAGGTCCCAAAAACGTCACACTCTTAAGCTCAGAAGCAAGAGAGTGGATTAAGAAATGTGTGACTGAGTGAAGGTGCAGGGGTGAATCCTGACTTCTTGATTATGTCCTGGCAGGGCTATGGGCAACCTGCAGCAGGCTCTGGTGTGCTTTGAGAAGAGGCTGGTGGTGGCTCACGAGCTGGGAGAGTGTGCCAGCAAAGCGCAGGCCTACGGCGAGCTGGGCAGTCTGCATAGCCAGCTGGGCAACTACGAGCAGGCCATCTCCTGCCTGGAGCGGCAGCTGGGCATCGCCAGGGAGACCAAGGACCGCCTACTGGAGAGTGATGCATCCTGCGGCCTTGGTGGGGTGTACCAGCAGATGGGGGAGTGTGACACCGCCCTGCAGTACCACCAGCTGGACCTGGAGATCGCTGAGGAGACTAACAACCCTGGTTGCCAAGGCCGTGCATATGGCAACCTGGGCCTGACCTATGAGTCGCTGGGCAACTTTGAAAGGGCCGTGGTGTACCAAGAGCAGCACCTGAGCATCGCGGCGCAGATGAATGACCTGGCTGCCAAAACCATGGCCTACAGCAGCCTGGGGAGGACACACCACGCACTGCAGAACTACTCCCAGGCCGTCATGTACCTGCAGGAAGGTGAGTGTCTGTGCCGTTTTACTATAAACAAAGATAAAATGTCATGCACTTCTGAGCTGCTGAGTTTATTTTTATTTGTTTAGGGATAAAACTAGGATGCAATCCATCGCCCCTTACTTGCATACTGCATTTTTCCAGACTGTAAACAGACAAATGCAGTTCGGTACAAATTTATTCTTATTCATTGCTTCTCTCGACTAGGAATTCCAGAGCATTTTTACAGAAATAAATACGAGGCGTACGCAAAAACAAATCCCATTACAACTATGTATAAAAAGCGCATCTGTAAGCTTTTCTTTTAATGAAATTTAGTGTCTCAGAGATTCTGATGTGAATCATGAGCTCCTGAAGGCAAGCTGGTCTTAACATGTCAAAGGTAACCAACCTTTCACACGCAGAGAGTCAAGAACGTACTATCTGAGAGCTGCAAACTTCTATGTGTAAACCCTATCCAGTATTTTTACTGTATTTGTGGATTTGTGACGCTATGCAACACAGTGTTGACCGCTCATGAGGAACTATGTTCCAGCAGATGGATATGTTAGATCCAGGCTCTGTGGAATCTCAGTAACTATAATAATTATAGAGGTGCTATAATAATGCTTTGTCTCGTCACAAATCCAGAACTAAGACAACCCACTGAAGCTCAGCAGGTGTGAGCCTGGTCAGTACCTGGATGGGAGACCTCCGGGGAAAAACTAAGGTTGCTGCTGGAAGAGGTGTTAGTGGGGCCAGCAGGGGGAGCTCACCATGCAATCCATGTGGGTCCTAATGCCCAAGTATAGTGACAGGGACACTACTGTAAAAAAAAAAAAAAAAAAAAAAAACAGGCGCCATCCTTCGGATAAGACGTAAAACCGAGGTCCTGACTCTCTGTGGTCATTAAAAAATCACAGGGCGTTTCTCGAAAAGAGTAGGGGTGTAACCCCGGCGTCCTGGCCAAATTTCCCATTGGCCCTTACCAATCATGGCCTCCTAATAATCCCCATCTATGAATTGGCTTCATTACTCTGCTCTCCTCCCCACCAATAGCTGATGTGTGGTGAGCACTATGGCTGCCATCGCATCATCCTGTCGGGGCTGCACATAGATAGATAATACTTTATTAATCCCGTAGGGAAATTGATTAATTTCCGTACAGGACATGGGTGGTGGTGGAGGGGAGTCCCCATTACCTGTAAAGCGCTTTGAGTGGAATGTCCAGAAAAGTGCTATATAAGTGTAAGCCATTATTATTATTATTATTTATTCTTACAGTTATACTATATAGCATTCTAGCTGTAGGATGCCTACTGTATCCCCACAAAGTGTTTATGTGTAAGTATGTTCTGTAGAATCCACCTTCTAACTATTTAGTCTCCCAAATAGTTCCTTGCAAACATGACTCTTATCAGAAACGAATTTTCTGGGCTTAAAGTGTGAGAGCAGAAGGCTATGCACAGTACTAGGCATCCATCCTGTGGAGCCTCATACGCCAGGAAAGGCAGAGATACAGTACATCCTGGATGGGATTCCAGTCCATCACAGGACATACACCCCTGTGCACAGGGTTTGCAGCTTTAGAAACTATGAGACTACAGTTCTTTATGTAGCCGAGCATCTACAGTAAGTGCAAGGAAGCCAGAAAACCCAGATAAACCCCACTCAAGCATGGGAGCATGCAAATGGCAGCTCAACCCAGAATTGAGCCCCAAGCGAAGATCTGCAAGGAAATGGCCCTAACCAGCACATCACCAGGCAGCCTGTGCATTATACATCATATAGGAAATTATTTTATCACACAATTAAGTTATAAGGGATTAAGGGATGCATCAGTCTGTGACTGGGCCACAGAATTTGTCTACGTGGTTATTGAATTGTGGAAGAAGAGAAACAAGGACCCCCAGTTCCAAACACACAGCTATTGTCTCCACAATATTTTTATGTTGCTCTGCTGGGTCACCAGACAAATAGTGAACAGAAGCAACCTGTTGCAGATTGATGTTGGAAGTGCAGCCAGCTGTCAATGGATGATCTATGTTCAGCAAGTAACCTTGGGGGAAGTGTAAGCCCTCTTTCATGATTCACTCCCCAGTCCATTCATTTTAATATTGCTGCCTCACCGTCACTAGTCTTGACAATTAGTTTTTCTGAGGTGCCTGGAATTGTGAATTCAGTTGGGAATGAATGGTCACATACTGTATAATAACGTACAAAAGAATCCGTCAGGTCTAGTGGGTTTAAATGTTTTAAAAATTAGTATCAAACTGACTCGTGGAAAAAATGAACAAAAATGCTAATTATGAAAAACTTGGACTGTAGTGTGCATTAGTGCATTAGTATAGAAAAATAAATTGGATTTTCTGGATTTTGAAAGGGCACGTAGCTTGTCATGCTGACAACCTGTTAATTTAACACAACCTGTTGTGTTTGTGGTGGTATTTGCTGAGTTGTTTTTGGGCTGGGAGATTTGTAAACGTGGTGGTATTATAAAAGTTTTCCTAACGATTTTCTCATTAGTTAATTTAGTTAATATTGTTGTAAATCATTACGATCACCATATAAAAGAATAAAACTGTGCCATTCCAAGGGAGATCATTAAGATTATTTTAAGAAATTCACATTTTCTCTCTAGTGAAATCCTGACACTAAAAACATTCTCCCCTGTTTCAGTAATGCCTTGATAGAGTAAGAGAATTGTTTTTCATTCACTTGTTGGCATCTGTATTTTAGAGTTGGAGATTTAGTCTTGGGTAGGATCCATTTTTCTTAGGACACTGAATTTCTCTGTTTGACCTGTTAAGGTGTTGTGTTTGTAGCATTCAGTTTGTAAGGGTAGAATTCTTTAATTCTCTAGGTCAAAAGTGAGTACTGTAGGACTCACAGAAACGACAGATTGTACAAATCAATATCCACTATCAATTAATCAATATCAATATATCAGGGTTATGCAAACAAAGATCTTTGAATCTGCATAATATGGAATTCGGCCTAACATTGAGTCACAAAATACCTTAAAAAGGGAAAAGAGGGAACCTGCGTTCTGTCAAATCAGGGTCCTTCACAACACTAACTTTTATCTTTCTGGATCGGATGCTAAGCAAATGGGAGCCTATTACTCTAATAATAACATCTCTTAGCCTGTGGATTCACGATTCTGTATATTCGACAGTATGAGACATCTAAAACATCAAGTTAATTTACTTTAAGTGTGGAGTACGGTACTCTTTCAGTGCTCAATTGCCTGAACAAGTTCTAGTTTCCAAGTCTGTAGAAAAAGGTTCTTCCTTCATGACCCAGTTTCTTCTGCTGTCTTATCCTTTGAAATGATTTCTGTCCTCCCTGTTTATTGTGTGTCCTATTTAACCTTACTTGAGGCCTACTTTGTCCTATGACCCAGTCCCAGGAAGACTGAATTAATGGCCTCACTCAGAATGCTCCAGTCACTATTATTGATGTTCTAAGGTGCCTGATGTAATGATTTAACAGAATTGGTTAAGCCGGAGTTAACAATAAGTTCCTTTTTTTTCACCTGCACTCATCGTGACTTGCTTGAAGTGAGCTGATCAGATCATCCAATTAAGGCAAATACTTAACCAATGCCTCTTATAAACTTCTAGAATGTGGAGAAATTCAAACATGAAAACCCCCAAACTGTAACAAAATGTACTGTTTGTATACAAAAATGTACAAATCTATACTGTATTTATGTCAAGAGGAAAAAAATCCCAGTGACAGTTTTCATTTACCCACTGTGTTTAAGATGTAATTTGGAGCTGGTGGTTTTCCAGAGTCACCTCCGGGTCTGAATCGCTGTGGCTCCAACATGCTCTTCAGACCTGCTGCGCACATGCTTCCTGGAGCCATAGCAAAGTTTCCTCGATTAATCAGGATTTTATTTTTTCAAGTTAGTTAAGACACAATGAATTCATTAGCAAACAAAAGCTCGTTTGATTTCATCTAAACACCAAATAAAATGAACTTTTCTATCAACCAGATGACACTTTCAAACTAAAAATGGGGTTGGCAAGGGTGCTTAAGTCCTCTGTGTCCATTAATCTTTAGCCTGTGGTTTTTGTTTTTGAGTCCACAGGGCTGAGCTGTCTTGTGCTCTTCTCGTGTGAACTCACTTGCCCTGCTCTAAAGAGGCTATGGACACCTGATTACAACTAATTCAATTATATTACCATTAATATATTACTTTAGAAATGAACCCTTTATGGGAGTTTTTTAAAAAAATAAAAGTAAGAACTGGTAACATATAGGAGTGCTGTCTTTGAGAGAAAAATAACATTTTTTCCCGGCAGGGGAAATTACTGTACAGTAAATATTCCAACAGATCTCTGCAGTTTTAAAATTGTTTTACAAAAGGTATTTTGCAGTCCCACCAGGCCAGAAGCCCAGGTTCAGATACAAGAACTGTTTCTGCTGTTGGAACCTTCAAGTGCCAGCAGGCCAAAAAGTGTGAAATTATTATTATTTTAGAGTTCTTTTGTAAATGTGTGGATTTCTGTAGGTGTGATGTGAAATGAATATATATGGGTTGATGTCTACTATGTAGTGTTATGCTTATTTTCAATGTAATGCTCACTTGTATTTTTGTGTATGTTTTGTACGTTTCTGTGTGTAAAATATAGCAGCTTCGGCGCAAGACATATTTCTGAGAGATCAGACTGGACTAGTATCGTGTCGTGTGTAGTATTCACCTCGCCCATCACACTGAAGTACAGCCTCATCTGGCTGACCCACTGCCTCCGTTCTGCCCCTGCAGCCCCACTACTCTGCAGGTCAGGGGGAGAAATCAAAAAATACTTCAGCGATTGAATTAGAGGCAAAACATAGTGAGACCACTATGTACTAGCCTAGAGTTTCAATGAGCCATTTCACACTTCTGTTTATATGAACAGTGCCACGGGATCTTTTTAACGGTCATGCAGTCGGGACCTCAGACTAAAATCTCACAGGATGGCACCTCCCACAGATCAGTGTTCATGGCCACCATACTCGGGCATTGGACTGGCCAAAGGAAAGAGTGACACATCGTGACACCAGCTTCAACAAGAGCAGCAGCTTGTATGTCCTTCATTCAGGGTCTCCAGTGTTGTTCCAGCAAATTGTATTGTAGCCATTATAACCTCAATTTCTAAAGACCTGGGACAAATGATCTGACCAGTTAATTAGGTGATTTTTAACTGAGTAATTTAGAGATCATTTTGGAAAAAAAAACACTGAAAGCCCGTCAGCTCTCAAGGACAAGATTTCCCTTAATTTAACAAATAGCTAATTAGGTCAGTAAGTTCCAGATGTTTCTAATAATGGTCAAATAGGTGACTTGTGGTGCCCTATAATGCAAGCTGCATTGGACCTGTCAAGGACCGAGGTCAGAGACCCCTGGCTTAGAGGTTTATCATTCCAATACAGGCCAAGCTGTGACATAGTTCCCCAGGTATACATGCAGGAATATGTCTGATGCATTTAAAATTGTCTTCCACAACAAAAAGATATTAAGTTAAGCCAGTCTTAACTTCCAACACTTCACGATCGGAACCAGACCCTCATTGTCCGTAGCGACTAATTATCCTCTCCTTTTCATCTTTTAGTTTGTGTTGTTCTTATTCATCCAGTTAACCTGCTGTCCCTTCCAAAGTGTCTTACCTACTGTGAAACACAGTTTCCGTTTCAGCCAAAGCATTATTTACAGAAATTGTTTGATTGATTGACCTTCCTAGCACTTTGAAGATCTGTATCAGGCTGCTTTTGGAAATCAGTACAAAAATTGCCTAGCATATTACATATAGTCAGACACCCAAAGAAATGGATTACCTTTTACAAAAAATCACTGATCTGTCATATTTTAAATTCAAATTGAATACAAATTAATTAGGGATAAGGTTAGTGGCAATGGTTATCTTTACAATGCTAAATGCCTTCTAAACAATTGTCCATTATTAGAGGTTTGAAAAGGTTTTGTCAAACGAAAATATTAAACCACAATAAAATTAAGATTCCCTTATTTCCTTCCGGAAATGTGTATTTTAATGCAGGTGAAATGGTTAGATCCCAGTGCTTTGCATTGTGCTTTTCAGTATGCAGTGGGTTGGGAGTTGTCAACTGAATTGCATAATTTCTCCTTATTTTCCTTGACTGTGTAAATTGCAACATTAGACTGGCTAATTAAGACACTTTAAATGAGAGAGACCACCAAGTCCTGAACGCTGGAATTAACTGCTGAAGATTTTCCACTGAGAAGTCGTCCATATTGAGGAAACCATTAGAGGAGTTAAAGCTAATTAGTTCTTAAATGGGAAACCTAGTTTTTAAGAGGAACAACAGTTCTTTACCCAAACTCATTATTAGGTTGGCACTACTGTGGTATGACTGGGACACATATATAGAGGGACCATTATGCAGGGTGCTTGGGGAATATTTTCCATTATACTGAGATACAAACATTTAATGCTGTTGTATCTGTAATATTGCTGTGTTGTGGATATAAAGACATTTGAAACTTAAAAACTTTTTTAATTAATGGTAGGGCTTGAAACATCAAGCCTTTTTGTCTGTGCATTGTATAAAGCTCAGAAGAGGCTATTCACCCAGTGAATCTCATTAGCTATAGATTTGCACAGTGTTTCTGAAGAGCTGAAAATCAGGGATCTGCATGGATCACATTGATCAAATTGAGGTAATTATCTGAGGGGAAAAAAGCATTTTTCTTCCCTCAGTCCAGAAGGTGGAGCTATGGCAGTACTAAATGAACAACCTTTCTCAACACATGATCGCTAGTGTTTAGCAGAGCCGCCCCTGCTTATCTGAATGGTTGATTCAGTGCATTCTTATTATTGTGATCTAGAGCAGTGATGATACGGTATATCCAGGCTTTTTCCCAACAAGCGTTGGATGAGAACTTTATCCCATGCGTGTCTCCACTAAAGACCTCCCTTCAGATCAATAACACTTCACACACCTCTTTGAATCTCAACAGTTCTTTCACAGACTTTGATCAGAACAACTCTGAAACAAGGAATACCTGCTCTTGAAGCACAGAATGTCCTTTACCTATTAATACTATACCTGCACATAAGAGTGCTCTGCAGTTTTGGTGTAAAAGGAGTAGAGTAGCATGCTTCCGTTAAAACAAGCTGTCACATTCAAGAACAAAGTGGAGTTATGTAGAGACACTGAGCTCACTCCCCCCACGGGGCTATCAAACATCATCTCGTGTTGTGGGAGAGACTTACAAAGGTGCCAAATTGCTTGGTCTCAATCCGTGTTTAGAGATCTGTAAAGTGTTTGCAGTCAGTTGTCAAAAGGACAACAAGCTAGGTTCAACACTGATGTCAACTCGAGTTAAGCACCTGTGAACTGGAGAGCAAATTAGGAGCTGGAAACCCTTTGTTCACTGCAGAGAGACGCTGAATAAAGGCCACGCAAAATGAAAATATCAGTTT